>NW_018397257.1:426191-445157 GCF_002168275.2 Theobroma umbraticum | reverse complement strand
TAATTATAATGAGTTATAAGTCTAATTAGATAAAGTCTATGAGATTAATATGCCTTGCAAGGTATCTGTAATGGGCTGCAGTTATGAGATCTCTATGCATTAAAGTATAATCTTAAAATGTTTCTAGTCAATGTATCATTGAGACTAGACATCAATGATGCTTAAAGACTCATGCATTCTATGTTCCTTACTTTGGAAGTAAGCAATTGATCTAAAGTCTAGAGATACTTGGAACTAGATTATAAGTGCTTGCCTAAGAGAGCAAACTCACTGAACATGATTCTCCATGAGAAGTGCATTTGGTAATACACTTCAGTGTCTATGCAGCATTTTGCATGTGTCAATCATGTAAATACTCCCTAAACTTGAGACACCAGGTTGTCTTATATATGGAATGCTATGCTTTAATTTTATCTTTATGGGTGCCTAACCAAGGATGCCTAAACAAGATACTTTTGGGTATAATATAAAGCAAGTGAAGGCAAATGAGTGGTTAGGATAGGAATCATCACCTTAAGTGTTTTAGAAGACATATCCTATCAGTTATAAGTTAACATTAGCTTATTAAAGTCTTTGGCCAAGATGACTTGGAGATTATGAAAAGGTTTCATAAGTTTTCATTAAGCAAATGCTATAACTGCAAGAACGAATATAAAAGTCAATAGAAGTAGACACTGTACCAAATTGTTATCATCTTTGGGATATATGATGAGGAAATGAATTACACTAAAAGGTTGTCAAAGAACCCTTTGACTCTCCTAACAATTGGGTGGCCATGATGCATTGTTAAATGCTAATCTTGGTCTATGGAATTGATTATAAATTAATTGATTGAAGTTTATATTAATCAATTAAGTCAATAATCAATTACATTGCCAACATGTTAGGAACCTAATGGGTCACACACAATGATTGCATTTGAATTAAATTAAGAGAATGATTATTTAAGTTAGACTCAAATCACATGCTAGGTAATTAACTTTTATAAACGTAATTAAAAAGAGTTTAATGAAGTTTTTGGTATAATATTAAAATAGTTATAATTATAATGCCAAAATTGCAATAATATAAAGGAAATTATTTCAATTTAATTTTTATTAGGCTTAATTAAAATACTTTAATTAAGTCATGGGCCTATACCGTAATGTGTTATAATTTGGAAGGTCTTATTGCAAAATTAAAGTTAATTTTAACCTAACTATATAAATCACATTTAAATATTTTTTCACATAGGATGAAACAAAGTTGTTAGACAAACAAACAAGGAGTTTTTCTCCTTAAGTGTCGTCACCTACTTTGTAACGAAGAAAAATTATTTTTGAAGCAATTTTTCAAGTATGTGATTCGGCCATCCTTGTGAAATGTAAAAAAAAAGACAAACATTGTCCCCTTTTGCTACCACAAAAGCATAGTTAAAATCTCCATCCTTTGCTAAAAGGCTCAAGTGAAATCGTGTATATTACCATTGGAGGCCAAGAGCTTGATTGAATAGGATTCTTGCTTCTTGTGGTGTTCGCGGGTTGTATTGAAGAGATTGTTATTCTGATCAGAAGAAAGTTGGCAAGGTTAGCTTCTAATTTTATGATTTTATATATCATTCTATGTGTTAAAATATCACCATGGTGATCCATGGAAAGAAGTATGTTTTTGTTTTTAAAATCTTAATTTTCTTTCAGTTGCGTAATTTTGAGCATGTTGTCCATAGCCAAATCCAACACATGCATACTAGATGCTAATGATCAATCTTCAAAGTGGGCATTAACTACACATTTCCCACATGAAAATCCCCAACTTGTTAATTTCCAGCACAAATAAAAAAAGTAAGTCTCTTACTAACTCAATAAGTGGGAGAGGAGGGATATCAAGCCATAAACAGAAAAGTTTTCTTTTTAATAAAATAAATAGTTCAAAAGTATGTCAAATAATGCATTCATAATGCAAGGAAAACTATGTACAAATCATCTCCAAATAGGCAAATTACATATATCTATGGCACTCATCCCATCATCTCATATCACAAAATCATAAGTTCTGCTATCAACAATATTTCTCCTCCAATCATATAATTCATGGTACAATATACACCAAATAATTAGTATACAACTTTTGGCTTACTAGCCTTTCATATCACAAGTCATCCTTTAGGGTGTATATAAAAACTTGCCATAATTGCTCATCCAGATCTATACATTTACTAACTTTAGGTCGTTTATCAACTTAATCACAATGAACACAAAGCTATCATAAGCTTACCATTAAAGATGTCGCACATGCCATATTCTCGAGGCATTGCATAATTTGCCAATGGCAACCAATTTTGAAGCCACATAAATCTTGTCTTAAGGCTTTCCAAACAAATGATTATCACATCCAATATACACATTAATAATCGCATAACCAATAATATAACATGTTGTTTTCCAATTCATATCATCATATGCAAATCATAATCAATGAATGGTCCTCTTTGGACATAATCAAAGTCATTATATGGTGGCTAGCTGACGGAAATCAAATCACGTGTAATGCTCTAGCAATCGATGGTGTATCAAGTTATGCTCAGTGCCGAAGTAATTGATAAGGAATCAAATCACGCTCTAAGCTGAAGCATCTAATGGAAGATCAAATCACACTCAATGCTAAAGCAATTGGTAGAGAATCAAATCAATCTCAATGTTGAAACAATTGGTGAAGAACAAATCATGCACATTGCTAAAGCAATTAGTAAGGAACAAAGTCACAAAGGAAGAACACCACTAAACCACAATTGAATTAATGTTTGGAATTCATAACCATCGGATGGAACACATACTTATTATTTTTCCAAACAATCATGTCATTAATAGCTCATATATAATTTCACATCGAATAATCATAGCTTAATAAGCCTCACATGCTTAGCTAGTTCAAACATAACCTTTCATATACTTCTTCTTATCAATGAATCAAACATATACTGATTCTCAGTTAGACCATTTATTCATATTAAATTTCTCCTAAACTTGCAACATAATCTTATATATGATCATGACCATCATAGCTCAACAAGCTCAATATACTTGACAAATTCAAAAATATTAGTCTCTATATAATCTCAATGTGATACCCAACATCCCACATCTGATGTGAATATGATTGTTAAGACCTATATAACAATCTAAACCCACCACTACTAGCAACTTGAGCTTCAGCTTTTAAGGGCCACGTGGTTTATGCCCAAAAAGCTGCTAGGCTAGTGGTTGGACCTGGGTCGTTACACTCACTCATCAAATTTATCAACATATAACAAGCCTCAATTAGGTGATTTGTCATAAATAACCTACCCTTAGACAGACAATATGTCTTATGCACAATTGTGGCAAGCTCAATAAACCTTGATAAATGTAAAATAATCCATTCATAGCTCACATAATTAAAAATAAAAAAGTCATATAATAAAGGCCTTTAATACTGAGACAAATCAAATATAATTGTCACTATGTGGCTCACAACAGAGTACATAAATATATTATACAACTTGATGAACAAACAATTTCAAAGGGGCTTGATTCTTGTTTTTAAAACATACATAAGTACATACATACATACATATAGCTTTCAAAAGCTTTTATGAAAAATAGAGCATTTCTCCACAAGATCAGAATTCACATAAATTCATATCAAAACAATTGCCTAGGCATTTCACTTCCAGACGAGCACAAGAGACATGCATCACATAGCATCGTTCATGCATATATATAGATATATTGCCCAACCATAATTTTTTAAAACTAAAGCCCCACTTATAATGACAAGTGTAAGATCTTCCAGCAACAATTCAAGTGTTCCTTGCTTCACCAACAATCCTCCAAGCGTAGCAGCAAATCTTAACACTCAAGAGTGCTCTAAAAGCACCAATTTCCTCCTTAGGTGTTGAATCAACTTAACTCAAACTCCAAATTTCCAACATTCAAGCAAGACAACACCTAAACTAGAGCAACACAATTTTCATGATTATTAACTGATTAAGACATAAACTGAAAGGTTAGGGAGCTTAATCTTACCTCTAACAAGTCACTTTCGTCACAAAAGCTTTAGGACTTTGCCTCTTAGCAACAAAGCCATAACTTTTTCAATGAAATAAATTCTACAAAAATTGAACTGGTTAAAGAATATTCAAGCTTCTAAGAAGCTAAACCTTACCTTCAAGGTGATTTTCTAAGCTCCCAAAGGCCTTAAATACGCTCCATTCAACCATGGGGGACGTGTAAAACAACCCAACGTGGTTTCTTTTTCTTTTGAAATAGATAGAATGCCCTAAGTCTTTATATTTTTGCAAAATTTCATGCATCTATCAATAGATAGAACACGATTTTCAAAATTTTGCCCTCCATCTATTGATAAATAGCCTTGTTTATCAATAGATGGCACACTAAACATCTTTCAATCACTATTATGTTGCTATCTATCAATAGATTTGGCACATCTATCGGTAGATAGCATCTAACATGCTTCAAATTACTCACAGGTGGACATCTATCGATAGTCATAATGAATCTATCGATAAAGTTCTTCAATTGCTCCAATCACATTCTACCTTGCATTTATCAATAAACATAGAATATCTATCAATAGATTATATCCAAAACCTAAAATTTACATAGTTTTTAACGTCTAACTTCATTCTCTAAGTTCCCAAATCATTCCTATGTCATCAATCATCCATATAACTCAAAATTCCAATGTTGACATTAAAAATATAAGTTCAAGTTTCATTTAAACTTCAAAACATAGTAATCTTCTTTCATATTTCAATATATTTACACAAATGACATGATTTCACATACTTATAGCTTTGTGCATACTCATCATCATTCATAATGTTCAATTTGACAAAATTTCAAAACCACATTCACTAGTACTTCAAAATTTTTAAGGTTACATATTCATAGATATACTTTGAATCTCATATTGATGTATTTAAGTTTCATATCAACTCGTCATGTAGCTTTACTAAAGTTATCCGTAATCTTTATAAATATTAAAGATGTTACATATATATTGTACATTTTATAGTAGAATTTATTATATATAAATATAGATTATAGAAATAAACTAGAGTGCTACCTTTGCTTTGCTGGGTGTCATCTTTGTAATCACAGAAAAATAATTCCTTATATATACAACCAGAATAAACCAATAAAGTGAAAGAACAAATCAAAGTAAGCTAAATTTGGAATACCAAGAAAACAATTAAGCCAAAATAGATAACAAACCAAACCAACCTGCAAAGCAAAAAACTAAAGTTAAAATCAGAAAAGTCAAGAACAACACCAAATGATATAAAAAAATATAAATTAAAATACCAAAAAGTAAAGAAAATAAGAAGAACAATACTTTAGCAAATCAAAAAGTAAAGAAAATGAACAAAAAAGTACCATAAGAAAGAAATAAAACAAAACAAAATACCAAAAACGAGTATTGGGAAAAAAGGAAAAGAAGATGAAATCAATGGAGAAAGTAAGAAACGAAAGAGGATGGAAAGAGCGAAGAGGAAAAAATCTAGTAGTATGGTAATTAAAAGACCAAAAACACATGTAAATATATTAAAAACCTAAAATTGCCCTCGAAACAAAAAAAAAAAACAAAATTGATCTTGGAAAGACAAGAAAAGCTCCAAAACCTCACAATGATCAAAGAGGTCATCCTACAAAAACCAAAAAAAAAAAACTTATTGTTTGGAATAGTCTCAATTTGTACTCACTTTTAATATATGGTATAACTATAGATTATATAATTTTTTACATTAATATTTATTATATAAATTCTGATCAAATTATTTAGCTATTTCATCAAGACTAGTTAATGTATTACTATATAGGTAGATAATATTGATAAAAATATTTCAAAACCCTCATTAAGAAAAAAAAGTCAAACCCCAAAGGCCAAAACCCCTCCCTTTGTTTGTCACATTTCTGAATTATTTCCCTCTCAAAAAAATCAAAGTGTCTCCGATCCATGAACGAACGGCTTCGAATCGCATCTACAGGTTTGATCCCATTTCTGCCTTTTGCTTGTTTCGAGTGGAATTGAGAGAATTTCTGTTTGAATTTCAAACGCTAAAAATCGAATACTTCGTAGAGTTTCCATGCTTTTATAGCGTTTGTATTTGGCTCGAGTGGTGATATCTGCCTTGTGCACAACTGTTGCTAGGGTTTTTGAAATGTATTAATTTCTGTATTTATGGATCACTCTGTCTCATTTCCCCTTTGGATTTAGGACTCTGCAAATATGTTTGCCTCTATTACCTTTTCCTTTCTACATTGTGGTTTCCTATTTAATGTCTTGATTATTTCTTGTTAAATTAGTTTTGAGTTATTATCATCGTCCTTATTATATGGGAAAGGGGAATTTACTTGCAGCAATAATTCTTGGCAACAGAATAAGGGGATGAAACTGTAAGGCTGGTGCCCTTTGGCCATTCCTTACACACTCAGTTTTAGAGTCAAATGAGCAGTTGCCTCTTACATTCATGTTTGATTGAGATCTTTCCAATCATGGATGGTGCTCCCTTGTATTCCTCCCACCCCCCATTCTCTGTTCTAAATTTCACAAGTATTATCATTGTACTGTGCGATTAGAAGTAGTTTCTACGTTAGGCAGGATGCGTTTGATTTGATCTTGTCAATTTGATCCAATTTGACCTTGGCTTGGGATGATTTGACTAGCTTATGTATCCTGTCTTTGACTGACCAGAGGTTGTAAATATAACTTTCAGTGTATAACCTTTCTAAAATAATGATGTATCCTAAGATTCTCAATGACTCTTTGGTGCTCAAGGTAGGGGATTAATGTTACTTAATAGCGAAATTTGTACTGAATCAATTTTGTTCATGAAACTCAAAGCTATTGTTCTAAATATGCCGTTATGCGGTATAAAAGCCACTTTTTAGCAGATTTTGAGGGTGCTGAAACCATGAAACCTAAAAAAATCACCATGATTCGGAATCATGTTCCTAATGGCTGTTACCCAGGATGTAACAGCTGCTACAGCAATGCCATTGCAGAGCTGCTTCTCTCCATAACTTCTTAATTAAACCTCTTACAAAGATTATACTTTGAAATGAAAAGATAGGACAAGATTAAATGAAAGTTATTGCTGGTATAAAAATGGGAAGCTGATATACCTTGTCTAGGGTCTGAAAAATAGTAGTCCACAGCCAATCTTCCTTATCTTCCACTTTATGTGATGCTAGTAGTTGCCTCACTATGCAAGTTCACTTTATGAAATTGACAAAGTTAGTTTCAATATTTCTTTGGTTATTTTCTTCATCATTTGTGTATTCACCAACTTCATGCTCAAATGTTTCACCATCTACTGGTTCAGCAATATTTTCTTCAATTCCAATGTGAAGATTCTTGCTTGGATGTTGGAAACTGTAATGGTCTTTTCCCCACATCTAAAATAGGTGAACTGCTTTTCCTTCTTTGTTGGATTAGAAGCTGTCTTTCCTTTAGAATCAGGAGTGTGAGCTTTATTTGACTCTCTAGGCTTAAAACTGTGAGCATTGTCAAAAGTTGGCTGAGAATAGTTACTTATATTTGAAGGTCTTTGAGCTGTTGGCTTTTCCCTGGTTTGAAAGTTTGGCCGTGTACTTGAGTGAAACTTCAATGCTTCCTCAATTTTTAAAGCAAGTTGGTAAGCTTCCTCCAAACTGTAGGTATGTGTGGCTGCTATCTTCGTTGGAAGGCCTGCTTTATACCAAGCAGCAAGCTGCATGTCACTTTCCTTTACTTGGTTTCAAATTGTTAACTCACAAAACTCCTCTGCTTATTCTTCTACCAATCTAGCTTCTTGTCTAAAAGAAAGTTTTATATACAAGTTTTGTTCCTAATCAGCAGGGAGTAAGTGCTCCTTCATCTTCAACTCCATTTCATCTCACCAATTTATAGGCCTTTCTCCAGTTTTAAAATTTTTTTAAACACTGTGCTGCAATGGCCGTGCTGTTCCCTTCAAATTTTTGCCTTTGTAAAGCGAGCCTTCATGTCGTCTGGCTTAGAAAACCAATTAAAATACTTCCATAAATATAAGCCTATCAGAAGAGACTGTAGATTTCAGCTTTCCTTAAAAGTCTTCTACTTCTATATGAACCTTCTTTGTTATATCTTTAGTCACCAAAGCATAACTTGTTTCTTGTGCTGGTCTACCCTGATCTATGGTAGCAAAATTGCCACTAACTTGGTCGAATCTTGTATCAGAGATTTTGGTTTTCTGGCCGGCTCTTTCTTATGCCCTTTATAACAACTTCATTATCGCTTGAGTTGATTTTTGAGGTCGGCAATTTCTTTAGTTTGAGCTTCTTGTTTGCTGTAAATCAAATTTAAATGTGATTTTTATTGATCAGAAGCACTCTTATAGCTCATGGCTGGATAAGTTCTCCCACTTCTTAGTTGCATGCAACGTTTAAACAAGTAGTTGATCTTTCAAAATAGGAACTTTTAGCTTTGATAACAGAACTGATGCAGCAAAGTAAAAATTTAAATTAAGAGAATAAGAATAGAAGAAACACTTTTGAGAGCAATTAGGAACTTTTGTGGAGTCACACCACAATTAATATGGCATCACACCACACTTCTCAATAATTTGGCTGAATATATTCTCAAAACTACTTCCAAAGAAAGTTTATAACCTTATAGCAGTTTGAAGGAGGCTAATTCTTAGTGGCTACAATGAAGGAGGTGTTAGCTAGACTCCGTAATTAAGTATTCTTAATGATGAAGCAATACAAAAGAGAATTCATCATCCTTAAGTAGTCTTAAGGGTGAGGAAATCCAGAATATTTACTTGTCAAAACTGCACCTAGATGCTACCCACTCAGATGCTACCCACTCAATAATACAAATTATAATGGTAAGAAAAATAAAAGGAATTGGTTGTTGGTAGTGGAGGAATGCAACTATGGCTGGCGGTTTTGAGCTTGGTAGCAAAGGAATTGTCAGCTGTGCAACACAAGAACTAGGTCTCAAAATAAATCAAGATTTTGGGTTGCAATTTGTTGAGATGCGATTAAAAATGGGTTTGGATCAGTTTATAGGAAGAGGATGAGAAAAGGGTAATAGAGGAGGAAAGAGAGAACAGAGGAAAAGGAAGGCAAGGTTGCTGGCAGAGGAAAAAATAAAAGATGAGAGGGAAGAAGAAAGGGAGAAGGAAAAAAAGGAAGGAGGTTGTAGGCCAAGGAAAAGTGTGTGTGTGTGTGTGTGTGTGTGTGTATGGGGGGGAGGAGAAGCTCTAGCGGATGAAGGGGAAGAGGGATGGTGGTTTCATGAAGTCTAATGAATGAGCTGAGTGGGTGAAAGGTTTTGGGAGTTTGGGACCCTTCGTTGTTAACTTCGGCAAATGTCTTTTGTGTTTTTAAAAAATAGAAGACAATTTTCCCCAAAATGAGTGCTTTTTCCTTTGACCAAGAAGACATCTTCCTTCGACTAAGACAATTTATGGCAAGCAAACATTAGAAAACGTAAAGTCCATTTCAGTGAAACAAACAGAGCCTCTATGAAAAATTTTTTAAAGACAAATTGCATTCTTAAGGAAAAATTTTGCATCTGCTACGCTTATGACCTAGTATGTAAGATTTGTGCATTGGCATCCGTTACATTGTGACGGCTTCATGACTGCGTGACCGTGATTTAGAGCTATGCTCATAACCTTTAGAATACGTTTAGATGAGAAAATCGAGGTGAAATTTCATTTGTACAAAGGATTTTAAACTTCAAAAAATGAAATTAACTTGTTTGGTCAAATAAAATTTTGAAATTTAAAATTTTTAGTAGTTGGATGAGGTATTTTGAAAGCCAAAGTAAGGATTTTAAATAACAACTCAAGATGTGTCATTTTGAGTTGCCTCGACTTTAGAGAAATGTCATATTAATTTTTGTTTTCTTTCCTTCTAACACCTCAAGATCTGTTTTAACATTTTTAGAGTCTCCTATATCTCTGTGGAATATTTTGTTCTTCGTGATGCTTTTTGCCAGATCTGAGATGGAACCCTTGTCCAATATGTTTTAACATATGTTCATGATATGTTATCTATGTTGTGATGAGTCACGGAGTGTAATTTTATCTCTTTTCCGTGATGGTTTTCTTGCTATCTGAGATTGAATAATTTGTTCAATATGTTATGAAATATGTTTATGATATGTTTTTTGCAACGAGTCAATGAATGTTCAATGGTGGATTGCAGGGGAGAGGCCTGTTTGGCCTGAAAACTCAATGGAGCAGGTACTTAACTATGAATTGCTTGGTAAATGTTTAATTGTATTTGTTTCCATGTAACTTGATGACCATAGGTCAATATATTCCATTAGCATTTTATTTTGTAATCTATTATCAGCTACTTTCGCCAAAAGATGAAAGGAATATTTTAGCGAATCCTTCCCCGGATGCAGCCACCATAGGACCTTCAATGGATGCTGCTGACTATCCTGGAGCTTCAAATGAAAGTGCAGATCTTAGTATCATCCATCCACTCAGTGCTTGTGGTTCTCATCAACGTGTGTCATACGGAGGTTAGTTTCACGTCCATGCTTCCTGTTACTATTTTGCATGTGTGAACCTTGGCCTTCTGTATTAACTATTTTGAATCTTGACCAGTATTCTTTCATATACAAAGCTTTGCAGATTAAGTTTTAAAATCTTTTCTTTTTCCTTTTTAAAGATATTCTTTTAGTATTGATAATACCTTGGCAGTATTATTACTTCAAAATGTTTGGATGAGTGCTCAGAACAATTGTGTGCAATTTGTGTGCATCAAATTTCCTTTGGCTTCAGGCTATGGCAATAGCACCGGTAGTTGGGATGGATATCCTCACTTTGTGAATGCTGATGGATTGCACTTATCTCCTGTGAGAATATGACTACTTCATTCTGTAATCTTCAAAGCATATTTCCTAGTTTAAAGATCACAATATGGTGGCTCTCTTCTCTACTTTTATTCTTAAGGAAGATAATTATTTTAACCTGGACCAGGTAATCTACAATGAAAATCAATCTCTTTTGCTGCACGCTGGTTATGGCTTCACTCCTGAAATGTCATATGGACAATATTCCCCAGTTGGTACACCTCTGCCTTCTCTACTGGTAGAAGGCCCACTATATGCTTCACAACAAGTTCCATTTCCTCCAACTTATTGTCCACTACCTGCCTCTCCAAATGTTCCTGCAGCTGTCCCTGTTATACCAACTGAGCTGATGACACTGGAAAGTAGTAAGGAGAACATGCATTATGGAACAAGGTCAGGTTACTTAATACAATATGGATCATATGGTATGGGGAACATTTCTGGGATTTTTGGTTCTAGCGCTGTAACTTCTCCTGCAGCTTATTCTCAACCAGTGGGCATTCTTGGTTCATATGAGCGCAGACAGGTTTCTTTTCTTAACTTTAGAACATTGTCATATTGTCCAAAGTGTAGTGTCCCAATATGCAGAAGAGGGAAAAGAAAAAGTTTGCTGGTGGGATCTTCATATTTTATGGTTTTACTAACACTGCTACTATGCTGATATGGCATAAATGGGAAAAGAAAATAGCATAACATGTCCCCCTACAGAATAGACCTTTACCGTTTGTTAATCATATGGGAAGCAGTATAAATGATGGCTTAAAGAACGTTTCTGTACAAATACCAAATCCATCACCTCCCTCAAAATTTTTTCACAGTGGGCAAATCATAGGAAAAAATTCAATTTGTTCCATGAGAGCTAAAAATGGTGACAACTAAAGAATACTGCTCATTAAATAGAAGAAATACTATTTCATTATCCTGTATATTGATCACTCCCTTCTTTGGTGAATCTGGTATTGAAAGTGACAATCATCTATCGTAATTTGCTGACTCAGTTGAAGTCTATGTGCATCGTTCTTTCATATAGTTTACATATGACTGTGGGATGCAGCAGGAGACATATCGGAACTGTATTGCATATACAACTTACTGAGGAATATCATGAAGTGGTTGTCATAAATAGCTAGTTGAATCTTTTATGAAAAAGCTTTGCTGTTAAAAACAAAAAAGACAAGCACTAATGGCTTCTTAATTTACAAAAATTAAAGTTTTGCAGTTTCATTTACATTCATTATTCATACGTATCTGCTTTTTAGCAGTGAAATTTTCAAACAATTTTGTTTCCCTCTTTGTGGGGCATGTCAAATTATACAGCATAATATTAAGTTTTGGGAGCTCCATTACCCACAATGTAATTCAGCAATAATGTCATCAAGCGCACCTGCTTAACTGAATTTTTTATATGATATTTGTAACATTTTTTCTGAGATGGTTGCTTCCTATACAAGGATATTACTTGGTTAGGTTCTTTTACGATTATTTGTTATTTATGTTTCTAGGACTGCATAGCCATTTTACTGTTGTAAATTTATAATTATGCATTTTTTTTCTACAGAGATCTGGTTCCTCTGTTGGACACTACCCACACGATGGATCTTATCAGAGCTCCAAGTTCAGCAGTGCATCTGTTCCTTTCTTGGGGCCTAATGACCAGACAAGATTTGTTCTTGACAAGGGCAAGAGACAAGAAAGAGACCAGGACTCAATTTGCATTTCTAATGAGTCTCAGGGTATGGACCATAATCGTGGACCAAGGGCTGTAAAGCTGAAGGGCAAGAGCACCAGTGAACAGAGCTCTCGATCTGATAATAGCAAAATAGATTCAGCCATATCTGCAATTGATCTTGATTTGTACAACCAGCCAGATTTTTGTACTGATTATGAGAATGCCAGGTTTTTTATCATCAAATCTTTCAGTGAAGACAATGTTCACAAAAGTATTAAATACAATGTATGGGCCAGCACTCCACATGGAAACAAAAAACTAGATGCTGCCTATTGTGAAGCCAAAGAGAAGAAGGAAACCTGTCCAGTCTTTCTGTTGTTTTCAGTAAGTAGCATGAGTCAACTTTGCTTGATATATTTTTTTTTCTTAAATAAAATTTAATTTGGAGTATCTTGGCTTTTTAGGCCTTAGTTAAATCTTTTTTGTGCAGATGAGCAAAAGAAGTGTCATCATTGGTTTACAACCTAGGATGTGTGCTTATAGAAGATAGTGTGATAGAAGATATAATTGAATGCGGGAAGCTCCATTAGTCAGTGATGCTGTTGTTGTTGTCTTGTGGTGGTTTATTTAAGGTGTATATATAATGGTTTAATTGCAACTTGCCGAAGAACAAGTCTAGTTTTGCTTCTAGATGTTTATGGAATGTGGATCTAAATAGGGTCAACCAAGTTGATTAGTATCAATACCAGCCAAATAGAAAAGCAGCCTGTTCTAATTTTGTTTTATTGTATTAGCTGTCAATTGAGAAGATTGTTGCCTTCACTATATGTAACATGTTACTCTCATCTATTTCTTGTATTTAGCTTGTTTGAAAAATTTAATTGTTGGTTACCTTTTTCAGGTCAATGCCAGTGGACAGTTTTGTGGGGTAGCTCAAATGGCTGGACCTGTAGATTTTGAGAGTGATGCAGACTTTTGGCAACAAGATAGGTGGAGTGGACAGTTCCCAGTTCAGTGGCATGTCATCAAAGACGTTCCAAACAATCGATTCCGTCATATTTTGCTGCAAAATAATGACAACAAGCCTGTTACCCACAGTCGAGATTCACAGGAGGTAGCATAGCTTCTTTATCTCTTCTCCCCCTCCGGTTCCTTCTTTTTTCTTGCTTCTTTTCTTTTGTTCCAACTTTTTCTTTGTTGACTGAGATGCAGAATGTTAGTCAAGCATTCTAGTAGTATTCTGGTGTTTCTTATTTGTAAAGAAGTTAGGATCTGTTTGGTTGTTAGAAATTGTTTTCTGTTTTCCATTTTTTTTCACACTGAATATTATCAATAAGATTAGGTAAATAACTAAATTTGGAAAATTACAAAAGGGTTTCCAAATGCAGGTAGGAAGTTCGAAAACAGTTCACATTTTGTTTTTTTAGTTTCATAGAAAATTGGAAAACAAGGATTTCTAAATTTTTTATTACCCTTATTGCATTGATAATTTATAATATAAAAATAGAGATGGAAAATAAAAATAATTTTCTAGAACTAAACAAGCCCTTGGTTTGCTTCATTTATCTTCAGTGCCTGTCGAATCCTGTGCCTTGGTTACAGTGAAAGAAAAGGTCAAGTTTTCTCTTTTAGTTGACTTCTCTCATTTAAGTGTGTGTGTGTTTTTCCCTTCAATATAAGAACATAGTGGCTATCCTACATTGGTGTGATAGATTCTTAGACAGTCAAAGAGTACGGTGGCATTAGAAGGCTTTTATGCTTTTGCTTGTACTAGAGAGCTAGATGCCCTTGGACTGGAAGGTCGCAGTGGCATGAAGTGTAGTAATGTGCTTTAGAGAACTTCATAAGACAAGTACATTGGTTTGTTTGGTTCTAACTTCTAAAACGATTGTGATATTTGAAGGCTTTTGCAGTTTTTGTTGCTCAAAAGGGTTAATTTCCTTATCTTCGATATGACCCTCTTGTTAAGGTGGAATATAGACTAAAGATTCTTATAGAATAAATATTCTTATAGAAATGTTCATAAGATGAGTATGTTAGTTTGGTATTTTAAGACGTGTTGTGATCTTGCTTCTTTTGAAACATTTTCAAATTTCCATAGTATGCATCCTTGACAAACCAAATTTTCTGTCACTGTTGTGAAGTCACTTTATAAAAGTATCAAATTATATTAAGCCTCCTCAACTTTTGCATATGTGTGCATCTCTATTGCTCTTGGAGAACATAATTACTCAGCAATGCTTCTTTACTGTGTCTCTTAGCTGTGAAATGCACCCATCTTCCTCTCCTCTATAGGTGGCTGATTTGACTGTTCCTATCAAGAATTTTAACATGTCAGCTTGTGCAAGCATGCTTCTTTTTAAGTGTCTTCTTCTGTCTTCTGAATTACTTTTAGCTGTTTGTCATTCTTCATTAAGCGAGAGTTCATGCTGTTTGGGTGTGGTAAGGGTTGGGGGTTTATTTCAACTGTATGTCATCTTTAAGCTCTTTTAAATGCTTCTCTTGAGAGTATGTTTGCCACCCCCCACCCATCCCTCTTCCCTTTCCCTTTCTTCTTAATCCTTTTTGTGTTTCTGTCAAGGTTAGTTTGTGTGCATGCATGTGCTGTTTTTCATGGCTTTTGAGGGCTGGGTTTGTATTTGAATGTGTCTCTCACATAGTTACCAGGTTCTCTCTATCCCCCTGGAACCATGAAATGGATCTTGCTATCCAGATCGTGTGGTACTTTTGCGGTCTGGGATCCCTTGGTATGCAATCTGGATTCTAAAATTGGGGATCCAGATTTTGGATCATAGAGGGAACCGAACATCAAAACTGCAGAACAAAAGCAGCAAAAAAAATGGCAGAATTTAGGAGAGAAGCGAAGCACAAATTCTGGAATTTTAGAGAAGAAGGGAAGATAAAGAGAGAGAAGGCTGAAGACAAGAGGAACAGAGAGATAGAATAATAGAGATGCACAAATAGAGAGTGGAGTCAAAAACATTTAATATTAGGGTTAAGAAAAAAAAAAGCTGATTATTTTTTTCAACGCTTTTGGGCCACTGCCTAATTAGATTTAATGTTATTCATACTTTTAAACCTAATACCTATTTTTAAAACATAATAAAAAACCCTCTATGTTTTATGAACTAATATTTGAGAGCCCACTTACAATTTTAGAGAAAAAAAAATCTATTACATATTTCTAAAGGAAAGTCAATTCAATATTTCTTCAACATCTTTATTAAATTTATAATTATCACTGATAATCAACCAAATCAAACTATAGGTGACCCAAGAGCTGTTTTACAATGTACCACAACCTCCATAGTGTAACAACTAAACCTACCCCCAACGTACCAAAAATTAGGTAAATGACATCATTCCTGTTCTCGTACAATGAACGGAGACATACCTCATTCCTGGTAACTATGGTGTGTCTTCCCTTGGGGCTGCATGATTACTAATGTAGCTGATTTTCATGCTTCTTTGAACTCATTTTCCTTTTGCTAAACCTTTAGCCCACTATTTCTGATTTGGTCCCTTTGCTGGAATTCACATTGAACTTATTTGTTTGAACTGATGTGAGACCTGAGCCCCAACATGCTTTTCCTGTTAGCACCAAGGTGTTGTCTTATATTCAGTCTTGCTTGCCTTATATTTTTTGCCTTATAATTGTGCATCTCAGTCTTGTGTTATATTCTTCTGCTGTTGGAATGTAATCAGGTGAATTTAGAGCAAGGCATTGAGATGTTGAAAATTTTCAAGGATCATGATACTCGTACATCTATCCTAGATGATTTTGTATTTTATGATAAGCGGGAAAGAGCTTTGAAGGAAAGGAAGGCTAGAGAGCCAGCTTTTTCACCAGTGGATGCTTCATATTTAGGTGCTGGTGACTCTGTTAACCAAATGTCTCATGCTCTTGCTCAGACCATTAGGTTGAAAGAGGAGAGAGAAGGACCATCAAGAGAAATGGGTTGTAGCTCGGGAACAGATGCTTTAGCTTCACTAGCTAATGAATCCATAAGCCAAAATTCCGATTTCATTCTAGTGTTACAATTGGAAGACAAGCTAAGTAGCAAAGAAGTATCGGTGGTGGATAATGGCATAGATCACCAGAATTCAGCATGTTGATAAGATTAGGACAGATGTGTGACAACCGGAAGCAGTTGTAGGATTGCAGGCATGTTTTTAATGCTTGCTTTAACCTGACAAACTCCTTTTGTGATTCTATAGATTCTTTGCTTGCTAACAGTATTTGTGGTAAGATTGATCGGGCAATTTGAAGCAGTGAGGCTGCAACGTTAGAGAGTTGCTTGTGGCCATGGGCAAGAAGATAGCCTGGTTTATGCTCTCTTTTGGGTTTTCATCTTGAGTTGTTTTAACTCAATATATGTGTGGTTTGGCATTGGCACTGCACAGCAGTCAGTTGAATATCCTTGTCATATGTTATCCTTGATGCGATGCCTATTGGATTTAGTAGTAGGTCTCAATTTACCTCAATATTGTAAACGTAGGATTTGGGAGTCAAATTAATAACAAATGCATTTGATGAAGACTTGGTGCTGTGTTTTGTTTATGTTCTTCAATTCTAATTTCTGGGCATCTATTCAAGAAGAGGCTGCTGTGGACATGTTACAACATGAGATTGCAACTGTGAGATTCTGGGGTGCGATTCTTACAATTGATGTCTTCTCTAGAAAAACCAACAGTGGTGACATGATTTTAGAAAAATCTATAAGCACGATAGAATATTGTTTCATGTTTTTGCAGTTATTATATTGATTTATTAATTTTCTTAAACACAGTCTAGCAGGACTTGAGTTGTGACAACCTTATGACTATTAGTGAACTAAATTTAAAAATTTCATCGACAATGTTTAAGATAATAATTTAAAATTTGTAATTACATATTTCTTTTTTTTTTCAAATTAAATGTTTATTTTATAAGTAGTACAAAGTTTTATACATGAGGTATATACACTTCGTAAATGGCACAATTTACTCGTAAGATATTTTGTTTCTTTTTGATTGTAGTAATTTTTTTTAAGAAAAAAATCCTTGCTGTTTCAATAATATAAGAGCAAATGACATTTATTTTTGAAAAGGAGATTTCGTTGATCCCAAGATTGGCAATGTGTCATAGGTTTGGAATTTTAGTTAAGATTTATACAACATTTAAACTTGCATATGAATACTAAGCAACCCTAACTTCTAATAGTAATGCGGATGTGTGAAGTAAAGAAGAAGACATGTGAGAAATAAAGTGTATTATTTCTCACGGTACAATAGATTTATGTCGATTATTGGTGTGTTTTTCCCTTATGTTTATAATGAAATTAAAAAATATTATTTATAACTCATCTTAAATCTAGACATACTTGGTGTACTAGTAAATGACATAAAAGGAAATATCATAACTCTAAACTTACTTATACTGCAAGTAAAGTAATCAACAAAAAAATATAAATATGTAAATTGTCCTATTCTTAATAAAATACATTTAGTCTAACCATATGCTACTTTAGTCGCCATTTCCTAGCAGCATTATAGAAGAAGTCCAACCCTAGTCGACTATCCGTATGCACACAGCTCACAAGCCTGTGGGCCTTACGTGCCAAGTTTGCTAATCCTCATCGCTCTTATGTGCCTTGTACGGTCCAATCCTGCTAGCGTCTTGTGCGCATGAGAACCCCCATTTGTTGTTGGCTTCATGATTGCTTGGGTTGACTTGTCATGGATTTGCAAGCCGTGACAAAAGTTAAAGGTGGGGTGAATAGTACTTCAAAGAAATATTCAAAATTTCAAAATCAAATGAAAGGTAAAGAAATGTGGATGAAGAAAGGTAATTTATAATGATTTGGTCCTTCTCAATCTATATTCATTACTTTGATATCTCTGTTTATGGATTTTCAATTTCAACTTTACTAAACTAGTGGAATTAATGGCTTCTACTAAGCTTTTATAGAGTAAGCTTCCCTAAACTCATCAACCAAAGTTGACAGCTTTGCCAATGTGTAACTTGATCACTAATTGATCAAGAGCAAAAATGAATAGAGATAAATTCTTCACACTTCGTAGCTCAATTCCTTTCAATATGATCTCTCTAGATAGTTAAAACTCATTTCCAACTTTTTATAGCATATTTCAAAAATCAAGTCATTTGAATGAAATCTTTTTATTGGATGTGTCAAAAAATGCAGCAAACTTCAAATTTAAGTGATTTTCAGATCTGTTTGAATTCTAAGATTAATCGCTTAATGTTCTTACATTAGTTTGACTTTGAACTTCATTCTTTATGTTGATTGCATATTAAAAGGTTCTCTAACCGATTGAATTAGTCCCATGTAGGATTCAAAACCTTGAGATGCTTCTGGATATCTTCATGATAACTCTATTATATAGAGTTATTTTGACTCATTTTGGGAACTTAAGTA
>NW_018397257.1:425723-426091 GCF_002168275.2 Theobroma umbraticum | reverse complement strand
TCGATACGTATACTTGCGTAGTAGAATTTTAACTGACAGTTCATTCATCTTGGATTTACTCCTTGTTAAGGCCAAGCATACTTATACAAAGACAATACTTGTAAAGTCAAGCACATACATTGGACAACTAGAATAGAATATTTTGTTATTATAAGAAAAAATATGGAGTCAATCGTTTTCTTTTTTGATGATGACAAATTAAAACACTCCTTGATAAAGGGTGTAGTATCTAACTTTCAGATGTCATGAAATTTAGACAACGTGTATGTGTCACGGACCGCAGTTCCACGACTCGAAGGTGGCCCGAGGGTGTCCCAAGGTGCCAATATGTGGGGGAAGTATTGCTGGGAGCAAACCCTCACTTGATA
>NW_018397257.1:425452-425561 GCF_002168275.2 Theobroma umbraticum | reverse complement strand
GCGAGCTAGCCCGACAGAATGCTAGCAAGGGCGCATGGCTCGGGCCCATGAGCGAGCCAGACCGACCGGATGCTAGTGGGGGCGCGAGGCGCAGGACCCTGGGCGAGCC
>NW_018397257.1:425113-425223 GCF_002168275.2 Theobroma umbraticum | reverse complement strand
CCATGGGCGAGCGGCACGCAGGCCCGAGACCGCTGACCCGACAGGAGCGCGCGGCACGCAGGCGCGCAGCACGCCAGTACGCGACACGCAGATGCGAGGCACGCAAGATG
>NW_018397257.1:424920-425103 GCF_002168275.2 Theobroma umbraticum | reverse complement strand
GGCGCAGCACGCAGGCCTGCACAGCGCCCAGACAGACTGCCTACGCAGGGCCTCTGCGCGCCAGTCCGCCAGCCGCCCAGGCACACAGCCTGGGCGCGGCCCGGTCACACCAGGGGGCCCAGAGGGGGTGCAGCCCACAGAGGGGGCTGCTGGAAAATTCAAATTTTCCCTCCCCACCGAATT
>NW_018397257.1:414189-424607 GCF_002168275.2 Theobroma umbraticum | reverse complement strand
TACTGCCGAGCTAAGGGCTGAATCCAAGGCCGCACGAAGGTGGTCTTAAGTATCACCCCGTGACATATGCTTGTCTATACTAGAGCAATAAATCATTCTAATATGGGCAAGGAGGGGTGAGTAGTTGGTTACATCAATTAATTCAATTAGAAAATTTCATTAACTGACTTTCTTAAAAAATTTAATCAAACTGACCAACTTTGACTCTTATGTTATAAACAAGCATCCAAACATTAATAAATAATATTCTTAGGGTTAAAAGATAAGCATTCAATTGGTAACCTATAAGCTTAAGTTGGATGCACACAAAGTCCTTATATAATGTAGACATTTAAACTCATGGAAGACAGTTAACATTTAAATACATGTTTAAAAGATAATTCAACTATGTCATTAAAATATATATCATGATCAAACTTGACAATCAAATTCATATTCAAGAGCAAAACTAACGTCAAGTTTTAAACTTCAAACATTAAGGTCAAGCGAGATTAAATATCATGTGAGTATGTGACTTGACCAAAATGATAGATGAACTAAAAATGATTTTCATAAAGGTCAATTAGTTCATCCTAATCACATTCGTATGCATAATCAATTTTGAGACAATCAATTAAGCACAAACTCGAAGCGTATTGCAATAATTGATTCTTAGACTAAGCATTTAAACATTCAAAATCTCAAGAAATGAATATGAACATTTCATTCTTAAGAAATAATGTTTTCCATGTATGTATATGAGAAATGATATAGATTTAAGCACTTATGAACAAATCAAGCACAATGAGAATGTGTTTTTTTTATCAAAAATGATTTTGTTCAACTAAGCTATATCATCAAAGTCAAGAATTAATAAATCAACTTTAATGAAATGAAACCAAAAAGATTTTGCAAGAAAATCATTTGACAAAAATTTAATTTCTCTTTTCAAAAACTTTGCACTTGAAGCATGTAAGATTTGAGTTTGACATGCTCTGTGTAAAATTATATGCTCAATGTCACTCAACTTTATTCAATTATGCTCTCAATGATTTGTGAATATGTAGTGAGCGTAATGAATCATATTTATGCATGTCAAGGGTTATTTCCAAATATTTCACAATCAACTACCAAAAATGCCCTTATAACTATTCAAGCTTGCAAGCAAACATGCACATCCAATAAGAACAAGTCAAAAAATATTTTCATCATCCAACAACCTTGTTCATAAATCATTATAAGCTTAAGGATAGTTAGCATTTTTCATATAATGTAACAATTCAAGTAGCCAATTCTTATCAAGCCCAAATTTAACCAATTTGAACTACTCAAGCAAGTTCTAAAATGCAAATCAAGATCATTTAAATGGTCAAATTATCATAGACAAAGAGAAATAAAAAAAGTCAACTCTTTAAACTCAATTTTTCTTATTTAGACTACTAGAATAGGCAATTATGCAAACCAATCTATTAATCATATTAGCCATTTCACATGTCATCAACATCAAATCTTTTATGCTTAAAAATAATGCTCAAAAATCATTTTTTCTTAAAGAAATAATATGTAATCAATATCACAAAACATGAGAATTTTATCAAAACAATTTTCCACAAGCAAAATCAATAAGGAAAACAATGACATATTCAAGTTCAAATGTAAGAGTATAATTTTAATCTCATAAGTTCATACTTTCTTCAAGATTATGTAATTTGTAACATTATCACATTTAAATCAATTTTGCTTAATCAAGATTTGTCAATAAAGCTCAAGGAAGAATTATGCACTCAATATTCAAGTAAGAATAAGCAATCAAAATTTTCAATCCAAAAAGAAAACAATTTTTAGAAACCAAGCTAAACCAATCAATCTCAAGAAATTGTCAAGAAAAATTCTTAAATTTTAAAGCACAAAAAAAATTGAAAAAAAAGTTGCCTATTTTTATTTTGTGCGTCTAGAGAGTATCCAATCTTTAAGTTGTTTCTCCTTGCTCTAGCACATTTAATTCCTCATCCTATTTTGCCTTTTCGTGCTAACAAGGATCTTTACTCAAGTTGTTTAAACTTACAAATTTCAGACCAATGCTCTAATATAAATTGTAGGAAACGTTAGCTCAATAAATATGTGGCAAGAATGTCAAAGAGAGGTCTAAATTGGACTTTAAAAAGATGTTTTGAACTTGAAGAACTAGAAAATACTACAGTAGTTGATTACAAAATGTTTCTAGTCGATCAAGCGTGCGAAGAACTTGTTTTAAAGTAATTTGAATATCTTGTAGTTGACTCTATTAAACTTGTAGTCAGACTCTTGACCAGTAAATCATTTTCAAAGCTAGCAGAAGAGGTTTCAAAGAGGTTTTTGATGCATACGTAAATCTTTAGTAAAACTACTAAATTAAATGCAAGCAAATGATCAATTTTGATATGCTTAAAACATTTTTCAAATAAAATTAAATAAGAGATAAGCAAGCGATGATAGTTGAAAAGGGTTTAGCAGAGAACCAAACCAATATGTGAAGATTCTAAATTAAAGCACAAGAAATTTTGAAATAGGTTTTCTTGAAATGAGATTTAGTAGAACAAAGAACTAATAACAATGAAGACACTAGGTAAAAATCAAACCTGTTTAAAAATAAATTTCCTATTTATATCAAAAACAAAGTAAATGATTTTTGTAAAACAAGGTTTTCAAAAATAAATCATAGTGCACAGAAGTAAATCAAGACACAAGGATTTTTCTAGTGGTTCTGGTTTCTCAAATGCATATATCCACTTTCTTGGTTAACCCAGGAATTTCCATCTACTAAAAGGATTCTTGCTTTTTAACGGGATCAAGCGATAACCCTTACATAATCCATAAAGAGATTCTTACTTTTTAATGGGATCAAGTGATAAATTTTACACTAACTTTATACTCGAAGATTTGGCTCATTGGTTGGTGCATAATCCCCATACCTAAAGAGTATGGTTTGAATCCCTCTTCTCCCAATTATAAAAAAAAAAAAAACCTTTACACTAACTTTTCAAATCTAAGTTAGAACCTTTACAAAGAATAGCTACAGTGCCTCTAAAAGATGTGTTTTGCTAGTTTAGTATAACAGAGGAAGAATGCCTAATAATGGATATAAAGATAGGATATAAAGATTGGAGTGTAAGCATAAAAAAGGTTTTAACTCTAGTAGCTCAAGTAGGCTTGGTTTTACTTGGTTTTCTTTTGCTTTTTTTCCTCAAGAATTTGACCCTTTTTCTTTCTTTTTCCTCACCTTAAATTTCTTGCAAATGGTCTTTTTTATAGTTAAAGAAGTCTTGGAGTCATTGAAAGAGATTAAGGTAAGAAACTAGCCATTTTCCTCTCGAATTTTGTGTCTAATGATCATCTAAAGTTAAGTATAGAAGTTCTCTAGTTGATCCACTTTTAGAAAGCTTGTATTTTTTACATTAGAGCTTGGAAGGTCAACTATAGCTTTGTCAAGGTCGACTGTGGCTTCATTTTTTCACAATTTTTCACTAATCTTGCCATAAGGTTGACTATAGAATTTATAGGGTCGACTATGGTTGTGTGTTTTTCAAGTTTTCTCATCCATTCTTGCTCATTTTGCCATAAGATCGACTTGCCTTGCTCTAAGATGGATTGGAGCATTGTTTTCTCAAGATTCCTTGACATTTTAGCATGTAACTTTGGCCATCTCTTCCTTGTGATCACATGTTGAGTTAAGAATGAATTTCTTGGCTTGAAACAACCTTCCTGAAGATCAAACATCTTTGAACATCTTGAGATAAGCTTCACCACTTGTGAACCTAATTTACACTTTCAAATATCTCAAAAGTAATTGTTAGGGAGATTATGAGGAGAACTCATTCAAGTATGTTTAACACTCATATAACTAAGTTATTCAAGCTTGTAGACATTTATGAAGTGAGCGTGTGAAAGTTTAATAACTTCAAGAATTCACACAACTAAAACAATCAAACTTGTAACCATATAAGAACAAATGTATGAGAGTTAATGCAAATTTGTCAAGTATCACTCCAGTAAAACAAATGCAAATTTGAATCATGTCGTCATAATCAAAACTATACTCATTTTCAAGCTAACAATTTTAAAAGAAATTATTATAAAAGCTATTAAATTATCTATTTATAAATCTTATACGATGTATTGATTTAAAATCCTAATTCTTAACATAAGACTAAAATGATCCTAATGTAGACTATAAAGAACTTAGTTTAAAATAAAGAGAGACTATAAGATTTGAATGAATAGTTCTTAATTAGTTAATTACTCATTTAGAAATTTATCCAAGTGTTTTGTAATTTTTGTAAGTTATTTGTTCAAATAAGACAATTGATTAATAGAACATCTTTCTGATTTTTGAATAATGAGTGAGATGATGGTCACATATGTTGTAAACAAATAAATTTTGATAAAAAAAAAGCAATTTAAATTATTTTATGAATATTAGTTTTGCATTATATTTAATTTCTATAAGTGTTTTATATGATTATATCAATGATATTAATGTTTAAATAAAGATTTATAAAATATAAATTGATTTTTTTTGTTGCATTGGGAAGTTGAATATTGGCATGGATTATATATTTATATTAATAAAAATAAATAAATGAAATTTGGAATCAACAAAAGAGAAAATATTGATAAGATTATGAACTATTTTTAATTTCTTAATTTATATGTGGGTATGGAGGATGTTGTGTGGGTGAGATACATGCAATACATACCGTAAAAATAATAAATATAAATTCGGTTAATTTAGTTAATTGATTTAAATGTTTCTAATAGACCTAAGTTAGCTAACTTAATTGAATTGATAGTTTTAATTGACTTAACCGAACTGAATTAGCTGACTTTTATTGGTTAAGTTAATTTTAATCGACTTTTGCTCACTTGTATGTGTAAGTATGACATTTTAGAGTAAAAATAGATACACCATTACATTAGAGCTTGTTTTTTAAAAATTATATAATTTTATTACTGAATTTAGTGCCAATTTGGTTTAGACATTAGTTACAAAAGAAACAAATCAATAAGAATAACATAAATTAAAACCCCACAAAAGTAGTTACCCTGGACTTAGGGATATCCAAAGCAAAATCGTAGCTATTCACCAGGAAATACAAATATATTCTTGCCATTATTGGACACAATAAGGACATCCCACGCATTAAGTACAACTGAAACCAAGTAACCATAGCTCTTTCTATGTTGTCGTAAGAAGCTTCCCTGCTCACCAATCTAAATTAGACTATTAGAGTCCTATAACAACTTAAGTAGTCTAAGCTAACAAGAGTCCTTCACCAAGTAGGAGATTTTATCTGATAGCTTAAATTAATCCACATCAAACCATTCAAAAAGGATTGGGTTAAACGATCATAATAGCCATATGTACCAAGTCTTACACTTTGAATCAACATAGCTTCTAACTAAACATTTGAACCAAACTCTCACTTTTCTTAATTCCCGCTTACCCTAACATGTCCACATCTTCATTTGCTTCTCTGAAAATATATGTAAGCTTGCACTGGATTGTTAGATTCTTTTACTGCTCAATTTGAAGCAGAACTTCTCTAAATCTCTATGGTCCATCTTGTGGTCTATTAAACCACATGACATCATTTTGAGAGTCACTTTCAATCCATAACCTCACATGATTACAGATACTAGTACTAGTAAAGATGAGCAAAGCTTCTTTAATTGCAAAAATCTTCCCAAAATTAGAATCATGCTTACCTATGGATTTTGTTAATGTAGAAGTCTCAAAGGGGAATATACCAAGAAGGAGGTGAATTGGTATATTAAAATTTCTTTGAAAATCCAAGTACAAAAATCAAAATTTTTTCACCAAAAAATATTTTCTACTATCAAAAACAAGTTTTTTCTCTTACAAGCTTAAAGCAAATAATACCTTTAGAAGGCTAGTTTTGCTTAGTGAGTACATGGAGGAAGAGTTTGGTAGAGTCAAAGAATGATCACAAATGATGGAAGTAAAAGCACAAAGAATTTGAAGCATAAGATAGCTCACGAGCTTTTTGGAAAAATTTAAGTGGCTTGCTCTAGCTTGGTTTTCCTCTCTTTTTCCTTTTTTTCTTCATTTCATTTGATCCTTTATCAAACGATCATTTTCTTAGTTCTTCTCTCTCTTAAAATGTGTTGGAGAAGTCCTTTTTATAGTTGGAGAATTCAATTTTTGGACAAAACATACATAATTCATATCATGGGTGATCATAACTCCTCACTAAACTTCCACAATAATTGTGTGATAGTTAACTCATATTATACGTCATGTACATAAATTTGTTCTCTCAATAACCATTGACAATTCATAAAAATACATCTATTAATTTATTATGGAATATCATCAATTTCACAGTCTAAAATCTATCATAGTTCACATAATAACATTGCTAATCATGAGGTTCATTCCTAGAAACATTAAAGCTGTTGTACACTAACCCTCTAAGGGCTTAGTTCATAGGAACATTATCAATATCTTGCCTAGACATTGTTCCTAAAAGAATTGCACATAATTTATATGCATTTACTAGTCTAAATGTAATATTTCTAGACACATATATCATATCACAAAAAGCATATCTGCACATCAGTCATTATGCTCAAAATTCATAAAACATTCCCACTCACCTTGACACTTTGCTCTTGTAGCAATCAATCTAAATTCTCCTTATCATACAGTTACTCGCAACTTAACAGCAAGCTCACACCATCCATTATTCTTAGCTTTCAACAGATTTCCAACATTTTAAAATATCTCAACTTCTAACTATTTGTTATTCAAGCTCAAATTCCTTTAATTCATAAATAATGTACTTAATTCTTGCCTTAGATGCTAGTTTGACTCACTCAAATTCCAAATCTATAGCAACTTCAAGCATCATTAGCCACCGAAGTTGGAACAATGAAAATTTTAACTTATGAACCATTCAAATTGAAAATTGACCAATTAAAAGCTTTAATCTTACCTTTAGATTTATTTTCTAGGCTCGAAATGGCTTCTCCAAACTTCAAATGTCCATGATGGGACATGGGAATCCAAAGGCTGTAGAGAGAGGTCTTATTTTCCTTTGTTCTCAAATGGGCAAACAACACAAAGCTTTTATATATATATATATATATATATATTTGCAAATTTACATGCAAGTATTGATACATTTGTAAATGTATCAATACGTTTTCATGGATTTTCCTTGAATCTATCGGTACATGAGGCAATGTATCGATAGAAATCACATAGAATTCTTTTTGCTTAAAATGTATCGATAGATTGGGAAAATCTATTGATGCATGTTTAACAAAATGTCCCTTGGCCCAAATTTATCGATACATTTAGACAATGTATCAATAGAAATTACACAAAATGTTCTTTTCTTCAAATTTATTGATATATTCTTAAATGTATAGATAGAAAATTCATAGAATTCCTCTTTGCATTCTTTCTATTAAGAATGTATTAATACATGAGGGAATGTATCGATACATTTACTCCAAATTGCATATTTTCAACACCCCAAGCTTTCTAAGTTCAAATTTCAAACTTCACAATCACTTTCTACTTACATTCTTATCTTAATTCATCATGAAATGCTTAATATCATTACATAAACTCATCAGACAATTCAAATTCTCATTCATGCTTTATGCCACATAATATATCAATCAAAACTTGACATAATTTGCTTAAATGTCATATTCATCTATGTGCCAATTAAATGAACTATATTATTGATCTGCCAAACATATGCACAACATCATTTTGAGCCTTCACATACTTATATATTTCATAGTCATTCACATATGAACATATTCATATCATCTTCCCTTCATTCATAATCATATGCATCAAAGTTCAAATTAGCTCTTGATTTGTTTGACTTCCATGCATAGGTAATCATCAAGATCAAGGGTGTTACAAATTTGTTAAGTTTATTTACTGTCAATTTGTGACAATGGAAATGGTGCTGGGATTGACCTCATGCTCAAACATGAAAAATAATAAAAAATTAAAATATAATGCAGCAAAAAAATAAAAATAATATTTAATCAGAGAAATAGTTGAATCCTACAGGATCAATATTTGTGTTTTTCATGCAACTTTTAAATAAATTATAAATACTCATAGGTTTAAGAGTTACATATCTTGCTCTAGATATCGTAATCAAGAGCCAATTAAATCAAAAAATAATTACTTCTTCACCTTTAGGATTTGTCAAATCTTCAACCAACTAAGTGTTTGGCCTTTAACAGTAATCAACACAGTGACTGAATAAAACCTTCCCCAAGGTAAGACTTTACTTGTGCTAGCAAGTTTTGTTTCTAAAACAAAAGGACCAAAATTCTTGCCGAATCTTATTTTTGTCAGACAAAGAAAACTATTTTTCTTTTCTTATTTTATGAAACGGCTGAAGAGTGGTTGGAGGCTTCATACTTTTAGTTTGCTAATATAACATATTTATATAGACAAACTAATTTGTAACCTTAAATACAACAATTGTATTTTTATTAAATTAAGTCTTTGAGAACTTAATTAATTTCTCACTTTATTTTGGTCTCTTTCAATGAAGTCCAACTTAATTCAATTATTTTTATTTAGTCCTAATCATTTCACTTAAAGTGTGTGACCCATTAGGCTTCTAACATGTTGGCAATAGATATAAATTATAATCAAATAGCAATTTGATAATTAATTTATATTTATAGATCATGAGCGGCACCTAGCAATACATCATGACCACCCAAATGCTTGAGAGTCAATTAAAGAATTTGATAAAACCTTTCAGGGATAAGCCTTTCAGTGCAATACGATCCTTTCATCAAATATCCTGAATATGTCATAAGCATGGCTCGGTGTTTACTTAGGACATTCCATATTAGTTCTCTTAATTCATGACTAACCTTATGAATTTAGGAAACTAATTTTTCTCAAATTCATCATGCTTTGGCCAAAGACTTTATACAAGTTAATTAAGAATTGAGAACAAGTGAGACACATCCCTTCATATCACTTGGGATGATGAATCATCTCTTAACCACTCATTCACCTTCGCATGCTTCATGGCATACTCAAAAACACCTTATTTAGACATTTGGTTGCTTCCAAACCCGTAAGGGTGAAATCAAAATATGTCATTCCTCATACAAGATGACCCGGTGTCTCAAGTCTAAGGACTAGTTGCACGACTATTACATGAGAATATTTTTCATAGACATTTGAGTGAAATACCAAATGGAGTTCTAATAGCGAGTCATATTCAACGAACTTGTTCTTTAATAAGCGCCTACATGTTATCCTCAAGTATCCCATATACTTTAATCTATGATATCAATTGCTTACTTCTCAAGTAAAGAGGCTTAACATGTACCAATCTTTGAGCATTGTCAATGCCTTGTCTTGACAATACAATGACCAGGAACAATTTTAGGAACATGGATTTGATGCACAGTGATCTCATGATTATAACAACTTTATAATTCTCTTACAAGGCCTTTATGTTCCATGGGCTTCATTCGATTGGTACTTAATAACTCTTTCTTATTGCACTAACATGAAGGAAAACCTCTATCACATAAAATTATGCGATTAAATATGCATTAAATCACAATATATATTCCTTGACCAATCTAATTGGCTTAAGGGCATATATCAACAATCTCCCACTTGCACTTGAGTCAATTGCTAACGTATCCAAGATCGAACTTTTTCACTTAGCAACTTTGTCTATACTAAGACAACTCAAAATGCAATATTTGAGAATATGTTAATTTATATGTTTGAAAATCTCCATTGTCATAGTCAAAATACTAATTTAGAACACAAAGAGACCTTGATTCCATTATTATGGCTATTGTTGTTACTTTAAAAACTTGGAATCTTTTATTGGTTCATCAAACCAATGATCCAAATATCTCTTCTTTTGTAGCCTAAACAAAAGGTTTGTATTTAATTATAGATATAATCATGCAATTACCTCTTGTTTTGGAACCATTCCAATATGACTGCTCAATCATGGCTTTATGTTACTTTTAACATTTAGAATTCTCTCTATGTTAAACTTCTTTAACATGTAATCCTAAATTCTTTTGTTGAGTTCCTTTTAGGCTCTAACTCTTTAATCCTATTTTGTTTTTCTTAGATTGGTAAATGTATCTTTTACACTTTAATGAGTAACTTACCTTACTCCCACTAACCTTATAATGTGCACAAAATATATTTATCTTATTCAATGTATTCAACTATTTTGAATTTATTACATTGAATAGAGATTATTATCCAATCATTCATGTTAAATTATTTAATAGACTCATCTTATATGAGTAGTGCATTAATAAGCATCCTAGTAATGGTTTGTAGCTACTGGATTCATCTCATGAATAATGCATCTTTATGCATCCCATTAAATCAATTTTTG
>NW_018397257.1:413847-414037 GCF_002168275.2 Theobroma umbraticum | reverse complement strand
GTGTTATATCCATAATGAAATCCTGTTAAAGGTTAGTTCATGCGATTAATTAGGTTTAGAAAGCTTTGTAATTCATCTTTTATGAATTCAATATGACAATCAATTGCTATTTAGTTCTAAGCAATCTTAATTTAGATCAAAGATTTCATTAAGAATGCTCCTTGACTAAATGTGTTCATAATCTTATTAT
>NW_018397257.1:413586-413720 GCF_002168275.2 Theobroma umbraticum | reverse complement strand
TATTGACTATCATATATGCAAGGTTATACTTAAGGATAAATAATTTAGAACAACTCCAAAATAAAATGAGATGTAATGTAAATATATAAATATATATATCAGCTAAGCATCTTATGCTAGCCAAATATAAATCT
>NW_018397257.1:413348-413576 GCF_002168275.2 Theobroma umbraticum | reverse complement strand
AACATAAAATAAATATTTGGCCATAGGCCTAAACCAAAAACATCTCATCTTGATAATCATGTCATGAAAACATTCAATGTTCTAAAATTATTTATTGTTCCACAATTCAATCTAGGTCAACAAGCTTGATCACCATCAACTAAGGTTGTCGCCTTCATGATCCTATTCTTCATGGCTCCTTGTCATTGGTTCCTTCAATATGTCATACATATTAAAACCATTAATAAA
>NW_018397257.1:412999-413327 GCF_002168275.2 Theobroma umbraticum | reverse complement strand
GTAGTGAAAAATAAATCATCATATGATTCATACCTGATGTGGAAGCTTCCTTTTATTTCATCCCTTTGATGGATTCAAGATAATTCTTGCAATTGCACCTCCAGTGCCCAAGTTTACTGCAAAAATGGCATTTGTCATTGTCCTTGTCCTTCTTCACTCCTCCAGTAGGCTTTGCACATTTTGAAGTTGATGCCTTTTTATCCTTGTCTTTTTTAAAAAAATTTCTTTTTTTATTTTTATTTTTCTTAAAAGATACAAGATGAACAGAAGGCTTCTCTTTCACAACAATGTTCTCAACTTATGTGAGCATATTCAATAAGCCTGAAAG
>NW_018397257.1:412325-412989 GCF_002168275.2 Theobroma umbraticum | reverse complement strand
ATCTTGTTCATGTTGAAGTTCAACACAAACTGTGAATAGCTCACTGGTAGTGAAGAAAGTACAAGGTCTCTGCTTAAATCATGGTCCATAACCCAACCCATTTGCTCAAGTCGAGTGATATATCCTATCATCTTAAGCACATGACGCCTTACTAGGCTTCCCTCAAACATCTTACATTAGAACAATTCCCTTGAAATGTCAAACTCTCTGTGCGACTTTCCTTATCGAACATTTCTCTAAGGTTTAGGATGATATCTAGAGCATTCTTAGCTTCATGTTGCTTTTGAAGATTTGGACCCATACTAGCCAACATCACACATGTGGCTTGATCGAGATCATCCATATAAACTCTATAGGCCTCCTTTTCCTCATTTGTAGCATCATTGCTAGATTCCTCAGGAACAGGACCATCTAGGACATAAGCCTTTTTCTCTTGTTTCAAGACAATCTTGATATTACGAAACCAGTCAATGAAATTTAAGCCTGTCAACTTGTTTGCATCAAGTATGCTTCTAAGTGACAAACTATTTGCCATGATAGATTTATATCCTATATAAATCAACATAAATTATTATTAGTTATTAATGCAAATTATATAATCATAAAGACAAGGTTTAAAATCTTATGTGGTTATTCTCAATATTTTATCAAAATAATAGCCCTC
>NW_018397257.1:412227-412315 GCF_002168275.2 Theobroma umbraticum | reverse complement strand
TTACCAATTGTATCTTATACAACTCTTAGATTAGTTAGGTGACAACTCTTTGTCTAAATACATTATATACATTTTGCCTAACTATGCC
>NW_018397257.1:410600-412025 GCF_002168275.2 Theobroma umbraticum | reverse complement strand
AAGACCCACCAATAACTTAAACATACTCGTGTAAAAGTTTGGCTTTGAGTGACTCAACAAACCTCCAATTAAAAGAGTAACCTGGTTATCTTGTTATATGGTGGAAGGCAACTTTTGACTCAATATATTAATGAGGGATTTTTATTTATTAATTCATTAATTAAGGTCTTATTGATTTGGCATTGTTGACATGCATAGCATTTATTGCATTTCACATGTATCATATATATAGATATACTAAAAAATAAATCTATGCCATGCCAACTACTAGGATGATTATGGACTTTACTAATTTTAATTTCCTCGAGCCATTAAGGAAATTAGTTGATCAAATTCCTAGGGGATTTACACAAGCATTGTCTTCAAGCTTTGCTTGTAATCTCCTTGAATCTCCATGGCACCTTTGGATTTCCATCTTCAAGTTATAAAAATTTTTCTAGCTAACTAATTATACTTTATAATCAAGAAACCTCGAGTTACATTCGATGGGAGTTAGGTGAGAAAAGAATTTTGCAACCCAAAGAAAGTAAAAATAAGGCAGTGTGCGCAGACCCTATTTTAAATCCAAAAATAATTGCTTCTTTACCTTTAGGATTTGTCAAATCTTCAGCCACCCAAGTATTTGGCCTTTAACAGTAATCTACAAAGTGACTGAATAAGACCTTCTTCAAGGTAAGATTTTACTTGTGCTAGCAAGTTTTGTTTCTAAAACAAAGTGACCAAAATTATTACCGAACTTTATTTTTGTCAGACAAAGAAAACTATTTTTCCTTTCTTATTTTATGAAATGGCTAAAAAGTGGTTGGAGGTTTAATATTTTTAGTTTGCTACTATAACATATTTATATAGCCAAACTAATTTATAACCCTAAATACAATAATTTTATTTTAATTAAATTAAGTCTCTAAGAACTTAATTAATTTATCACTTTATTTTGGTCTTTTTCAATTTAGTCCAACTTAATTAAATTATCCTTATTTAATCCCAATCATGTCACTTAATGTGTTTGACCCATTAGGCTTCTAACATGTTGACAATAAATATAAATTATAATCAAATAGCAATTTGATAATTAATTTACATTTATAGATCATGAGTGGCATCTAGCAATACATCATGACCACCCAAATGCTAGATAGTCAATTAAAGAATTTGATAAAGCCTTTCAGTGATAAGCCTTTCAGTGCAGTACAGCCCTTTCATCAAATATTCCAAATATGTCATTAAGCATGGCTCGGTGTCTACTTACGATATTCCATATTAGTTCTCTTAATTCATGACTAACCTTATGAATTTAGGAAACTAATTTTTCTCAAATTCATCATACTTTGGCCTAAGATTTTATACAAGTTAATCAAGAATTGAGAACAAGTGAGATACATGATAACTCTATTATATAGAGTTATTTTGACTCATTTTGGGAGC
>NW_018397257.1:397833-410500 GCF_002168275.2 Theobroma umbraticum | reverse complement strand
TATACTATCTATTCGATACGTATACTTGCGTGGTAGAATTTTAACTGACAATACATCCCCTCATATCACTTGTGGTGATGAATCCTCTATTGACCACTCATTCACCTTTACATGCTTCATGGCATACCCAAAAACACCTTGTTTAGGCATTTGGTTGCTTCCAAACTCGTAGGGGTGAAATCAAAGTATGTCATTCCCCATACAAGATGACCTAGCGCTTCAAGTTTAAGGACTAGTTGCATGACTATTACATGAGAACATTTTCTGTAGACACTTGAGTGACATACCAAATGAAGTTCTCATAGCGGGTCATGTTCAATGCACTTGTTCTTTAATAAGCACCTACATGTTATCCTCAAGTATCCCATATACTTTAATCTATGATATCGATTCCTTACTTTCCAAGTAAGGAGGCTTAACATGTAATGACCAAAAATAATTTTAGGAACATGGATTTGATGCATAGTGATATCATAATTATAACAACATTATAATTCTCTTATAAGGCTTTTTATGTTCCATGGGCTTCAGCCAATTACTACTTAATAACTCTTTCTTATTCCACTAACATGAAAAAAAAACCTCTATCACATAAAATTATGTGATTAAATATGCATTAAATCACAATATATATTCCTTACCCAAGAGTTAAAAACAAAAATTACAATTGCTTTTGTACTACAAGAGAGATAACGAATGTGTTGGCTCGAGAGGTAAAGCCACTTTAAGCTTTGTGAGGATAAAGGTGAACTGGGAGACCCTTTGCAGGCATGGGCATGGGGTCAACGATAATCTTCTCATCAGGAAGCAATTTCTCCCATTTGAACCTTTTGACAAGATTGTGCATGAAAACAAGTATTTCCAATCGAGCATATTCCTTGCCAGGGCACATCCTAGGACCTCCACCGAACGGAACGAATGTGTAAGGAGCTGGCCCATTTCCTTCAAACCTTGACGGGTCAAATTTCAGTGGTTCCGGGAAGCATTCGGGGTTTCTATGTGTTGAGTTTGCACTCCAATATAACTGCACAAGGATGAGGAACTTAATTAAGCAGCAAAAAAAGTTAACCAACCTTTTTTTAAATATATATTATTATATTGTTTTCATATTGGGTCAAAAGGAATATGAATGGGAGAATGGGGAGTCACCTTCCAGCCCTTTGGAATGGAGAAACCATTGAAAATGAAGTCATTGATGGCTTCCCTAAAAGCACCTTGTAGCGGTGGGGCCAGTCTCATCACTTCGCAGGCAACATTCCATGAATACTTCATCTTCTGGATGTCGTCCCAATTGAGTAATTCGCCAGGGGCTTTTGAATTTGCTATCTCAATTTGTTCTGTACAGGAAAAAGGAGGGAAATTAAATTCCAGGCAGGCATATTCGCCAACGCGCTAGTTCAACTGTTGTTGCCGGCTCAATGAACAATCTATACCGTAAAACAATGACCGCCCCTGGCATATTTTCCATCGGCAAGACAAATGGTTTTCTAACAAACATAGTATTGGATCATGACATTTGCATTTACTTTGGAAGTAGGAAGACTTTGTCCTCATCGAGCTGTTATGATTGGTTCACATATGAGGTTTGAGTCTAGAATTTAGGTATTTTTCAAATTACGGGGTTGGTGACTTGTTCAAATCACAGTATTTTGTATGCACTTGACTAGAAAATTAGATAAAAAATTTAACTTATTCAACGAAGAAATCGATACCATGCATCTATTCCAAACTTGGACAGCCTTTGGCTTTTTATAAGAGAATTTTGGTTCACACTAATTTTTGGAACTTTTGCTTTAAACTAATTCCAAAGTGACCAGTTATATTAATTTGACTAATAATAACGTGAACTTTTCTTTCCTTTCCTTCTCTTCACTTTGTATTGGCTAACTTTATGTTTCTTGACCGATTTAATGTAAGCTAATGAGAAAAGCACCAACAGGAAAGGTGTCAAGCACAAGGACATAAAGGAGCAATAATAAGACGTTGTTAATTGGCAAATATATATGTACAAAGATTAAAAGAAGTTATTTGGATAATTTATACGTTTCCGTATTGCATATTAAGAATAACAAGTCAATTTGAAACCAACTGATAATTATAAAAATTTATTTAAGTTTATTAAATAAATTTTTTAAAAAAAAAAACCATGATCTAACAACTTATAATCCTTAACAACTACCTTTATGTTAAAAGTCAGGAAGCTATATTATCTATTTACTTTACTTTCTAAAAAAGATGCCAAAGTATAGTAAAAGCAAACCATTAGAAGAAATTTACCCGAATAAAAACATTGAATAAATGACTAAAATATAGACTTAATTATAGATAAAATTACTAAAACTATACATTTTATTTCCAAAAAATTATTACATGTTAAATTTTTATTACTGAAAATTATTGTTTGCTTTTATTATATATAAAAAATGCTTTCCGCTTCCAATGATAAAAAAGCAAGTAACAATCAATTGAAGATTAAGATGAATAGTCGCATAGAATATCTCCGTAGAGCTGAGAACCTTGAGTACGCATGGCAAGTACAACAAAAAGGAAACAAGTTCAGAGGTAGAGGAAACATACCCTTGTAAACTTCTTCATAGATGTGAGGAAGCTCTGCAAGATACTTGACAATGAAAGTGCAGGCGGCGCTGGCCGTGTCATGTCCTCCAATCAATAATCCAAGGATCTTGTCAGCAATATCCAACTCGTTCATAAACTGTCCATTCTCATCACTCGTCAACAACATGTGGGACAGTATATCTTGAGTTGGTGACGCCTTTCCCTCTGCAAGATCAACTTTTCTTTGCTTGATGATCTTCGAAAGCTCTTTTCTAATGAAATTTGATGCCTTTATGCCACGGTTAAATGGGGTTCCAGGCAGATCAATGGGAAGAGAAATGATCCCAGAAGCCAAGAGATTGAAAGGAGCCTCAAACTTTGCAACGTGGTTGGGATCCTCGATACTCAAAAACAAACGACAAGCTAACCAAAAGGTAAACCTCTTTGCAAGCGGGAACACCACCACTTCATCTTTGTTTTCCCATCCAGAAGCAAAGTGTCTCTGGGCAATAGTATCCATGATACCTATATACCTTTGCAAGGCCTCAGGTTTCAAGAACTGAGGGAGGAGTTTCCTCATTTTTTTCGATTCCTCTTTGGATGAAGTTTGCAAAGAGGATGGGAAGATTTTGTCGACGGAGCTTGGCCACCATGCAGTGACAAGCTTGTTTTCGTTAGAAAACAAGAACTTGTTACCGGCAGCACCGCAGAAGACGGCTGCAGGCTCGCCAAGAAGATTGGTCTTGAAGACCTGAGAAGAGTACTTGGCTATGCGGTCGAATATGAACTTTTCTGGGTGGCCTTTCCATCCGGTGGACAGGAACTCGAGGCTCTCGCCGACGAGGGGAAGGCCGGGCTTGCCTGGAGGGAGGTTAGGGGCGGAGTAGTTGGACTTATGCCTGTAGAAAAGGAGGAAGAGGGAGAGAGTTACAAAGGAAACAAAGAGTAGGAGAAGGGAGAGATAGAAATGCTCCATATTGCGCTTTGTGGGATCGTTGGAGTGTGAGCTTGTTTGCAAAGAATAAGGGGCTTTTTATAAGCTACACTTTCACACCGTACCAACTCTGGTTTTTTAAACTAGAAAACCAGTTCGTACCCAAAATACTTAAAATTTGAACAACGTAGTTTATTTCAACGAGTTTGTTTTCTTGTGAGGTGGCGTTCCAGAGTGGCAATATCAAAGTCAATTATAGGTAGCTCCCCCATTTTTCAACTTGGTTTGGCCAAGATTGCATTCCACGACCATTTTAATTTTACAATTATATAATATGTTTATAATATTTACTCTCTCAATTCCAAATTTAATTAAGTCTTATAATTGAGATATAAAAGCTAAATTATCCCACTTAGAGTTAGTATTTCAATGAAGCGTAACATTAAAACTATTTTTATCTTGCAATTTTATTTTTTTTTAACTTTTATTTAAATTTACTAGCTTAAACAAGTTCTATAACTTAAAAATAAACTTGAATATTTAATTCTGTAGTTGATGTATATATGACCATCATGCTCAAAGAATGAGATTAAAATTTCCCTTCTCCTAAATAAAATAATTTCCAGCAAGTAAACGTTTAGAAAATACTTAATTAGGGTTCGTTCCGCATCGTTATCTATTTTATTTTTAAACAGATGTTTTGTTTCGGCTTTCATCATAAAAGTAATTGAAATTATTGCAAACATAATAATCAATACTAAAATGCTTTTAAGAAACAGACAATAAATAATGATATGATCTAATGAAATAAAAATTAATAATTTTATAAATACAATTATAATATAATTTCATATGCATTGTTATATTATAATATATAAAATATCATCTATTAAAAAATTCTTTTTATATGCATTTCCTTCACATAATATATATAAATATTAAGATAACTAAAACAATTACAATAACCTAATTAAATTTTTTTTTTGACAGGAAATGGTTCACTAATTTTTGGGTAAGTGGTTTACCACCTTGAATGTAAGGATCCATCACCATGATTTACTAATAATAATATTACATTCAAACACAAAAAAAAAAAAAAAATTGTGTAGACAATATTCTAATTTTACGAGTATAACGTTTTCTGATTGGCGATTCATCTCATAAAAAGCAAGCAGAGCCTGATGTCTCTTTCTCATTTGCTTTCTTTTCCCGTAGAGATGCTGCCTTTGTATTTGTATCTCCTTGGGTGTTAATATCTCATTTCCATTAGAAAATACCCAAATGTAGCATCCAATTTGCTTGATTTTGAAAGCATCAGCAAATGTTCTTCATTTCTAGGAAGCATCTCCAATCTCTCAAGATATCTGCTTCACTGAAGAATGAGCTACTTCATTTTCTTGATTCTCTATGCATTAATGGCTCCTGGAATTTGTTCCAGGGTTTTCCCCTTTGTTTCAGGAGCCACTGTGACCGCAAACAATGCATTGATTGCAGAATAAAGAATGAAGGTACCATAGGAGCTCCAGCTCATAAAGAAGTTGAAAGTGTAATAAACTGCCTATGCTCATGTGCCGATCACGAACCCCTAAGTTTGGATTGTGACACTAGAGCCTTGGGATTGACGCTTTAAACCTTAGGGCTTGATCGTTAGGCTTATTTTTCTACCTAAGAGTAGTTAGGATCAACCCTTGACCTTAAGGGGTTAATCCTCATGAGTTCTTGTAGCTTATCTTACATTTCTAGCTTATAGAGATTGACCCCTTTTCATTAGGGGTTGATCCTAAAGCTTCCCAAAATATTTGTAAGTGTTTCCTCTTGTTGCGATCGACCCTCCCTTCCATGGGGGTGGATCCTAAGCCATTCTAGAAGCTTGTTAAAGAGCTTATCATGTTGGGATTGACCCTTCCTTGCTCAGGGGTTGATCCTAGACACATCTTGTAGCTCTCTAAAGCCAATGCCACTCCAAGGATCGACCCTCCTTGTTCAAGGATCGACCATTCATGTCCTGTTCTACAAAAATGCTTTCCTTTGGCCTTTATTTCATACCATTCTCTCATACATCAGTTACCACTTTAATCCAACAACATCATAAGAAGAATTTCATGTAAATAAGTTTGGGAAAAAAATTCATCTAACATCCAACATTATCATAGAGCATAATCCATCCAGATAATTCATTAATAATCAAACTCATAAGGAAAAATTGGAGTTTCACAACAATATAGTTTTTGTTTGATGTAATTAGGTTTTGAACTTCTATATTCACAATACACGATAATAAATATTATTAGGTTTATGATTTTAAATTTATTACACTCATTTTATGGTTATTTATTGGTTTTCCCATAACTTTCAATCTCCCCTATTTGATTTATAACTAAGTTTGGTTTGGTGGAAGAGAGAGCAGATTTTACTTCACTGATATCTTAGTTCCATTTTTGTTAGGTCCAATGCTGAGGTGTTGAGGCAACAGGTAGATACCATGTTAGTTTCTCTTTCCTAATTTTTTTATATATTATTGAGATTTTTTTTTTGGCTTTTTAAATATTTTTTCACTTTTTTACTTTTAGTTTTTATTCCAGTGACATGAGTAAATTGATATATTTAATTAGAGAAACTAATTTTCTAACTTTGGAAAGCTATTATATGTTTATATGTATTTGAAAGTAATATATATTTCTTCTATTTAAGTATATTTGAGAAAACAAAAGTTTGCATGCGCATAAAAAATGTAGTATATTAATTATTAAGTATGACTATTTATGGGTAAATAAAGAAAAACAGATTGTATATAAATTGTTATTAGTAGAGAGTTAAAAATTAAAAAAAAATAAATATGCATGAGAAAATTAAAGATGATCGCAGTGGAATTTGCACGGCGACGCAACACGGATGCTTTGTTTCCTATTGCATTACAAGTCATGCCGTGTTCCATGTGTGTGGCCTGAGTCAGACGAGACGGCGCATTATAGTTCAAACGCACACCTTTTCAACAATATTTGTTCATTACTTTTGATTTGATCAGGAAATTACACTCCACTATCATTCTTCAAGCTGCTTTCCACTAACCCTGCTTGCAAATTCACACTTAACGGAAATTGCCTAATTATTTCAATCAAGTCACAAGTCAAACTTACTGCTTTGACGTACGGGTAAAACACAAAAATTCTCCTCAATATACCTTTAAAGTACACTTTGATCTTTTTGTTTCAAAATACAATATTGACCCTTTTAATTTCTCATTACCATTGCCAATAGTTATTTACAAATATGAAAAGTCATAATTACCTTCAAATAATTGAAAAAGAAAAAAAATAGAAAGAATATCATAGTCTAATTTACTTAAAATAAAAACCAAAATATTTTTATTCAACATTTATCAACTTAAAAAATAAAAAAGAGACAAGTAATGATGGAAAAATGAGGAAAAATTATTTAGGATTATTTTATTAGCAATTCAAAAAAACTCATAATTTTGAAGTGAAAAAATCTTTAAAAATTAAGTAATAATATTCTAATTAAACTAACTATAACTTTTTGTATTTAGGGGGGGTTTTTGTATTTCTTAACCAACCTCTTTTGAGATCAATTTTAAATTCAACCAACCAAGCTCCTCTAAGATCAATTTTAAATTCAAAGCATTCTAAGGTGAAATATTGTAAAATTTGAGTTATTTTTTTATTAAATATTGTAAATTTATTTAAATTTTTGTAATTATTATTGGAAATTCACTATATGGTGTTGGTGTCTTGGTGATAATGATTTTGGATTGTAGTCATGGTGGTGTGTGGAGATTGAAGGAGAGAGAGAGATAAAAAAAAAAAAAGAAGGAATCGTTAAGGCTTTCGATAGAAGGGAAAAGAGAACAAGAGAAAAGCAACGAACAAGGAAGAAAAAAAAAAAGAAAACAATTAAAAAATTATACTTAGTTTAATTAAAATATTATTACTTAAATTTTTTTTTCACTTCAAAATTATGATTTTTTTGAATTGTTAATAAAATATTCTTAAATAATTCATTTTTTTAGTTTTTATTTTTTTTCATCATTATGAATCTCTTTTTTATTTTTTTAAGTTGATAAATCTTGAATAAAAAATATTTTTATTATTTAATTAAATTAAATTATGATATTTTTAATTTTTTAATTATTTGAGGATAATTTTGATTTTTTATATTTATAAATAACTGTTGACTAATATAGTGATGAAATGTTAATGTTTATTTTGAAACAAGAGGCATTAAAGTGTATTATTAATAATATATTGAAGGAGATTTTTGTATTTTACCTTTAAAAGAAACTCGCATACTTGGTAGCATTAATATGACAGGAAAAAACTAATTGGTGCATTACTCATGAAATCCGTAGGTTAAGTCAATAGCATGAATACGCTTTGTTAAAAACTAAAAAGCAAGGTTTATGAAATTAGAAAAGTATAAAAGGATGACTTTTTGGTTATGCTAAAAACAATATGGAGTCGGCGATGAAGCCTACAGATGTACGCGGTGGCAATTGCTCAATATTTTAAGGGTGTTAAAGGATACAAGTGAAAATATGATTCTTTTGGGTTCTTTTTTGGTCACTTTTCGCAAAAGAATTTTGTACAAGAAAATTGTGTAAGTACCAAAGGAGGGAGTTGACGAGTTTGAGTACCAAAGTTTGCACCCTAATTACCAAAAGGTGTAAATATTTCAAAGGCATAAAACTCAGCTTACAATTTTGGAGCTTTGGACAAGTGGGAATTGCTGTGATAATCATGCATTAAAGTTAGTGTGAAAAATATTTTTTAAAGAGTTGATTTGAAAGTGGCACTTTCTTTGGTTTTTGAGTACAACTTGCGGTCTCGAAACAAATAAAACATTTTTAATGAAATTATTCGTACGGGAGTGGATTTTGTGCGCACCTTTTGTATAACATTTTTAATGATATATACGCGCATTAAAACTAATAAGGAAACTAATAAAATTTTTTAATATACTTTTTTATTTTTTTAGGTAGATATGGCTCCGGTCACCAAAGTTGGATAGTAAAAATTTTAAATTAAAAAATAATAATATAAAATTATAAATCAAATAAATTATTTGATTTAGAATAAAATTAAATATTAAGGGGTGGCAGTCACCACCTTTAGTCTGCCTCTAAGGTTGGGACATTCGACTCTAGCAACCAGGGTAGAGTAAGAGCATTTTTAAAAAGATCAAATAAAAAGAATGGAAGAGAAATAATTTTTTCAGTTCAAATGAAATATTTATTTACTTTGTGTGTTTTTCACAAAATGGTAGCTTTTAGATGAAGCTTTCTTTTTATCTTCAATTTGACTTTTCAATTACTAATTAGTATATTTAACTATTAAGCTAGACTGTTGAGATATAACATATTATGTTAAGTTTAAACTTATATTAAGATTTAGTGGTTTGAGTGAGTGAATTCATTCTTATTTTTTTAAATCTGATAAGTTTAACATATTAAATTAAAACTTATATGCTGAGCTTAATTAATAAGTTCATAATATTTTAAGATTTTTAAAAAAATTAATTATATATCAAAATAAAATATTTGGGCGGCCACGGCCCCCTTTGTTATTAGGAGCAGCCGGCCCTGCTAGCAGCCGACCAAATTTTGCCTAGACTGGCGCCGAGCGCTTTCATCTGAGCCATAGAAAGTGCACGCCTCCGCTGATTTTATTCCTGGTTTGGGCCCCTTCCCCTCTGGGTTTATGTCACTTAGGTTTCTACTTATCAGATTTTGCCAAGTTAAATTTTGTGAATACGTCCAAGGAGGTTTAGGTTTTCATATCGGTGGATTTCAAGTTCTCCAAACTTATATATCTGTTAATAAAGAGTATCCAACCACATTATATATATATTTATATATGAGTATTTGACTTATTGATTGATGTATTATTTTTTACTTAAAAAGTAAAATTTAAATATCTCCTTCCTCAATTATAAAAAAAACTATATTATATATATTTACTTTATGTGTGTTTCACTATTTTTCTTATTTAAATACGTTTTGGGTTTGCTTCTCACAAGAAGATTTCATCGATCATATCATAAAAAAATTGGATTTAAAAAGATACTTGACCAACATGCTTTAAAATATGTTTTTTCAAATTCAGCTAGCATTAAACAATTGCCTTCCATGGTTTGATCTTCTCAAAAGAAGACATAAATAACATTAACTTGTCTTGGACGAATTCAATTCTTGCAAACCATGCAGATATTCAAATAAAGTTTGAGTAAGGTCATCAATTACTTGATCAAATTAATTAGCCCCCAAGCACAAGCATTATAGTTTCCTTTTTTGGAAATTAATATGGTCAATTTAGTCTTTAATTTTGTCATTTTTTCCTTTTATTTGCAAGTATATATTCCATAATTTATTACCGGTGCTAGCATCGTTCTCCTTGAGACTAATTCTAACTAAATAATATAGACCAAAGAGGTAGGGCTCTTTTTTATGTAAAAGGGATCTACTTACACAAGTTTAAAACTTGTTGAATTTTACATTTTTTCATAATTTTTACATAATTTTTATTTTATTAATCTAACAGTTAGAGTTTCATATTTTGTGTATAGATCATGCATATAAAATTTCAAACTAATTAAAAATGCACAATTATTTTTTGAAAATATAAAAATTTAAACTGTTAAATATATATATTGTAAATTAAGTTATTCTCCATTGATATAATATAAATAGCATATTGATTAAAAAGTGTAAATTTTTAAGATATTGTGAAATCCAATGATTAATTTCTTAAAATTTATTCCTACAAAAAGTTATATAAAAATGTAAAATAACAAATATATATATGCATTAAAGTATTTAGTTCATTTGGTGGTGCATTACCCTCCTGTTTAAAAAATAGATTTCAAATTTTATTTTTTTAATTATATATATATATATATATTACAAGACAAAAAATGCTAAGTAGTATTCAAACCTACAAGTTGTCTACTCTTCAATTAAGATGGGCAGATGCAAAGGCTAGGTAAAAGAATATATGACGAATGAGAATGCATTTGAATCTGACAAAATCTTTTAGTCAAATACATTTAACCTAATTTTGTGCAATTACATCAAGTCAAAATCCTTTAGTCAAATCCGAGGTTGGTGGCTCTCATTTTTTCCCTGTAAATTAAGATGGGAAAGTTGATAGTTATTTCCAAATATGAAAGTCATAATTATCTTCAAATAATTGAAAAATAAAAAAAAAAACACAAAGAGTATCATAATCTAATTTTCTTAAAATAAAAAAAATATTTTTATTCAACATTTATCAACTTAAAAAATAAAAAAGAGACAAGTAATGGTGGAAAAAAAAGGAAAAATTAAAAGAAAGAAAAAAATTATTTAGGATTATTTTATTAGCAATTCAAAAAAATTCATAATTTTGAAGTGAAAAAATATTAAGAAATTAAGTAATAATATTCTAATCAAACTAACTATAATTTTTTGTGTTTAGGGGTTTTTTTTTTTATTTCTTAAGCAAGCTCTTTTGAGATCTATTTTAAATTCAACCAACCAAGCTCCTCTAAGATCAATTTTAAATTCAAAGCATTCTAAGGTGAAATATTGTAAAATTTGAGTTATTTTTTTTTATTAAAAATTGTAAATTTATTTAAATTTTTGTAATTATTATTGGAAATTCACTATATGTTGTTGGTGTCTCGGTGATAATGATTTTGGATTGTAGTCATGGGGGTGTGTGGAGATTGAAGGAGAGAGAGATAAAAAAAGCAAAAAAAAAGAAAAAAGAAGGAACCATTAAGCTTTTCGATAGAAGTGAAAAGAGAACAAGAGAAAAGCAAAGAACAAGGAGGAAAAAAAAATAAAACAATTAAAAAATTATACTTAGTTTAATTAAAATATCATTATTTAATTTTTTTATTTTTTTCACTTCAAAATTATGATTTTTTTGAATTGTTAATAAAATATTTTTAAATAATTCATTTTTTTAGTTTTTATTTTTTTCATCATTTTGAATCTCTTTTTTATTTTTTTTAAGTTGATAAATCTTGAATAAAAAATATTTTTATTATTAAATTAAATTAAATTATGATATTTTTTAATTTTTTAATTATTTGAGGATAATTTTGATTTTTCACATTTATAAATACCTGTTGCCTAATATGGTGATGAAAAGTTTTTTTTTTTTTTGAAAAGTCTAAAGTGATGGAAAGTTGATGAGGTCAACGACTTATTTTGAAAAAAGAGGCATTAAAGTATACTTTTAAAAATATATTGAAGGAGATTTTTGGATTTTACCTTTAAAAGAAACTCGCATACTTGTTAACATTAGTATGACAGGAAAAAAAGTTTCAGTTAAATGAGAAAACTAATTGGCACATTACTCATGAAATCCGTAGGTTAAGTCAATAGCATGAATAAGCTTTGTTAAAAACTAAAAAGTAAGGTTTATGAAATTAGAAAAGTGTAAGACTTCTGTTCCCTTCTCCTTCAAAGTATAAAAGTATGACTTTTTGGTTATGCTAAAAACAGTATGGAGTCGACGATGAAGCCTACAGATGTACGCGGTGGCAACAACCGTCCAAAAAGGATAGGGAGGGAATTGCTCAATATTTTAAGGGTGTTAAAGGATACAAGTGAAATTATGATACTTTTGGGTTTTTTCACTGTAAATATTATAGTAAGTCTAATCTTATTGCAAAGTCAATAAATAAAATTTTTAAAAAATAATAAAAACTTATTTAATAAATTAACAAGTAAACAATATAAATGATTTTTAAATTTATTCATTTTAGGATAACAATGTAGATAATTTTTAAATTTATTTAGTTTATTTTAAAAATTATTTAACTTTTAATTTTATTTTATTTTTTACTTTAAACTATACGAATATTATTTTTTTAATATTAAAATTATATTTAATTAATTAATTTAATAAAAATTATTATTATCACTTATTACACTAACTCTCACATATTTACATTAAAATTTTAAATTTGTTTATTCCACTTTTATAAGATTTTACCTTAATTCTTCAACTTTATGTCAAGCCTTTTTAATAGCAACCTTTAATTATAATTATAATTATCTTTATCTTTATTATTATTTATTTTAAATAAAAATTTGAATATCGTTATATATTTTTAGTCCGATAATATAAATATAAATACTTATTTTTTATTAAAATTAGATTTTTTTACTTA
>NW_018397257.1:396496-397571 GCF_002168275.2 Theobroma umbraticum | reverse complement strand
TTTCATTAATTAAATTTTTTACTTAATTAACTTATTACGTTAACTTTCAAATATCTATGTTAAAATTTAAAATTTAGTTATTTCACATTTATAAGTTTTTACGTCAATTCTTATAGTTTTACGTCAAAGCTTATCTATATCAATTTTGAATTATAATTTTTTTTCATTATTATTCTCTATTTAAAAATTAAAATTTATATATCATTAACCATTTTTAGTCCAAAAATATAAATTTAAATAGTTTTTTACTAAAATTAGATTTTTTTTACTTAATTGACTTGTTACATTAACTCTCACATATTCATGTTAAGATTTAAAATTTAGTTATCTTTATAAATTTTTATGTCAATTGTTACAGTATTACGTCAAAATTTAAAAACTAAAATTTATATATCATTAAAAACTTTTAATCCAAGAATATAAATATAAATATTTATTTTTCACAAAAATTAGATTTTTTTTACTTAATTTATTTGTTACGTTAGCTTTCACACGTTTACATTAAGATTTAAAATTTAATTATTCCACCTTTATAAGTTTTTACGTCAATTCTCATATTTTAATGTTAAGGCTTTTTTATGTCAATTTTACATTATAATTATTTTTATCTTTATTATTTTTTATTTAAAAATTAAAATTTATATATTGTTAAACACTTTTAATATGAGAATATAAATATAAATATTTATTTTTCACTAAAATTAGATTTTTTTACTTAATCAACTTGTTATGTTAACTTTCACATATTTACGTTAAGATTTAAAATTTAGTTATTTCACTTTTATAAATTTTTATGTTAATTGTTACAGTTTTACGTCAAAGTTTGGCTATGTCAATTTTGAACTATAATCATTTTTATTATTTTTATTTTTATTTAAAAATTAAAATTGATACATTGTTAAAGAATTTTAGTCCGAGAATATAAATTTAAATATTTATTTTTCATTAAAATTAAAATTTTTTTAATTGGCTTGTTACGTTAACTTTTACACATTTATATTAAAATTTTAAATTTAGTTATTCTATCTTTATTAGTTTTTATGTCAATTCTTATTACTTTACTTTAAGGATTTTT
>NW_018397257.1:373085-396486 GCF_002168275.2 Theobroma umbraticum | reverse complement strand
TTTAAAAACTTTATGTCTAGGTTTTTTAATGACAATTTTAAATTACATGTGTTTTTATTTTGATTATTATACATTTTTAATTTTAACTTTCTGATTTATTATAATGATAATCCTATTTATAATATGAAATTTCAGCTATTAAATAAAATAAATGCAAATAAATGGTTTCTATTAATAAGGCATAAAAAGAGTCCATCAAAGAAAAGATTTTTTGTTTACTAGTGGAATTAGTTTACTAATTTTTTTATGAGTTTTAAATTAGTGACTGTAATTTAATCTCTTAAATCAAATAGTCTTTATTAATTAACCTTATAGTAAGATAAAAAATGATGACCTTATTGCAAAATTTGTCATTTTTCGTAAAAAAATTTTGTCCAAGAAAAAAGAGAAGGGAAGAGAGAGAAATTGTGGCAGGGTGAGGAAGGAGTTGACGAGTGTAAATACCAAAGTTTGCACCCTAATTACTAAAAGTTGTAAATATTTGAAAGGCATAAGAGTAAGCTTGGAATTTGGGAACTTTGGAGAAGTGGGAATTGCTGTGATGATCATGCATTAAAGTTGCTGTGAAAAGTATTTTTTAAAGAGTTGATTTGGAAGTGGCACTTTCTTTGGTTTTTGAGTACAACTTGTGGTCTTGAAACAAATGAAACATTTTTAATGAAATTATTCGTACGGGTGTGGATTTTGTGCACACCTTTTGTACAACATTTTTAATGATATATACGTGCATTAAAACTAATAAGAAAACTAATAAAATTTTTAATATACTTTTTTATTTTTTAAGCAGATATGGCTCCGATCACCAAAGTTGGATAGTGAAAAATTTTAAATTAAAAATAATTAAAAAATAATAATATAAAATTATAAATCGAATAAATGATTCTAATTGAAATAAAATCATCACCACCTTTAGTCTGCCTCTAAGGTTGGGATATTCGACTCTAGCAACCAGGGTAGAGTGAGAGCATTTTTAAAGAGGTCAAATAAAAAGAATGGAAGAGAAATAATTTTTTAAACTGAAGCTTTCTTTTTTATTTTCAATTTACCTTTTTTAATTATTAATTAGTATCTTTTAACTATTGAATTAGAGTATTGAGATATAACATGTTATGATAAATTTAAATTTATATTAAGACTTAGTGATTTGGGTGAGTAAATTCATTTTTTTTAAAAAAATCTGATAAGTTTAACATATTAAATTAAAACTTATATGCTGGGTTTAGTTAATAAGTTCATAATATTTTGAGATTTTTAAAAAATTAATTATATATTAAAATAGAATATTTGGGCGGCCATGGCCCCTTTGTTATTAAGTGCAGCCGCCCCTGCTAGCAGCCGACCAAATTTTGCCTAGACTGGAGCCGAGCGCTTTCATCTGAGCCATAGAAAGAACACGCCTCCGCTGAATTTATTCCTGGTTTGGGCCCCTTCCCCTCTGGGTTTGTGTCACTTAGGTTTCTAGTTTTCAGATTTTGCCAAGTTAAATTTTGTGAATACGTCTAAGGAGGTTTAGGTTTTCATATTCGTGGATTTCAAATTCTCCAAACTCATATGTATGCCAATAAAGAGCACCCAACCACATTATATATATTGACTTTAAGTGTGTTTCACTATTTTTCTTATTTAAATACATTTTGGGTTTGCTCCTGACAAGAAGATGTCATGATCATATCATAAAAAAATTGGGTTTGAAAAGATACTTGACCAACATGCTTTAAAATATGTTTTCTAAATTCAGCTAGCATTAAACAATTGCCTTCCATGGTTTGATCTTCTCAAACAAGACATAAATAACATTAACTTGTCTTGGACGAATTCAATTCTTGCAAACCATGCAGATATTCAAATAAAGTTTGAGTAAGGTCATCAATTACTTGATCAAATTAATTAGCCCAAGCACAAGCATTATAGTTTCCTTTTTTGGAAATTAATATGGTCAATTTAGTCTTTAATTTTTGTCATTTTTTCCTTTTATTTGCAAGTATATATTCCATAATTTATTACTGGTGCTAGCACCGTTCTCCTGGAGACTAATTCTAATTCAATAATATAGACCAAAGAGGTAGGGCTCTTTTTTATATAAAAGGGATCCACTTACACCAGTTTAAAACTTGTTGAGTTTTACATTCTTTCATAATTTTTATATAATTTTTATTTTGTTAATCTAACAGTTAGATTTTCATATTTTGTGTATAGATCATGCATATAAAATTTCAAATTAATTAAAAATGCACAATTATCTTTTGAAAATATAAAAATTTAAACTGTTAAATTAAGGTATTCTCCATTGATATAATATAAATAGCATATTGATTAAAAAGTGTAAATTTTTAAGATATTGTGCAATCCAATGATTAATTTCCTACAATTTATTCCTATAAAAAGTTATATAAAAATGTAAAATAATAAATATATATATATTCAAATATTTAATTTATTAAATAGTACATTATCTTTTTATTTAAAAAATAAAATTTAAATTTCACTTCTCTTAATTATATATATATATATATATATATATATATATAAAAGACGCAAAACGCTTAGTAGTATTCAAACCTGCAAGTTGTCTACTCTTCAATTAAGATGGGCAGAATATACGACGAATGAGAATGCATTTGAATCTGACAAAATCTTTTAGTCAAATACGTTTAACCTAATTTGTGCAATTAAAATCAAGTCAAAATCAAGGTTGGTGGCTCTCATTTTTTTCCCTGTAAATTAAGATGGGAAAGTTGATAAGCTTGCACAAGTTACATTTGACTAAGTTTAGCATTTGTGCTTGACTTCAGATTTGGAATGCCAAACAGGGAATGCCCTACTTTGTGTCATACAACAGATTGGAGGAATTAAACCCTTTCATATTCAACATTGTGATCATCATCATACAAACCAAAAACGTTTTTTGATTATTAATGAACTTTGGGTTTTGTTTTGTTTTTTTACTAAAAGAATTAATTAATCACAATTAAATATTTTATTTATTTATTACGTTTACAATGAAGATAAACCTGTTGTCAAGATTTGAATCTTGGTGCTACAGGATCACACCCTCTCATGAACTGCCAGCCAAACCCTGCTGCTCAATAGTTGTTCTTCGTTTTTTTTCACCTAAAATTCTATTTTAATTTCTAATTAGAAGATATTTGCGCTACGCAGCATGATTTATGACTGGTAAAGATTTTTGATGATAATATCATGATTTACATTGCATAGCCATGATGGTAACTGAAAAGTATATTTTTAAAATTTTCATCATCACATCATTTTCATTAAAAATAATTCAAAAAATAGTTCATTTTCAAAAAATTCTAAATATTTTATTTTTCAATTTCTTTTTTTCCTTATATTACTTTCCTTTTTTTTTTTCATTTTCTTCTTCTTATTTTTTAAATTAAAAAATTAACAAAGAAAATTAATTATTCTTGTTCTACACAAACCGCAAATAAAATCATCTTAATTATTCTTTTAATTCCACTCTTTGAAATTTGTTAATATGAAACCGAATTGCAAACAAAGATTTCTTACAGTTTCTCTTACTTTCCCACTAACCAAACAAACTTTCACTCCAAACTCCTCTAATTTATTTTATCTCCATCGCTCTCTCACCCTTTTCAAAAACCATTTCAGTGGGTTCCTTAAAGATAAGTCCTAGACTACCTTCCTTCTCTTGTCATGCTTCAACTTGGACGAGTTTGATGTATTCTTAGCTACAGGGACGATGGCTGCATAGTTCTAACCCTCAATTTCATGCTTGATGTATTCTTAGCAGAAGCTCCTCCAACTCCTACTAACTCCCATCCCCATCCCCATCCCCTAACCCCTCTCTCGTCCCTATAATTCTCTCATTAGCTGAGAACGTTTGCGTTAGGAATCGGGATGAGTTGAAACGAAAGCGATGGCCTAATCAGAGGGGAAAGATGAAGACAGAAGAAGAAAAAGAGTGAAAGTTCAAAAATACCCTTTAAGTATCTTGCAATTCCACAAATTGTTGTCAAGGATAGAGAACTTGTGTGGCTTAGAATCATTATAGTTTAGATGACTTAGGACTGTTCCTATATATTTTATTATGACAGTATAAATTATAATTACAATGAATTAAGCAATAGTTCAATATAAATGCAGCATTACATCTAGTAAAAATTGATTAATAAATCAAACTAAGAGAGATAGAGGAAAAAAGGGAAAGAAAAGGAAACAAACCACATACTTTTTGACACCAGTGAGAACGAGAGGAAGGGAAGAAAATAGAAAAAAGAGAAAATAATTAAAAACATTACACCTAATTTAATTAGAATATTATTACTTATTTTTTTTAGATTTTATTTTTTTCACTTCAAATTTATGAGTTTTTTTTTAAATTGTTAAATAAAATAATCTTAAATAATTTATTTATTTATTTCTTTTAATTTTCCCTTTTCCATCCTTGCGTGTCTCTTTTTTATTTTCATATTGATAAATGTTAAATAAAAAATAATTTCCTTCTCATTTAATTAAATTAGATTATGATATTTTTTATATTTTTAATTTTTCAATTGTTTGAGAGGAATTATAACTTTTCATATATGCAAATTACGGTTGATTAATGATGATAAATAATCAAGGGCTAAAACAATGCATTTTGAAATAAGAGAGGTCAAAGTGTGCTTTAAAAGTATATTGAAGGTGATTTTTGTATTTTACTTAACATATCAACATGTATATATCCAATTGGATAAAAAGTACAAATTACGAAACTTGGATTTAGGACTTCAAAATTCTATATCTTTTCTTTACAATAGAGGTAAGGGTTAAGATCTTATGACAAATTTAATATTTTTTATTTCGACTAGAAAGCAATCTAAAATAATTTAAGACTTTAAAATTTGTATCTACCAATTAATCTTGACATAATCGATGAATTCTACTGTAAGGCCGATAAAGTTGAGCTTATCATAAGGATATTAAATAAGAGTCATTAGATTTAGAGACTTTTATTTCAATCATTGATTAATAAAACAATTACAACCTGTTTACCTATCTAATGGGTTAAGAAAGATAAATAATCCTTAACAAACAAAAATTAAAAATATTAATTAAAAGAAAAGAATTAACAAAGAGAATAACATCATTTTTATAAAAATTAATCATTTACATTTTTGAGTAAAATTTTTTTTTGAGAAATGTGCAATTTTATTGTTGGTTGCCAAGACAAATGGCCAAGGACTGAGCTTACATGTAAATGTAAAAAACCAATACAATAAAAATAAATTAAAAATAACCACTGTCATAACGTGTGAGTCCGTACACTCAATCATTTGATATGAAAGAGAAGTCGCTATCAATCTTTTTTTTGTTTAGGTATGATTGGTCATCTAGATAAAATTGTACTTTTTAATGAATTCTTAAACTTGACATAATTTCGTTTAAAAAGATAGACTCCAGTCTACGAAATAAGCTAAATTTGAAAATACATTTACATGTGATGAAAGTATTAGAATTGGAGAGTTTTTATTTACTCATTCATTTATTTATTAAAATTTTTTCTAAATTCCCCAACCCTTTTGGTAGAATTTAAGAAAACTTTTTAACCTAGAAATTTTCAAGAAGATTATCCCATATAATATTCTTGAAGTTTCATTATCGAAAAATTTTTATTTATTTATTATTATTTTTTAAACTAAGCTCACAAGTCAATATCATGGTACAGTTTTCCCAATTACTAAATATTTCCACCATTTGTTTATTTATTATTTTTTTATTTTATATTTTTGATGATTTTATTATTACCATAGAGAATGAAAAAATAAATAAAAAACAAACTAATAATAAAAATAAAAATAAATACCAAAATAAAATGATAAAAAAAAAAAGAGAAAACGAGCCTATACCTTCTTTGCATGAACTAGATTTGCCCCCGTTTAGAGCCCACTACTTTGAATGGGCCACAAGCTACAATTGGATTGAAATGGACCTTGCTCAGAGCTGGTCAACATAAACTACACTTCAACCAGCCAACCAAGCTATGGCACCAACACAAAACTACAATCCAACAAACCAACCAAGTTATGGCCCTATTGATTATTATTTTCCTATTTTGATTTGAATGGTGTCGTTTAATACTCTCAATATATAAACCCAAAATAAAACCTTAGCTCCAATTTCACTCAAGCTTTTCTCTTTTTAGCGGCGTTGCACCCTTTCTCTCTTCTTTCCCTTGTCACCAATTGGAACCTTTAGAATTTCCCAAAATCGATCTCTCTCTCTCACCATTAAAAGCAAAGTTTTCTACTCGTTGAAAGCCTTTTTTTTTTCCCTGTTTTTTTACCTTTCATCAATTCTTCACTGATGAATGGGTATTTATAGTCATTTTTGTTTTAATCTTAACTTGGATTAAGATTCTTTTTTTTAAAAAAATTAAATTCCAAAATTGGTAGATTAGGATTGCTTTTGTTAGTGTACAAGTCTCAATAAGCAATATTCAAGAGGGAGGTTAATTAGTATTTAAAAATTCTTTTGAAGACTAAGTATAAAAATCAAAACTTGTGCAACCAAAAATCTCCTTTATGTCAAAAATAAAGTGTCTGATCTTTTTATACAAATTTTCAATAATAAATTGAAATGAACAAATAATAAATCAAAGCAAAGATATTTTCCTAAGTCAAATAATGAATAAATAATAAATCAAAGTAAAAATATTTTTTTAAGTCAAATGATGAACAAATAATAAATTAGAGTAAAAATACTTTCCTAAGTCAAGTGTAAGAAAAAATAATGGTTCAAGATAAAATAATTTCCCAAGAAAAATTAATGAATCTAGGTAAAATATTTTCCTAAGTTAAATAATAAATCTCAATGCGAAAAATTAACAAATAAGACACAAGATTGTTATAGTGATTTGACTTTCTCTAGTGTTTACATTTACTCTTTTAGAAACACTAGCGAAGTTCAAATCTACTAAAGGAAATGAGACTTTTTACAAGATCAAGTGAAACCCTTACAATGCTTTACGAGATCAAGTGAAACCCTTACAATACCTTTTATGGGATCAAGTGAAACCATTCCAAGCCTTTTTATGGGATAAAACGAAACCCACCACAAATAGTTTTTACGGGCTCAAACACAAAACCTCACAAATATCTTTTCAAGGTTAAGCTAAAACATTTATGACGGAGTTCAAGGATTAGCAAGAAAATGCCTCTACAAAGGCTGGGTGTTAAGAGTGTAAGTTTAAGTGTAGTGAGAGAAGAAATATCAGCTCAAATGAAGCAAGTATTCAACTTTTGTAAGCTTGACGAAAAATAAAATGAAGCTAGAGAGTGAGGATAAGCTTTTGGAGGTTTCTCTAAGATTTGATGCTTTGGCTCAAGTCTTCTATTACTTCCAAATAGCTTAAAAGGGGCTATTTATAACTGTTGTGTAGTTTGGAGCTGTTAGAAACAGGTTTGAATCAAATCTTACTGTTGTTGGAGCTTGAGGGTTGTCTACAACTCTACTAGAATAAACTATGTTTTTCAAAATTTTCAAATTAGGGCTACATAATTGAGTATAACCTTCCTCTATTTGATCCAACTCCCGAGAGCATTATTTTTGTAAGTTTGAGCTATTATAGTCGACTATGTTTGTGTAAAGTCCATTTTTTCATGATTTTGACTTGTAAGGGTTGACTGTACTTGAGCTAAGGTAGACTATGTCTATTCAATCTTCATTTTCTTGAGTTTTTTGGAACAAGGTCGACTATAGGCACTCTAAGGTTGACTATGGCTTTATATTCTTCAAACTTTGCACTTTTTCTACCTTTAGATTGACTTGAGCTTCTCTAGGTCGACTCTTGACTTATGACTTTAGGTTTTCTTAGCTTTTTGGACCTCTTTTCAGCTATTTATTCCTTTCCTTGTTCTTACAATCAAATAATAAGTGAAGGCATGTTTGCTCTTTGTTTTCTTAGCTAAACATGCATTGTTGGAAAGCTTTTATGATATATTCTAATGATGCATGGCTTTTCAAACAATTATATGACCTTAGGGGATTAAAAATATTTGAGACAATTTCAAATGCTTGACATTAAGTTCAAGGTAACATATAATTCTTGTCAAATTAAAACATGATGTAACTTAAGGTTAACAATCTTCCTCTTTTTGATATGACAAAAACATGAGCATAGTGTATTTGAAATTTCTTGAAACCCCCCTTTAACTTAATTAGTCTCTATGCCATTGTTGAAAACATTTAAGTGTGAGTGGGAAGGGTATAAGAAATGAATATGAACTTTGAAAATGCTCCCTCTTAATTTATGCATGAAGTTCAAAAATGTTTTCAAGAAAAAATCAATTAATATAAGAGCATTTTGATGTACTTATAAACCTTGTCCCCCTTTTTGTTATATCAAAAATTAATAGAAGTGTGAGCTTTAAACACTTAAACTCAAGAGACAATGGTTAGTGATAATCATCAAATATAACTAAGTATTAAGTCCAATAATAATTTCTAACCATGAAATCAAAGCAATGAGATATATTTCCATGCAAAATATCCAATCAAGAAATATATCCATTCATCATATTTGAAAAGCACTAAATCAAGATATATTCCTAATCAATATATAATCAAGCAAAGCATAGGGAAATATACTCATTTAGCACATCCAAGGATCAACACATCTAGATATTTTCAACCAAGATATATTTCCATGTAAGATAGTCAATCAAGGCATTATGGAATATATCAATATATCATAAACAAATCAAGATATATCTCCATTTCATATATTTTAAAGTAAGTTAATAAGAAGTATATCATCAATTAATCAAGAATGTCACACACACACACATATAATCAAAATGATGTGGGCATTACATCCTTTAAGTGCAAGTTGAACATGCATACATATAAAAACAAGCATAATCAAGTATAAAGCATTTATAGGCATGCACATAATGTGAACATGATATATATGAGTAAGATGTGTGCATCTTATATACTAGTATGTTCACATATTCATTCAACCAAGTAATCATGAAAATGTAAGTTATCAATAAGCAAACAAATTGAATACACAACCAATTGTGCAAAGATATTCAAATGTATACACAATCAAGTATAGTAAGGAGCATAATAATCATTATTCTAGTATAGACACTATTAAGCACAAGTTTAATATGGTGTTTAAGGAATATTACCAATAAAGATGAGCACCACTTATTGAGATTTTTGCCAAGATCATTGTTGAAGATTTCAAGTGCTTAATCATCATAGGACAATGTCAATGATCAACTCCCCTTTAAGCATTCATTAGTTTCTTTTCTAACAAGAAGGAAGAGTTAAGTGGTTAATCACATCAAAGCATAATCTTACCTCCCCATAGATGGATCATGAGGTAAATATGGGGACAATTAATGATCATATGATAAATGAGTACTTAAATAGAGTGTTCAACATGTCAATCTCATATTCATATATTCAAGGAACTAGTAAAGCATGAGTATTTAATAAATATTCAATATATGCTTCAAATACTCATAACTTCAAAAAGTTCACGCACATTAGCTCTAATGAATGTCCAAGTTATCATTTTGCATTAATCATTTTTTTCAATTTTCTTCATGCATTGTTCAAGCACTATCAATCAAGCATTTTAAAGAAATTCTCTAAATTATATTAGAATGACAATTTAAGAGAGGATTTCCTCAATAATGGCATATCGTCATGAAAATATCATCATTTAGTCCTTTTTGGTCATCTTTTTTCCAAAATATTTTCAAGCAAGCATTTCAATAAGAGTTCTCTTGATTGTTTATAAAACTATCGAATCAAGGAGAAGTTTTCTCATCAAGACAATAACATTATCAATGAAGCATTGTCAAGTCATTTTGCATTTTGTAATCATATGTAAGAAAATATTATGATTAAGTAAGCACTAGCATGATTACAAAATGAATTTTGGCTATCTTCACCAATCATGATTTTAATTTTGTTCCATGAAATGCATTCCTGATTTCAGAAAAAAAAAGGGCATATGCAAAGGATGATAAATAAAGTTCAGGATACATGTTATTTTTCAATGTTCTATAATTCATGAGTGATACTAATTGTTATGAAATATTGGAAATAAGGCACTCAACTAATGTATATGTCTAATGTAAGCATCCAAGCATTAATGAATACCAATTGTTAAGATTGAAGAAAAAAACATTCAATTAAGGCTCAATAGATATTCATTGCTAACTTAAGCTATCGGCCATTTTTCATCTTAAACTAAGTGATTCATGATAGCCTATAAGCTAATATTGGATGCACTCAAGTCTTTAGATCATGTAATCATTTAGGCTCATGGAGAACATAGTTAACATTCAAAAGCACATTCAAAAGATTCTTCAACTATGTCAACACAATATATATCATGATCTAACTTGACAATTTAAATTTCTCATTCAAGAGCATAATCCAAGTCAAGTTATAGACTTCAAATCTTAAAATCAAGCAATATAAGATATCATGTAAGCATGTAACCTGATCAAAATGATAGATGAACTAAAATTATTTTTCATGAAGTTCAATGTGTTCATCATGATCAATTTCATATGCATAATCAAGAAATCAATTTTGAAACAATCAATTAAACGCAATCACAAAGCATATTCCAAGAATTGATTTTAAACCAAGCATTTTAACATTTCAATTCATCAAGAAATGATTTAATCAATATGACCACATTAATATTTCATTATCAAGAAATAATGTCATCTATGCAAGCACATGAGTAATAATGGTATCAATAAAATCAAGCAATTACTCATGTAGTCATTTTCATTAAGAACAAGTCATAATAACATTTCCAACATGTGATAAACTTGTTCAAGCTATATACCAACATAAGATCAAGCATAGAAAATAATTTGCTTTTATAGGCTCATTTTAATGAAATCAATTTAAGTAGTCAAGTATTGTTATTCTCAATTCATCAAATCATTTATGTCCAAATGTAAGTGCTCATGGTCACATTTTGCAACCAACAATTTTTCACAATCAATATTCAAACATATATTGCGAATTCAACTACACTTAATGATCAAATAAGTAATTCACAATCAATCAAAATTCATTCAATCAAGTATTCTTAAAATTTAAAAAAGAAAGAAAATAAATATCACCCATTTTTCATTTAATGATACTTATAAAAATCATTTCCATTAGATATTGGTATCAAAATTGCTTTGGACCCTTGAGGGTTAGTCTCATCAAATATATGCACAAGATAATAAGTTGAACAAGGAATGCAATAGAAATTTATGACTTAAAAAAAATCTTACTCCCAATTTTCTTATCTTTCCTTTCCTTTAACAATACTTTTCAATTTCTTATTTTATTCTTTTAATCAATCATAATTTCTTTGGAGTATTTGAACATCAATTTTCAATTAATTATTTTCTTCCATCAATGATTCGTTTTCAATTCAAAGATTTGAAGTTTTCTTTTTTTGTGTTAGACTTAAATCTTAAAATTTGAGAGTTATATTGTCAAAGATACTTTCTAATCTATTATTTGTAAAAACAAATGGTTCATGAGATGAAGATCCTACCTTATAGCTTGATCTTGAATTTCTAAATTTGATGTTCTTCATCATCACTGGATGAGCTTTCGTCTAAGAGATCATCTTCTTTTAGTTCTCTTTCCAGTGGTTATCCATGTAGCTCTTTTAGTTTGTCTCATATTTCTTTGGCACTACCACAATTTTGAACTTGATTGTGTTGCCTTTGTCCAAGTGCACTAAGGGTAGTATGCATGGCTTTTCCATTGACTTCAATCAAATCAAGATTATGTGAATTCCAATTTGTCATGCCTTTCTCTATTTTGTATGGACCAGCTTCAATTTTCTTCCATGTTTGATAATCATTTGCAATAATGAAATGTCTTGTTCTATAGCTCCAAACGTAAAAGTCTTCACCATTGAAATATGAAGGCTGAAGATGTGATGATCCTTTTTGGGTCTCGTAGTCATCAAATGCCATGAGACAAAAGTTTACAACTTCATCATCCTCCTCATCTTGGGAATCATCACCATCACTCCAAGTTGCTATCATTCCTTTCTTTTGAATTTTCTTGAAGTGTACCTCATGTTGTTGTTGGGACATTCATATTTGGTGTGACTAGGCTTTTTACAATCAAAACATATCAAGTGATCTTTTGTATATTTTTCCTTAAGCATGTCTCTCCTTGTAGGTTTCCAATTTCTAAGGTTTTTCTTCATGAATTTATTAATTTTACTACCTATCATAGCTATGTCTTCCTTATTTTCACTCTCACTCTTATTGTTTCTCTTTTCTTCCTCAATTATTGATTTAAGCATTATTCCTTTTTGTTTAACCTCTTCTTTTTTAGGTTCATCTTTCTCATTTTTATGTCTAAGTGTCATTTCATAAGTGAGCAGGGAACCTATAAACTCATCCAATTTAAAATCATTTAGATTTCTAACAACTTCTATAGCCGTGACTTTGGGTCTCCAATACTTTGGTACCCTATAAAGGATTTTCTTTATAAGTCGTGCATTTGGAAAATCCTTTCCTAAGGTTTTTAAATCTCTTACAATATTAATGAATATTTAAACATGTCATTAATTGACTTACCTTCTTTCATCATAAAAAGCTCGTAATCATGTTTAAGCAATCCAATCTTAGATTCCTTGACTTGGTTAGGGCCCTTATAAGTAGTTTCTAAGGTGTCCCAAATTTGTTTTGCACTTTCAAATATAGACACTTTATTAAACTCACCAGCTCTTAAAGCACAAAGAAGAGTATTGTAAGCCTTGCAATGTATTTGAATTAATTTTTTATCTTTATCATCCTATTCTTTCCTAGACTTAATCACTGATTTGCCATCTACCTCATTACTTGGAACATGTAGACCATTTAATATAACACTCCAAACATCTAAGTCCATAGATTGTATAAGCATTTCTATGCAAATTTTCCAATAAGGATAGTTATTACCTACAAAAAGAGGTGGCCTTTGGATCAATTACCTTTCACCAAGTAATTTTGTTGTCATCTCCATTTTCATCGATTTGAGCTTTTACAATGAATCTTTCAAAGGCAGTTAAACCTACAAAATTTGAGACCAAACTTTGATGTTGTCACATCCCATTTTTCAGAGGGATCATGACTGACGCCAGGACCTAGAGGGGTATAGCCCGCTAAACTCAAGCAAGCCTAACATCATTAATCATAAACATTACTCCTCATATACCAATTCAACTCATACATATACATCATCATGTAAAAACATGTATAATTGCACCATTATGGATTTCACCATTTAACATGCCCATGAGCATTTCCATAAGCAAATATTTCATAATAAAATGTGGGTCCATATGCCCATTCATATAACATTCATTTGCATACTTGTTGTGCTCACATAGGCTCTTAAGCTATCGTGTCCGATTCACATATATGCATATATAACATCCATACCAAGAATAATGCCATAACATAGCTACATCATCATAATGGTATCCAACAACATTATGAAAAAATAAAAAATAAAGATTGACTCATCAAGTGGTACATGACCTACCTCTATAGGCTTAAAAAAGGTTGCTATAACACTTACCAACAAAGAAGAATGAGTCACATTTTTGTGAGTCAAATGGTTGACGAACTATCACTAATCTACAATAAATATATCAAGGGAAAATAACATGTGAGTCACAAAGACTTCGTGAGTGAATACGGGAAGGAGACAAGCTAAGGGGGAGTGTTTTTACACAAATAACATTTCTTAATGGAAGCATGATCTTAAGATAAACATATTTCATTTTCAAATCTTTCATAAAATAGAGTTGTAATAAACCAGGCTCATTTTTATAGTGAAATCGACATTTCATAAACATATAGATAGTTAAATAAGTTGAACATTTATGAAAGTCCTTTAGGAAAAACAATAAAGTCATAACTTATTTGTGGTATCAAATCCTCCCTAAGGAAATGATACTTAACCACATAAACCCAAACTAAAGGTAGTTTACTCCATTCTTTTAATAAAATCATGTGAGATGTTCATGTGCTCAAGACTCTCTAAGGGAAAACAATCATAACATTTAGTGATCATTGTTCAACCCATATAACTCAAGTAATCATTTTCTACTCATTCAACTTAGTGGTCAATATTCAATCCATAAAACTCAAGTGGTAATTCTTTCTTTTAATTCATAACTCAAGAAATGCATTGAGACTTACTCTATTTATTAACCTATTTTGGCTAATGTATAGATTATAGTTTAATTTACCACTCAATCAAATATCAAAAACACAAGGAAAACTCACAAAAGGCATCACAAGAACAAAAGTAATATGCAATAATCTTGAATGCAGAATCCCTATTGGGTCTTAGTCCACGTTTGGGCATTATAAATACCTGGTACATCTACCCTACATGGGCTATATACATTTGTGAGTGGCACAATGACCTCACTCACGTTGAGTGTCGCCACCATGTAGTGGAAAGTTATCTCACCATGTATGGGGACTGCTCTATACATATCACTAAGCATTGGCACCATGTATGGAATGTTACCTCATATTGTGTGGAAACACTAAAAAGTTATACAAGCAAGAATCACAGGAGGGACTTTTACCACCATCCCTACTACGTTAACTCAATGTCCTCATCATAATATAGAATTTCGTATATTCATAAATACATCATCAACATATCAAGCACATCTTTTTCTTTAACGCATATTCATGAACAATCATACCTCAAAGGGTATGTGGTTCTACATCACATATTATCCCATAAAATCATGTCTCACATGTTTTGGTATTCTTCAAATGAAAACATATCATGAGCTTAAGGGTGGGAACGTCTACCGCCACCTAAACATTCATTTCTCATACTTTTCCATAACAACAATGAGGGTACTAGTTTTCCACAAAATGTATTCTTTTAAAAATACTCAATCATCATGCTTATCATCAAGTATAAAGGTGGAAACTTACATTACTTGTCATCCATATGACCATATACATTTCTCATCTTCATTCAAAATGGGATTGAAGCTTTTGGAGTAAAACATTTAAAAGGGCTTGTCCCTTCTTGTTGAAAACTAATACATAATAGTATATTTATGAACATAAATAATAGTATATTTATGTACATAAATAGATTCTAAAACTTCTTTGAAAACATTTAGATAAAAATCATTTGATTTAATATTGTAAACATGGTATTCAAGTCATGCATGTTAAACAATTCAATGAAACATGCATAGCTTTATTGCATTAAAATATTTGAAAAGGATGTATCCACTTACCTTGACAAAAATGTGCTTCTAAGCCTTGCTTCGTCAAACTTTGCTTGTTCTTTGATTCACTATCTCAACACAACCTAACACAATGATTTTTAACATATAATTTGTATTTTTCCAACAATCCCATTTATTTGAAATTAACCGATTAAACCCATAGTTTTGTTTCAAGTCAATAATCCATAATAGTTTAAACCCAAATCATATATAATGAAATTTTAAAATCATTCTTACCTTTACAACTTTGTTGAAGGACAAAAAACTCCAAAATCCTAGCTCAAATTTGGGTTAAATGAGATAAAATTTACAAAACCCTCGAGTTAGGTTGAAACATTGTACCTAAAAGTGTTAAATCTTACCCTAGATTTGCGTTTGGAATGTTGAACCTTTATTCAATGGGATTTTGAAAGGTTAGAAGAGGGTTTGGTGGTTGTTGGGGACAAGTTGGAGGTTCAGAAAATGTAAAATGAAGGCTATAACATGTTTTTAACACTTTATATATGGATCTGTCAAAAAGGCATTATAGTCGACTAGTCAAATTCTATAATCAACTATGGTTGTGTTTTCTTCAAGAATCTCATTTTTTCTATTATAGTGTCGACTAAGGAAGTTATAAGGTTGACTATGGTTGTGAATGCTTCAAGATTTTCTTACTTTCTACCATAAGATCGACTTGTAACCATTAGGGGTTGATCATTCAAGTTCAAACTTGCTAAAATACATTCTTTTGACTTAATTTTTCAACCATTCCTTCAACCATCATTCATCTATAAATAGAAGACAATAATATGGAAGGATTTACACCAAATGACAAGGAATTCTCATAGATAATTGTTACCAATGCATAATTCATCAAAGTTCAAGTTTTCCCGAAATTTCTATAATATGAAAAATTGGGATTTCAAAACTCTTATCATTTATTCATTCATCAACACCACATCATTATAACCATTTCTTAGGGAGAAATTCATGTAAATAACGTTGGGAAAAATTCATCCAACATCTGATCTCATATCAGATTAAAATCCTTCACGTCCCACTTGGCCAACATCATATTAAGTCTAGGCACATCACTATATAAAAGTATGGGGTTTCACAGATACCAATTGTTAGTATAGAAGTCTTAATAAGCAATATACTAAAAGGGGGGTGAATTGGTAGTTAAAAATTCTTTTGAAGACTAATTACAAAAATTAAAACTTTTGCAATCAAAAATCTCTTTTTATCTCACAAAATAAAGTGTGTGATCTTTCTAAACCGATTTTCAATAATAAATTGAAATGAGCAAATAACACATCAAAGTAAAGATATTTTCCCAAGTCAAATAATGAACAAATAATAAGTTAAAGAAAAATATTTTTCTAAGCCAAATAATGAACAAATAATAAATCAAAGTAAGAATATTTTTCTAAGTCAAGTGCAAGAAAAAATAATAATTCAAGATAAAATATTTTCCTAAGAAAAAATTAATAAATCAAGGTAAAATATTTTCTAACCTAAATGCAAGGAATAAATCTCAATGTGGGAAATTAAAAATAAGACACAAGATTTTATAGTGGTTTGGCTTTCTCTAGTTCTACATTTACTCCTTTGGAACACCAATGAATTTCAAATTCACTAAGGAAAATGAGGGTTTTACAAGATCAAGCGAAACCCTTACAATGCTTTTTACAGGATCAAGTGAAATATTTACAATGCTTTTTACAAGATCAAGCATCCTTACAAGTTTTTCATGAGATAAAGCGAAACCTGCCAACATTGGTTTTTATAGGCTCAACCAAAACCCTCATAAATAGCTTTTTAAGGTTATGCTAGAACCTTTACAATAGAGTTCAAGGATTATTAAGAAAATGCCTCTACAAAGGTTGGGTGTTAGGAGTTTAAGCTCGAGTGTAGTGAGAGAAGAATATCAGCTCAAATGAAGCAAGTATTCAACTTTTGTAAGCTTGGTGTTAGACTAAAACGGCGCTAGAGATTGAGGCTAATCTTTTAAAGGTCTTTCTAAGATTTGAAGCTTTGGATTAGGTCTTTCCTTACTTTCAAATAACTCAAAGGTGGCTACTTATAGCTTATGTGAAGTTTGGAGCTGTTAAACATAAGTTTGGATCAAATTTGACCATTATTGGTGCTTGAAGGTCCACTAGAATGCTCCTAGGTTGACTATTTTTTCAAATTTCTCAAATTAGGGCTATATAATGTTAAGATGAACCCTACAGCCAATTGAGCTTGGACAAGACTTGGTTCCAATCATGCAAGGATATCATTCATATTGAATGCTTAAAGTTTTCCTTCATTAATAAGACATCAATTATAATGGGTTATAAGTCTAATTGGATGTAGTCCATGAGTTTAATATGTCTTGTAAAGGAATTGTAATGGGTTGCAACTATGAGATCCTTATGCATCAAAGCGTAATCTCTAAATAGTTCCTGATCATTGCATTATTGAGATAGGGTATAAATAATACTCAAAGATTGGCACATGCTATGTTCCTTACTTGTGAAGTAAGCAACTGGTCTCATACGCTAAAGTATGAAGATACTTGGAACTAGCATGTGGGTGTTTGCCTTAGAAGAGCAAGTTCACTAAACATGACCCTACAAAAAAACTAGCTAACTAGTGTGTGCCGCCCATGGTTAGAACAAAGGAGAAAATCAATTTTCTGCTTGACCATTTGGCCCAAAGTTTTTTTTAGAGAAAAATGTTACGAACACTACTTTACTAGCACATTTCATGGCTTAGCAATCCCACTATGCAGGGTTTCTCATAATCATCATGTGGACTTTTGTTAAAGGATGCACAAGAACCTTTTGGATAGCTTTGGTTTGCTACAACCAAACTAGGTGTGAGGTCAATCAAAAGGGCTATTTGGGACTTTTGATAAGGAATCCATCTTTCCTTATCTATAAAGGTAACGATTTATGATCATATGTTTGCTGTATGAATGCTTGAAGACAATCAAAAGAACTTTGAAGATGACCTTGGGTGGGTAAGGTCGGTATTGCATGTTTTATTTGTTTTCGCTGTGTAATTTTATTTGCTATTGCATTGTGATGCATCGCCAGCCTATCCTAACACATAGTCGAGTATAACCTTTCTTTATATGATCAAACTCCCAAGAACCTATTTTTTGAAAGTATGAACTACTATAGTCGACTATGCCTTTTCTATAGTCAACTATGCTTGTGTAAAGTCCATTTTTTCATGCTTTTGACTTGTCAAGGTCGACTATACTTGAGCTAAGGTCAACTATGTTTGACCAAATCTTCATTTTCTTGAGCTTACTAGAACAAGGTTGACTATATACACTTTAGGGTCAACTATGGCTTTATATTCTTCATGTTTTGCACTATTTCTGCCTTTGGATTGACTTGAGCTTCTTTAAGGTTGACTCTTGATTTGTGTCTTGAGGTTTCCTTAGCTTTTTGGCACTTCTTTTCAGCTATTTCTTCCTTGCTTTGTTCCTACAATCAAATAACAATTTAAGACATGTTTGCTCCTTGTTTTCTTAGCTAAATATGCCTTGTTTGAAAGCTTTTATGATTATTTTAATGATGCATGGCTTTTCAAGTAGTTATATGACCTTAGGGATTAAAAATGTATTTGAGACAATTTCAAATGCTTGACATTAAGTTTAAGATAATATATAATTTTTGTTAAATCAAAACATGATGTAACTCAAGGCTAACAATTTTCATTCAATTTTTTTTCTTTCCTTTATCTTTATTATTATCTTTCTTTTATTTAATTTTTTTCTATTTTTTTAAATTTTTCAATTTTTTTTACTTATCTTTATTTTTGTTGGTGAGACACCCTGGACAAAATGGGGTGTCTACAACCCCCAAATGGTTTCAACCCGAATTAGGAGATGTTCATATATTATCGATTTTGTACATGCAAGTATACGTATCACTCAACTAATATAGAGGTAAGTCAAGTATCGTTTCCCTTAGAGATTTGCTCCTAAATTTGCACTAAGTATTAAATTTTTAACAAAATTAATCTTATCCAAGCACTTGATTTTTAACACTTAATTAATGTTAAATTTACTACTAAATCAACTCAAGATATGAATGAAATTTTTACTAAAGAAACTATTACTATAAAGACCTAGGATCATGGTGTCTCTCAATATTTCATTTGCATCTAATCTTTTCCTTTATACTTAGCTTAATGGGTGTATGGCTAACCTAGAATCCAATTTTATGTATAAGTCTTTGTCAAGATTCTTGCACACATGCTTTTCAAAATTAATCACATATGTCTATGCAAATTAGTTAAGAAAAGCTCATTAAGTTTATGTTCTAATTTGGTTACTGATGGTATTTAGGTATATGTCTATCCTAAATACGAATCTATCACTTAACCTCTGAGTGAATCAAACATACGCTATTCAAATTAATAGTCTAGTCTAAAATCCCTCTATCAAGTTGCATATAGACAACCTAATCATTTCAACTAGTGATCAAGTACTGAAAAGCTGAAACATAGATTTGAAAATACCATACAATACCTATTAATACTAAGCAAACAAAATGATATGTTCAAACTACATTTTGAAATATCCCATAATCCTAGAAAAAGAGATTAGTTCATCATTTCTTTAGCAAACACCATAGTTTCAAGAGAATAAATCATTTCCACAGCAAGAAAATAAGAGAGAAATGAAAAACTAGAATGAAGAACAAGGCTGTAGTTGATTTTTGATCTTCAATCCTTTTCGTTTCCTCCATTTGTAGAACCTTTTCTTTTCTCTCTAACTGCCATTTCTTTCCTTTCTTAGACCTTGTTTTTTAGCTGCTAAAAATCACATATTTATAGCCATGAAAAAGCCCTAAACTTTGAAATCTCGAATAGTTGAGTTCTAGTGAAACATTTTAGGCATCATGGCTTTCTTTCTTGGGCATTGTGATGCCATACACTTAAATTTTTTTTTTTTAGTGTCTCCCATTTGGTGCTATGGCCTTCCTCCATGATTGTCGTGGTGCTAAGCTCTCGAGATTTAGTATGTGAACACTACTGCTCCTTTGGGCATTGCGGCCTTGAGTCTTTCAAGGCCATAACACTACTCTTTGTGCTGCCTTGGTGCAAAACTACTACGGTATCTCATTTTGCAATGTGATTTTCTCATACCTTGAGGCTGATCTTGTAATAATTGCTCCATGATTGCTACTGGTGTCCAAGTCTTGCGAAAGAACCTGCCAATTCTCGAACAAGCTTTAATTGAAACTCTTGTTATTACCTTATATTCATTCCACCAACTTATGTTATCCTTTTAACTGTATAACTCTTTGTAATATGATTTGACCAAACGTCGTTATAAATTGACTCAACCTTTATTCAACATAATTGTAAAACTACATCCAAATGTATAATTTCTAACTGTACATTTACATTGAGACTAGTGTCTAATTACAAAAGCAAAATACACTACGAACGCCTTGACCTCTAGCAGTGGAGTGACTCGAAATAAGTGTTATGAGATGCCTTTACCGAGATGGACAATAAATGCCAATGAATGCACGCTATGCTGATCACTATCTATAAAAGAGAAAATAAGGAGGTGAGTGTCACAGACTCAGTGATCATCGGCTCCGTGAGCAAGGTGTAGATGGAAAACAAGCTTAGAGCTGATAATTTGAAAGATAAAATTAGAGTATAAAATGGTAACCTCATAAAACCAAATAACAAGGAAGGTGTTTGTGCCTTGTAAAAATAATGCCGAAAACAAAGCGTAGTAAAATAAATTTCAATTATCAAAATCATCTATTTCGTTCAAAAATAAAATAGCTGTATAAAAGCACGCACACTTCTAAAAAGTGTGGCATGTAAAAATAATCGTGTACATCCACACATATCAACTCATGATCAATATATAAAGCATTGAAAGCTTTTAATCAAATAGGGGAGCTATGGAAAAACATTAACTCTCCACCATGCAAAAGAGTGCAAGTCTAAAAACTGTCAAGGCTCTCGAGTAGGTAATGATAGATATCAACCTGTGGACCCTTTTCCACGTAATAACAATCCAGGAGGCCCCCCTCCATTGGATTCCTATAGCCATGGAAGTCTCAATGATGTTGGCTGATATCGGAGAAATCATGTGCTCGCAACCACGTATAACAACCCTGTGGCCTTGCCACGTATAACAATCCCGTGGCCTTACCACGTATAACAATCCGGTGGCCTTACCACGTATAATCACAGATCATGGCCTAACCACGTCTAACAGCTCGTTGGTGATCCAAAGGTTCTCTAGCTAGAGTTCACTTGTGCACAAGGGTCACACTATCTCGATGTGACATTCGGCCTGCTCTTAATGCTCTCGGTTTGTTAAAACCATTTTCAAAACCAAATCAAGGTTTCCAAGACTTTTGTTATAAATGATTTGAAAACAAGGTTCGATAACCTTTCAAATTGCTTTTTACATTAAACTGCATGATGTAAACATTTGCGTAAAGATCGACCTAAAATCGGCTCTTAAAAGTTTGCATTTAAACCATTTAACAAGTGCATTTAACTATGCATGTCACACAAAGACACAAGGCATGGATTTGATGCAAAACATTGCAAAAGGCTTGTTTCCTGATTTCTAAAACACTTTACATATGTGTGTGTGTGTGTGTGTGTGTGTGTGTATAGTATACACAAACAACTTCCAAATCCATTTGCATCCATAATTGGCTATCGTTTCTACCAGCTGATGCTTTCCACAAAAATAGTATAATTGATTACAAATCCATTTAAATATTGCCTACTGATGTTAACAACTCATGCTATCCACAATTGCATTTAAAGAAAACTGGCAACATTTATTAAATGTATATCAATATGTAGTTTATGGAACTTTGAAATCGACACCCTTTACTCCCTTGCAATGGCGGGGTATTTCTTTGCCACTAATATTTCCTCAAATGCTTACTGTATGCTTCTGAAAATAATCCTTGCTTTGTCATTTCTTGACATCATTTCAATCCAATACATTTAATAAGTTTTGCTACCAATATATTCTATACTTTCGTCTCTTATTCTTAAGAGATAGCTGCTTACACTTAATCCTTAGTGTAAAATTTGAATTACATAAACTTGAAAATTGTTTATGACTTTAGCTGCCCATGTCAATCTCCTAATAACATTTGTCATGTTCAAACTATTATTTTCATACTATTAATCACATATATGGCAGCAACTATAAATTCGATTTCACCAAGTAATTTTTAACCTTATGTACACTATTATTCACATTTAACATGCTACCACTAAGCACAATATCAAGTTTTCCATTCATGTTGCACCAGCATTCTTACCTTTCTTTTTTTTTTAAATCTTTCAAAACAACGTATATCCACAATTTCCTTCTCAAGCTTTTAACTAGCATGATTGTTTCTTAACTGTACTTAAGGCATCACACAATCATTTTACATTGCATATCTTACCTTTTTGATGGCTTGGATCTTGCATGCAACTTCAATATTCTTCCAAAGCTTTAATCATCAAGCTACCAACCTTATTCACAAATTATTTTCTTAGCAATTTTATCAACCGTAGGCCTTAAAACACAATATCGTGCTTACCTTTTCTCTTTCACTTGGAATCCATCATGCATCCAAGAGTTTGATGGCTTGCATGTCACTAAATCCTCTCCAATCAAGCTTTTCTTTGCTGCCACAATACATTTCTTATGGTTACTAACCCATTTTCAAAGAACATTCAAGCTAAAACCACAATCCTTGCCTTGTTTCTCTTGTATGTTGAAACCAAGCTTTACACCCCCATCAACACTCCATGGTTTCTCTCTTGAATGTTGAAGACTTCTTGGGTGGTAAAATATCAAATCTCTACAAGATAAAGGAAGGAAACCTCATAGTTTCTCTTAAATCCTCACAAACCGAGCCTTCCCTATTTTCCTTTCTTTTTTCATTATTTTTTCTTCCTCTTAGGTGGAGCTTCTCAAAACAACTTCTTCTTTCTTTTCCTCTCTCAATGGCTGGTTCTCTCAACTTCACCAAGGCCAATTCACATTTCTTTTTCTTTTTGAAACTTGGCATTTATATGGCCACCCATTTAACCAATCAAATTTCATGCATACATTTGCCTTTTATTTTCATTTGGCCATTT
>NW_018397257.1:372998-373075 GCF_002168275.2 Theobroma umbraticum | reverse complement strand
TAGGTTTTCATGCACCAATTTCCTTTCTTCCACATTGATTAAAAATCCTCCTTTACTTATCTATATCCATTCTTTAA
>NW_018397257.1:372856-372988 GCF_002168275.2 Theobroma umbraticum | reverse complement strand
CTTAATTCCACCTTATTTGTACCCAATGGTCTTTCATGTAACTTTTCCACCTTAATTTCGATTTGGCCTCCTCCTTGGCCAATGACATTATATGCAACTATATTTTCTTTTCTTTTAGTCTAATTGCCACCA
>NW_018397257.1:372730-372846 GCF_002168275.2 Theobroma umbraticum | reverse complement strand
ATGCATAAATCCTCTATGCATTCTTTTAACTTAAAAATCCATATGCATGTGTTATTTTTATTATTTTGTCTCATGCCTTTTTGTTTGTCACATGGTGGGGGTCTCACATGTTCCCC
>NW_018397257.1:372454-372716 GCF_002168275.2 Theobroma umbraticum | reverse complement strand
CTTGCATGCATATCTTTGCATGTAATAGCATTTGTTACATGCATATTCCATCCTTCCATATAATCTAATTTTCGTTGGCTAGTTAATTTCCATTTAACTTCAAATTTTGAAATTACACATAAATCCTCAAATTTTTTCTTATTTACCATTTAACCCTCTAAACTTTTCATCCTTTTCAATTTGGCCCTTCAATCATTTCTTTAATTCCAATTTCCTTCTATTTTACTCCATTTACACTTGTACAAATAAAATATCAAATTGA
>NW_018397257.1:371961-372444 GCF_002168275.2 Theobroma umbraticum | reverse complement strand
AGGTGTCACCATAATATTTAAATATATTCTTACCTTTTTTTGTTTTATTTAATAAAGGCATGCGAGTCCCACTTACGTCATTTTTCTTCAAAAATTTTTTTTACTTCTTCTCCTCCACTTAGATTAGTTATATAGTCCTCCATTGTGACTAATTTCAACAACAGATAAAATATCAATATTTTAATTTTATTTTATTCTAAATTTCTCCAACTTTGAAGGAATTGGCCCCTTTGAAGTTGACTAGGGAGTTGGGGTAAATAATTGTACAATCTAGCTTCTAAGGTAAGGGTTTAGCACTTTATTGAAGGATTTGAGCTTATACGTTGGATTGCTAAAGATTTGATTACTTTTAGAAAAGTTGGTATTTTTCAAAAGCCAAGATTTAACTAGTTTTGTGATGCTTTGATGTGCTTAAGGGAAGATTGAGCAGTTTGGTGATAACTCTATTATATAGAGTTATTTTGACTCATTTTGGGAGCTTAA
>NW_018397257.1:370300-371861 GCF_002168275.2 Theobroma umbraticum | reverse complement strand
GCCATGTCCTAAAATTTTGCTACACTCACTTTTCAAAACATGTTGTTTTACTCGACTTCTTCAAAAAACTTTCGCATGTTTCATCTTCACACAACCTCTTGCAACCCCACAGCATTTGATTTTTATCTCATGTTGGAATCTAGGTGAACTAGGCTTTACTTTTAATATTATGATATGCTTAGTCTGTCTGATATTAGTTTTTTCAACAACAAGCAATGCATGGTAATTAGTGGCCTTGTTTTTTCCCTACATAATAGATACGTCTATTCTTTTTTTTCTTCTCTTTTCAAACCCACTAATTACAGAGTATTGTATGATAATAGCAACTTCAGTTCACACATCTTTCAACTACTCAAAAACAAGTTTTCTATCATGTAACGTAACGTGTTAACATCTTTCTCAGTAATCTCTTAAATCTAAAATATAAAATGAATTTATAAACATCTCTACAAACGCAATGTTCTAAAATATTGTGACATGCCATGTCCAAACATGTTTATAACATCTATAATTCCAAAGGCTTGTAAAAAACATATTGTAATGGCATGGTGTGTAGTGAACATGGCAAGTAGCAAATAGCAAAATCTGTAAAAACGGCATTTAGAAATATTTAATTTGGAATGCCATGTGGCACACTGTTTCTGAGCATTCACGGCGTGTAGTATACTTGTTATGCACATGGCTTGTAACATAGTGTGAACATTATGTGTAACAAAATGTCTTTACTATGTTGCAAGCCCTGTGCATGACAAGTATGCTAAAAGCCATCAATGCTCAGAAATAGTGTGCTAAACGCCATACCAAAATTAATATTTCTGCACGACATATTTTCAGATTTTGCTACTCTTTACTCGCCATGTTTACTACACGTCATGCCATTTTAATATTTATTTCACAGGCTATTTTAGATACAACTGTTACATGCATGTGTCACGGACCGCAGTTCCACACCTTAAAGGTGGCCCGTGGGAGTCCCAACGTGCCGACATGTGGGGGAAATATTGCTAGGAGTGAACCCTCACGGGACAGCAGAAGGCAAGTAGAACGTGCCAGCTGGGGTGCACATCGCAAGACCCTGGGCGAGTCTGCCCGACGAGGTGCCAGCAAGGGTGCATGGCACAGGCCCCCGAGCGAGCCAGCCTAGCAGGGAGCCAACAAGGGCGCACATCACAGGCCCTTGGGCGAGCCAGCCCGAAAGGATGCTGGCAAGGATGCACAGCAACGGCTCCTAGGCGAGCCAGCCCGACGGACCGGGCAGAATGCTTGCAAGGGTGCCAACCCGCACAGTAGGCGTGCACAGCACGAGGGGGCGGACAGAATGTGCGCGCGGCACAAAGGCCCGCGGCCGCAAGCCAAGCAGGGGTTTGTGGCATGCGGGGGCGCAGAACATGGGCGCACGGTACACAGGCCCAGGGCCTCTGGACAGCAAAGGTGCGCGACACGAAGGTCCGCACACCATGGGCGAGCGGCACGCAGGCCCGAGACCACTGACCCGACAGAGGCGCGTAGCACGCCAGTACGCGGCACGCAGATGCGCGGCACGCAAGATGGCTCGGCAGGG
>NW_018397257.1:369424-370200 GCF_002168275.2 Theobroma umbraticum | reverse complement strand
CTAATATACTATCTATTCGATACGTATACTTGCGTGGTAGAATTTTAATTGACATTTGGGCACATTTATGAGCTGAAATATGGTTGGAGGCTAAGAATCTATGTTTGGTTGTGGAGTACCTCCAATTTGTAACTGTGTGTAGGTTAGTTAAATGAATGTGCTACATAACACATGGAAAATGCGCTGCACTAGTACTATGTTATGAATGTAGGCCTAGTTGAACATGCCTAGCCTAGAGAACTATGTATGTACATATGTGAATGTGATTGCCTAGATGGGTGTGCCTAGGCTAGTATATTGTTGATGTAAATGTTGGTATATGTGTTTGCCTATGAATGGCATTGGGAAGCATAAGTTGTTAGACATCTAGGTGATGTATGATTTTAATGGCTATTGGTTATGTTGTGACTAAATCAGTGTGATGGTGATACTACAATGTGGGATTAGATTGCCCATTTGTTGATCGAATATTGATGCATGATCTGATATGATATCATTCATGTATATGAGGCTATTAGGCCATAATTAAATTAAAATGAGTTTGTTGATGTATATGTAGCCAATGAGCCATGACTATTGAGGCACTTAGAACTTAATAAGCTTATTGACAAATGAAGCTTGATAAATGTGATTGTTATTATGTTGTGGATATATGGAAGATTAGTGTCAATTAAAATTCTACTACGCAAGTATACGTATCGAATAAATAGTATATAAGCAAGCAAAATATCGATCCCACAGAGAATTAATCTAAAATTTTACTAAGTACTAAAATT
>NW_018397257.1:368887-369414 GCF_002168275.2 Theobroma umbraticum | reverse complement strand
AGTTTTATTCAAATAATTAAAATTTGAATTCTAACTAAACTAGAAATTACTCAACTAAAACTAATTTAATTATAGATTAAAGCAACAAGATAATTAGGAAAAAAGAAATCAAACAAGCTTAAGATTATAAGATCCCTCACACTTCATCTAAATCTTACCTCTCTTCCTTAACTTATTTCAATAGGTTGAATTGTTAACCTAGAGTCCTCAGTTATTTATAAAGGTCTCCTGACTCATCTTATAAAAATATCTATTTTAATCAAAACACTATATCCTTATGTGAATTGAAATTAAAATAGACTCATTAAGTGCAGCTCTAATTTAGCTACATATGGCCTATAAGTGTATCCCTATCTTATATATAAATCAATTAATATGATCATATGCTATCCTAATTTTAGTCTGCACTAAACTCCCTTTTTCAAGTTTGTTTAGGTTCCTCAATCAATTTAATTGGTGATTAGACAATTAAAAGCATTAAGACCAAATTAGAATAAACAATTCAAATCCCATTAAAGATAAGTAAG
>NW_018397257.1:346852-368877 GCF_002168275.2 Theobroma umbraticum | reverse complement strand
AAAATTTAGATTACATGTGAGTTCAATTGTAATCCTAAAAAAAGGAAATTAGCTACTCATAATTGTGAAGACAAATAACATTATACAAAATTCAACTATTGAGAGTAATAAGAAAAATAAAAGCTAAGGAAGAAAACAAAACGATTGATTACAGCTTTGTTTCCCGAGTTTTTGTCTCAACTTTCAACCTCTTAAATCTCTAAAAGTCGTCTATCTTGATTTCTCTTAAAATATCCTATTTATACTAACAATATTTACCTACTAGTTCTGACTATTGGGCTTAACAGTGTAATGAGGCCCACACATCAATTGTCAATCTTAAAAATTGTCATTCCCACAATAGTATGCTTAGTCATCTTTCGACTCAATTTTATCTATCTTCAAGGTAGAACTAGGCAAAGTGATCCGTATTAATGTTGTAGCTTTATCTCTAAACTTTCCAATGGTCTATAAATCATATCATTTGGATTTCTTTAGCGAAAGTTATGGCCAAAATATCAAAGCTTGTGCGAGTAGAGTTTTGGGTACTTCAAATACCTTACATTTCAAAATTAAGCCTAATTCCCTTCGTTCCTACGAAAACATAAAAACTAATAACTAATAACCAAATTAAAGGAAAAAAACATAAAATTAAAATAACTCACTTAAAAATAAACTAATTATAAAACAACTAAAAATAACTAAATTGTAATTGAAAATTACGAAATTAGCTAACAAAATTATAATAAAATAATTCTATAAAATAGAATTATCACAGCCCCAAACTTAAAGTTTTGCTAATCCTCGAGCAAAAGAAAATAAAACATAAAAGCAATTTTTACTAGATATAGAAGTATCAAATCATGATTTCCCAATTTTTCCCTAAAAAATTATCTCCAATTCCAACTTAAGGCAAAATACAACTAATCCTTAAAATCATGCATCAATTCAAGTGAAAACTTATTTTTTGAATGGACTTCCTCTCTGTGTGTGTGTGAATAATCTCAGATGAAGAATATCATGCACTTTAGATGAGTTTATGCTAAAGTCTAAACATAGATTAGAACTAGAATCCGATAGGTTTATTTTGCATCTTTCTCTCCATTAATGTAGAATAACATTTTTTCAAGGATCAATAAGTATTTATTAAGCTTATAATTTAAGGCTAGAGTCAAGGTTTGATATAGGATATTTTTAGACTCAATTTCACCCTAAACACCTAATCAATCCAGGACCTAAAATAATCTTTATCAAATTTTGTAACACCCCCAAACTTGAAGTGAAATTTTCTTTGGATAACACACTATATATTTTTTTCTTACACCCCTAAACTTATTTTTGACAACTATAAATATGGGGTAAATTTGTAGCACTTTGTTTTTTTCACCTTTCTCTTTAATTATCTTTAAGCTCAATACACTTTTTAGAAAGATCAAAATATTTAAAGGTGAAAGGTTCAAATTGTTAAAATTAAATAACAAGGCTAAGGTTAATGTAATTGTGTATATTCAAAGAATAGGTAAATTAGGCTCAAAAGAGATGACTAAGGTTAATTATATAACTGTAATGACCCATTCCTTGATTGCCACTAGTGTCCGAGTCTTACGGAAGAACCTGCGAAGTCCCAAATACTCCTTATTTGAGACTCTTGTTAATATGTTATATTCATTCCACCAATTTATGTAATCGTTGAACCGTATAACTCTTTGCAATATACTTAAAATGAAAAGCTAGAAAAATTGACTAAACTTTTATTCCACATTAATTGTATAAATATATTAAAGTTTACAATCTCTAATTGGACATTTTCATTAGCACTAGTGTCTATTTACAAAACAAAATACATTATGAATGACTCGACCTCTAGCAGCAGAGCTACTCGAAATATAGTGCTATAAGATGCCTTTACCTATCCATGGTCGACAATAAGTGCCGATGAATGCAAACAAGGCCAATCACTTATCTGCAAAAAGGGAGATAAGTGAGTGAGTCTTACAGACTCAGTGATTATTGGCTTTGTGAGCAGGGCATAGATGGGAAACAAGCTTAGAGCAGATAATTTGAAGGATAAAACCAGAGTGTAAAATGATAACCTTATAAAACCATATAACAAATATGGTATTTGTGCCTTGTAAAAATAATGTCATAAGAATCATAGTGCAATACTTTCCTTGACAAACAATGCAGAAATCAAAGCATAGTAAAAATAGATTTCAATCATTGAAATCATTTATTTCCTTCATAAATACAAATGGTCATATGAAAACATGCACGCTCCCAAAATGTGTGGCATGTAAAAATAACCGAGTATATCCACATACATCAATTCAAGATCAACGTAAAAGCACTGAAAACTTTCTATTAAAGAGGGAAGTTGCGGAAAAACAATATCTCTCCACCATGCAAAAGAGTACGAGTCTAAAAACTCTCGAGACTCTTGAATAGGTAATCACAGATAATCAACTCGTGGAACCTCTTCCACGTAATAACAATATGGAAAGCCTCTTTTTATTGGATTCCCACAGCCATGGTAGTCTCAATGATGTTGGCTAACATCGGATAAATCATATGGTTGAAACCATATATATAAACTCGTGGCCTTGCCACGTATAACTATCCGTGGCCTTGCCATGTATAATCGCAGACTGTGGCTTAGCCATGTCTAACAGCCGATCGGTGCCCTAAAAGGTTCTCTAGTTAGAGCTCACTTATAAACAAAGGTCGCACTATCTCTATGTGACATTCGGCCTACTTTCGATGCTCTCAGTTTGTCAAAACTTTTTTCAAAACCAAATCAAGTTTTTCAAGAGTTTTTCCTTAAAATCATTTGAAAACAAGGTGCGGTAACCTTTTAAAATTGTTTTTCACATTAAAATGCATGGTGTAAACATTTTCATAAAGTTCGAACTAAAACCAGCTCTTAAGAATTTGCATTTAAATCATTTATCAAGTGCATTTAACTATACATGTCACACAAAGATACAGGGCACGGTTTTGATGCAAAACATTATGAAAGAGCTTGTTTCTTGGTTTCTAAAACACTTTACACATATGTATGTATATATATACTATACCTAAGCAACTTCCAAATCAATTTGCATTCACAAATGCCTATTGTTTCTACCAGCTTATGCTTTCCACAAAAATAGTGTATAAATCATTCCAAACCATGTATTTAAATCACTTATCATTTTCTAGCAAGTCATGCTTTCCACCAAGGCATTACATAATAATATACATATACTTTGATATAGCATAGAATCTTTTAAAATTGACACCCCCTACTCACCTTACAATGGCGAGATATTACTTCACCACTTATCAAGTTATGTTTCAAATTAAATTAGCTTATGGATCACCCGTTTCCTTCTCTAGTTAATCACCACGGTAATCCTTTTCCACTTGCACACTTCTTAGCAATAAGTCAAGCTTAATATACTTAGTATTTATCATTCCATTTCAGCTCATATTTGCTGCCCTATGTACCACATTCTTAGTTCCTTTCATTTTCAAGAACTCTTCACATTTCAAATAATTTATTTTTCACCACAACCGACCTCACATATTACTTCCAATTTCATGCACATACACAGTTATATATGGGCGGCATCTTAACTAAGAATCCTTAATCAATATCCACATTGTTCATCTTTATTCTTATAAATACTATAACATGCAACCTCTAATTTTCAACTAGCCGGACCTAATGTGCCATAACATACCCACATTGCGTGCTTACTTTCCAAATCACCTTGAACTCTGCATGCAATTCAATATCTCTTCATAACATTGTTCACCATTGTTGCCACAAACATAAATCATGAACAAATGTTCTATTTTTCTTTTATTCATGAAACTTAAGGTCAAGAACACTTGCCCATCGTTTCTTTGTCTCAAATCACCATATACCCGTGTACAATCAACATGCATGCATCCGGTCCTTTGATTCTTTGAAGATCTTGCTACCACAAAATGTTTCTTATGGTTATAACTTATTTTCAAAATATGCATGCAAGCAAAATCGCAACTCTTACCTTCATCTCTCTTGAATAGTCAAACCAAAGCACTAATCTCCTTTAAGCTTCCAATCTACACTTTGAATGGTAAGTGAACATCAAGACTCAACAAGGAAGAAGTAAGAAACCCATGGTTTCTCTTGAATCCTCACAAACACGAGCCTTCCTCCATTTTTTCTCTTCTCTTTCTTTGTTTTTTCTTCTTGGGTGGAGCTCTCAAGAACAATTTCTTCTTTCTTTTCCACTCTCAATGGCTGGTTCTCTTAAGCTTCTCAAGGCCAATTTTCTTTTCTCTTTTACTCTTTGAAATTTGGTATTTATATGGCCTTCCACTTGACTAATCAAGTTGCATGCACACTTTCATCCTTTTATTCTATGTGGCCACCCACTTAGCCAATTACAATTCATACACTCTTTTATCTTTTCATGCTATTTGGCCACCTTACTAACCTATGAATTTTCATGCAACAATTTTCATCTCTTTTAATTAGTTGAATATCTACTTCCATTATCCATCCATTCTTTAATCTATCTTCATCCATTCTTAATGCATTTCCATTTCATCCACCTTACTTATGTCCAATAGCCTTGCATCATTCTTCCACATTATTTCTCATTTGGCTCCATTTAGCCAATAACATTACATGGCATATACATTTCCTTTCTTTTAGTCCAACATTGCCACAAGTGTCCTCCATGCAAAATTCTCTATGCTTTCTTTAACTAGTAAAATCACATGCATATTTCACCTTGTGTATTCATCTTTTTCCTTTTTATTTGTCACATGCTAGGGGTTCCACATGTTCCCCACAAAGATTACACCTTTATATGCCATCTTTTACATGTAATAGTATTGTCACATGCATATGCCAATCTTCCACATAACCTTATTTTTCATGACTAATTATTTTCTTTTCATCCAATTTTGCATATGACTTATAATTTCTTTATCTAAATAATATAATATAATATAAATAAATAAAATATTATTTTATTCATGTCATCCAAAAATTCTATTATTTGTTTTTCGCACTTAGACTTAACCCATCTTTTACAAGATGTGACTCATTTCGGCATCAGATTATATTAATATTATTTTATTAGTAAAGTATGATTTTATTCTAAATTTCTCCCTGATCTCCTCGAATCTCGAAGTGTCTTACATGGCCCTGGTTCACTTTCAAATGGCCTTTTTAACTTCGCTAGCTCATCACTAACAAAATATTAGTATTTTCTTATGTGTGAAATATTTTATTTTAAAATATTCCTTTCATCCGTCATCACTCTTTGATACATAAATTTACATCAATTGACCCTTTGTCTTGTCGATAAGGTCTTATTTACTTCTATAGGAGGGTACGGTGTGTTACAATAACAAGGTAGGCTTAACAAAGTTCAAATGGTTTAAAGACGACCTAAATCACTTCCTATCCTAAATGTTATCTAATATTTTGCCTCGAGAGAGAATCAAACAAATTCTAAAATTCTTGACTTCATTAGACTTTTCATTAGCATAAATTTCCTCTAAATTACATAAAATAATTCTAAGTAAAAGAAAAATATGGTGCTCAAATTAGTAGAAGTCACATTCAAAAATGAAGTTAACACAAGAATATCACATAAAATTAAGTTATAACCATATGTTTCTCAAAAGCTAAGAATCACAAGACAATCAAATTATCATCCTAGCTTTGGGAAAATCATGTATAAGGTGCAAACAATCTCAATTTTCTTTTTTGCAACTAAAAACAAATAAACATAACTTAAATAAAAGCTTAAACTAGATAAATCCTAAAATTACTCCCCCAAAATTAGAACAAAACATTGTGTGCAATGTAATAAAAGACAAGGAAAAAAAAGTGAAGAAAATACACATTATCACCTTTGTCCCCACAAGATAGGAACGAAATTTGTCAAAAGCAAAAACAACAGCTAAGAGCTCATTTTCTATTGTGGCATAATTTTTTTGTGCCTCATTCAAAGTCTTGTTAGCATAATAGATGGAATGAAAGAGTTTATCGTTCCTTTGTCCCAAAATGGCTCATATCATATAATCATTTGCATTACACATTAGTTCAAAGGGGAGAGTCCAATGGGGACTACTTACGATAGGTGCAGAAATTAATCTTTTCTTCAATTCATTAAAAGCAATAAAGTAGCCATTATCAAAGTTAAATGGCACATCTTTTTCCAATAAATTGCAAAGTGGTTTAGAAATTTTTGAAAAGTCCTTAATAAATCTTCTATAAAAACCAACATGACTAGAAAAACTTCTAATACCTTTGACATTTATTGGAGGTGGTAGTTTGTCAATTGTTTCAATTTTTGCTTTGTCTACCTCAATGTCGATACTAGAGATCTTGTGCCCAAGAACAATACCTTCTTGCACCATGAAGTGACATTTCTCGCAATTAAGCACTAAATTTGTTTTTTCATTTCTCTTAAGTACCCTAGCAAGATTTAGAAGACAATCATCAAAATTAATTCAAAAGATAAAAAAGTCATCCATAAATACCTCCAAACATTGCTCCACCATGTTTGTAAATATGGTTATCATGCATCTCTAAAAGGTGGTAGGTGCATTACATAATTCAAAGGGCATTCTTCTAAAAGCAAAGGTGCCATAAGGACATGTAAACGTAGTCTTTTATTGATCTTCAAGGGTAGTAGCAATTTAGTTATAACTAGAATAACTGTCTAGAAAATAATAATATTTTTTACCAACAAAGTAATCCAACATTTGATCAATGAATGGGAGAGGGAAGTGATCTTTCCTTATCGCTTTGTTAAGCTTACAGTAATCCATGCAAACTCTCCATTCAGTCACAGTTCTTGTTGGAATCAGCTCATTATTGTCATTGGCAACCACAACCATCCCCCATTTTTTAAGAACACATTGAACTGGACTTACCTATAAGCCATAAAAAAAGGATAAAGTCGCTTTGTGATTTTCCTCAAGAAGAATTTTGTGCAAGCAAAGAGAAGAGCTAATTCCCTTAATATCAGCTATGGTCCACCCTATTGCTATCTTAAATTCTCTAATGCCCTTAATAACTTCTCTTCTTGCATGTTAGTAAGAGCAGTAGAAATAATAGCTTGAAAAGTATAAGATTTTCTAAGAAAAACATACCTCAAATGTGCAAGCAAAGGTTTAAGTTTTAAAGTGAGTGGTTCTTCAATGGAAGGCTTAAAAGGAAGCATCAAAGAAGTTGAAATATCTAAAGACTCAAATTGATGATTAGTTTCAAGTCTAGAATAAGCATTTAACAAATTTGAATATTCAATAAATTCTTCATTATTCGTATCAGATTTAGCAACCAGACATGTTTCAAGAAGATCATTAAGATATTCTTCTAAAGAGATATCTTTTGTAAAATCATTTACCACATTCACAGAAAATCAGTTTTCAAATGTCACAAGCAATTTTAAAGCTTTGAAAATATTAAATGTTTCTTGTTGGTCTTGAACTTTCAAAATGAGCTCACCTTTCTCAACATCAATCAAGGCTCTAGCAGTTGCCAAGAATGGCTTCCCAAGGATGATTGGAATTTTCCTATCTTTTTCCATATCAAGAATAATAAAATCAACTGGAAAAATAAATTTATCTACCTTGGCAAGAACATCGTCAATAATTCCCTTTAGATAGTTGCAAAGTCACAAAATGGGTTTGCATTCCCCTAAACCAAGTTCCTCAAAAATTGACCAAGGCCTTAAATTTATACTTGCACCTGAATCACTTAAAGCTTTTGTGAAAAATGAATTACCAATAGTGCAAGGGATTGTGAAACTACCTGGATCTTTGAGTTTTGGTGGTAGTTTATTTTGGAGAATTGCACTACATTCCTTTTTAAGGGAGACAGTTTCAAACTCACCTAGTTTTCTCTTTTTGGAGAGGATGTCCTACAAGAACATGGCATAGCTTTGTTCCAAAGCTTTGGCAAAAGGAATATTTATGTGTAATTTCTTGAAGACATTGATGAACTTTTGAAATTGCTTTTCAAGCTTTTACTTTTGGAGCCTTTGGGAAAATGGTGGTGGATGATGGATGACTTGAGAAGTCCCTTCATTTACAGCTTTTTCATCTTCTTTCTATTTAACTTCAATTGCTTTCTCACACATTCCTTCATCTTTATCCACATGTTCATTCTTAAATTCAATTTCTTTTTCATTCACCCCTTCAATTTGTTAGCCATTCTTTAAAGTGATTGCTTGGCATTGTTCCTTACTTTTAAGATTGATTTTTGTGTCATTGGGTAAGGAACCTTAGGGTCTACTGTTGATGAAGTTTGCAAGCTATCCCATTTGGGTCTCAAGATTTCTCAAGGAGGCTCCATAGCTTTAAATTATAGCATCATTCTTTGATATATATTGCAAGAGAAGTTCTTCCACTTGGGACTTCTTTTTAGGAATTGGTGGTCGAGCTCGTTGTTGAAAACCAAGAAGCATGATGGGTTTTGGATTTGAAGGCCTTGAGTTATTGCTCCATGAAAAGTTGGGGTGGTTTCTCCAACCAAAATTATATATATTGGAGTAGGGATTATTTTGCTGCTTGTTGAAGTTCCCCACAAATTGAACCGATCAGAATTGTATGGACATTGATCACTTGGATGGCCATCTCCACACATGTCACATACTACAAATGAATTTTGAACTGCATAAACTCCCGGTGAGTTAAACTTCTTAGATAGCGCAAACACTTGTACAACTACTTGAGCAGTTGAAGTGCTAAATGCATCAATTTCATAGGCTTCAATGGGTTTTCTTAGACCAAACTTTCTGAAGGCCATTGATAATTATTTGAGACCATCTCTTCAAACAGATTATAAGTATCTATAGCAAAGATAAATAATTCAAATCCCATTAAAGATAAGCAAGATAGAGATTAAAAATTTAGATTACATGTGAGTTTAATTACAATCCTAGAAAAAGAAAATTAGTGACTCATAATTGCAAAGATAAATAACATTATATAAAATTCAACTATTGAGAGTAACAAGAAAAATAAAAGCTAAGAAAGAAAACAAAATGATTGATTGCAGTTTGTTTCTCGAGTTTTAGCCTCAACTTTCAACCTTTTGAAACTTCTTCTATCTCGATTTCTCTTAAAATATCCTATTTTTACTAACAATCTTAGCCTACAAGTCCCTAAGTTAGCCTACTAATTCTAACTATTAGACTTAACAGTGTAATGAGGCCTAAACATCAATTGTCAGTCTTAAAAAATGCCATTCCTGTAACAATATTCTCAGCCATTTTTTAACTCAATTTTCTCTATCTTCAAGGCAGATCTAAGCAAAGTGATCTTCGTTAAAGTTGTAACTCAGTCTCTTATCTTTCCAATGGTTCAAGAATAGCATCAATTGGATTCCATAGCACAAGTTATGGGCAAAATACCAAAGCATGTGCAAGCACAGTTCTAGGTCCTTTAAACACCTTAATTTCCAAAATTAACCCTAATTTCCTTAACTCCTACAAAAACATAAAAACTAATAAATAATAACCAAATTAAAGGAAATAAAAATAAAATTAAAATAACACACTTAAAAATAAACTAATTATAAAAACAGCTAAAAGTAACTAAATTATAATTGAAAATTAAGGATTTAGCTAATATTTAATAACAAAATTGGGATAAAATAACTCTATAAAATAGAATTATGAAAAAAAGACATGATAGTCTCACTATGGAATTGTATTTTACGTGAGGAGTGAATTCTGAATGTTGATTTGACTTAAGGTTAAGTGGGTCTTGTTACCTTGTGACTTTGTGTTTGCATGTAAGGATAATGGCAAACAAGGACTGTGGTTTAGTCTTACCTGTGATTCCCACCTGTAAAGCTGTGATGCCGCAAGTTAAGAGATTACTCCAAATGATGCTGCCGATGGCAGATTACTCCAGGTGATGCTAATCATCAAGAGATTACTGTAGTCCATGATATGATTTTCCTCTAGCTGCTTCAATGCTAGGCAAAATTTGATTCTTTGCCCGTTGCTTTGGCACATGCGTGACTTGTGTTCTGCCAATGGCTTTGCCATATGCGTGATTTATTTCTCCATCGACTAGCTACAATGTGTGATTTGACTATGTCTAAGGGATGACCACTTATTGATTTGACATGATTTGAATTGATTTGTATATGACATGTGATAGCCTTGGATAGGCCTAGATAAACATGATATGAATCGATATGATACTTGACAACTATAGTGTGCCGTGGAGAATGATGTGACTAACTTTGAATTGGCTTCGAGATTAAACTTAATAATGTGTGTGACGATATTTGAGGATGTTGGGGATGATGATATACTCTTATATTAGAGACTTAGTGATAATGATATGCCTTCTATTTGGAGATGTTTGCTAGATTTTGTTGATGTGATAAGAGTGCAATAATTATTATGTGTCCAATGCATGTGTATGATTTTGATTATGTGCACCATTCACTAAGTATTATAGTACTCACCCATTTTATACCATGTGTAGATAAATAGGCCACTGGATAGAGTGTGGCAAGGATTGTCCATTAATAGACCGATTTTGGCATCCGGTAGGTTCCCCATTTTGGTCACTCTACTGAGTCAAGTCCACATTAGCTTTTGCACTCTAAATTTTAAGTTTAGAAAGAAATGTATTCTAGATATTGAAGGCACTGAGTGCCATGTAATATTATGTACTAAGGGTTGATATGTACGAAACCATCTTGAATGGTTAATGAATGGCCTTGTGATAGTTGTATAAATTATGTGCCAGAGATGGTGTACTATGTTGAACTTGAATTTTGTTTATGAATATGGCATATGAAATCCCTTGGCTTCGTGTTATTTGATTTTGAACCCAAAGCTTGCTTGGGTCTCATGGGCTTTGCTTGCCAAGCTCATGCATCTATCATGGACCCTTGGGTTTTGGTCGTGACAGTGTGAGCAAATCCAAGAGTGAGTAGTAGCTGAAAATCATTGCTTAAAAGATTATTCTATTTCATTGGTACAAGGGATTCCATCAAGCATTCAAAGGTTGACTATTCAAGCTAGCAATTTTGAGATCAAGCCACCTATCATCACCATGATTCAAACTTCAATCCAGTTTAGGGGTAATCTAAATCATGGTCCAAATGCCCATATTTCAAATTTCTTGGAAATATGTGGTACCTTTAAACACAATGGTGACATAGATGATGTAATTTGTTTAAGGCCTTTTTTTTTATTAAAGGACAAAGCTAAAACGTGGCTGAATGCACTCCTTACTAGATCTATAACAACATGGGATGATCTTGCTCAAAAGTTCCTTACTATGTTCTTTTCTCCAGCCAAAATATTGAAAATGAAGAATGATATCACATCGTTCATGCAATTAGATTATGAATCATTGTACAAGGCCTAGGAAAGTTACAAGGATTTGCTTAGGCGTTGTCTTTATCACAGTATTCCAAAGTGGCTACAAGTGTAAACATTTTACAATGGATTAAGTGGTCATGTTTGAACCACCATTCATGTCACTGTAGGAAGAGCCTTAATCACTAAGTCAATTAATAAGGCATAAGATCTATTAGAGGAAATGACTTCAAACAACTACTAGTGACCAATAGAGTAATCAATGCATAGAAGAGTACCTAAAGTTCATGATGTGGATGCTTTCATGACACTATTAGCACATGTAGTAATTCTAACTAAGAAACCTGAATATTTTGGTGCTAACTCCATTCAAAGTCCTTTTGTAGTTTATTTGTATTATGGAGATGAGCATGCAAGCAATTAGTGTCCAACCAGTACAAGAACAATGTAGTTTATAAGGAACAAATAGCAAAATAATCTATACTTTAACACCTACAACCCAGGTTGGAGGAACCATCTTAACTTCTCTTAGGGTAACAATCAGGGGTCAACTTTAGCTTAAAAGTCAAACATACCTCCTAGGTTCCAACAGCAAGCAAGAGCTCTTATCCCAAAAAAAGAAACCATCTATTGAGGATTCGCTAATATAGTTCATGACAAGGAATGATGCCATCTTTCAAAATCAAGCAACTATCATTCAAAGCCAAGTGGCGTCAATTCGAAACCTTAAAACCCAAGTTGGTTAAATTGCCAACTCACTAAACAATAGAGCTCAAGGAACATTGCCTAGTGATACAAAGACAAATCCATGGAGGGAAGATAGAGAACAAATTATGGCCATTACCTTGAGGAGCAAAAAAGAGGTTGAAAGCAATTCCAAACAGACTGAATAGTAAATAGAAGTAGTTAGGAATGAAACAGAGATTGTGAATGTTGACAAGTAGTTTCAAAAGAAGAATACAAAGGCAAGCACACCACCACCACCTTTTCCTCGACGCCTTCAGAAGCAGAAGCTTGACAAGTAATTCCAAAAGTTTATCAAGGTATTGAAGAAGCTTTACATCAATATCTCTTTTGCTAATGCTTTGGAACAAATACCAAGTTATGTGAGGTTTTTAAAGGACATCTTAACTAAGAAGAAGAAATTGGAACACTTTAAAACAATTGCACTTATTGAGGAGTGTAGTGCTATAATCTGAAATAAGCTTCCACCAAAGCTTAATAATCCATGGAGTTCTTTTATCCTTCGTACTATTGTCAATTTTAAATTTTCTAAATCTTTGTGTGATTTGAGTGCTAGTGTTTTAATTATGCCTTTGCCAATTATTAGGAAACTTGGACTTAATGAGATATAACCTACTACAGCTTTTTTATAGTTAGCAAATAGAGCCATCAGGTACCTGGTTGGGATTATAGAAGATGTGTTGGTTAAACTTAGTTATCTCTATATTCTAGTGGACTTCATTATGTTTGAGAAGGAAAAAGATGTGGAAATTCTAGTGGAATTCTTGGTACCATAAGTGCTATCATTAATTTGAAGGAAGGAAAAATAACATTCAAAGTTAGAGAACAAGTAGTTGAATTTACTATTTTCAATGTAACTAAGTATTTTTTTACCCATTGATCATTGCTATAAAGTTTACTTAGCTGATGAAGGTAAAGTCAATCTTACTCCATCACCTAAAATTAAGTAAGCACCAACTCTAGATTCAGAGCCACCACCACCACCTATAAAAACTAATCAATGCTTTGATGAGCATAATCCACCACCTTTCAATGATCTTGATTTTGAGGTTGAACAGTAAGTGGTAGTTTCTAGTTCACACCTCCATCTCTTACCATTTCAACTTTAACCATTTTGGTGGAAAACCTTTAACTTCTCCCTAGCTTGTTTTGTTGAGTATGCAAGTTTGGAAAGCATGAAGATGATGAGAAAGAAAGAAAATTAGAACTTTCAGTGCACTACCACCATTGATAAGGGAGTTTATTTTTCTTATCCTTTCTTAGCTTTTCACATTGAGGACAATGTGAAACTTAAGTTTGGGGGAGGGTCTTTGTTATTAGTTTTTGTGTTGTTTTTTAGTTAGTTTATTTTTGTTATTGTTTTTAATTTTATGCATATTTTAAGATATTGAGCTAGAATTAGTTATGCGAATTTCTTTTATTTACCTATCGAATGATGAGAATTAGTTATATTCTTATCTTAATTCCTTGCAAATGTGAATATTGTTTTAGTATTAGGTTAAATTCTTTTGTTAAGTTTCATTGTTAGAATGTGATTTCTATTAATTTGAGCACAATATCTTTTGCTTAAACTCATTATGCATATCTAGAGAAGGTTTTTGTGAATGTGACATTTTGAATTATGTCTATCATTCTAGAATTTGTTTGATTCTCTCTTGAAGTGAAATCTTAGACTATACATAGTTATGGAAATGATTTTGGCCATCTTTGGACCGTTTGAGCCTTTCAAGCCAACCTTGCTTTATATTTATCCTTAGAATTTCCCTTTGAGCCTTATGTAACATTTTCTTTGTTTAAACACTTAATTAGTAACCTAAACCTTTACATAAATAGTTTCAATTTTTGTATCCCTCACTATTAAGTGCATAAGTCAAATTAGGAAATATAATGAGCCATATAGTGAAAAAGGAAGTAAAGATGAAAAGTGAATTAAAAGATTAAAAGTATGATTGTATTCATTTTACTACCCAATAAAAGAAATAAGTTTGGGGTTGTAATATTGAGAAAAAGAAAATAGAAAGAAAAAAAGAAAAGAGAAATGAAGTGTTGAACAAAAGAAAATTTTGATGAAAAATGGGTGTATTTGGTGAAGGAAACTAAAGCTCGAAATAGATTGTAGAATAACAATGTGCTTAGGGTGATTTAAGCTACATAATATTTGATATCCTACCTTAACCATAGCCATACATTACAAGCTTAATAAAGTCCTATAGATCCTTAACTTAGTATTAGTCTACATTAGTTGAGAGAGAGATGAAAAGCAAACATATGGAATTTCAATATTAATTTGATTATGTATGCATATAAACTTATCTGGATTGCATAATGTTCTTGGCGAAAAGATTGCACACATACATAGGAAATCCACTTGATGATAAGCTTGAATTTGAATTGAAACATGAACTCAAATAATATTTATGTGTTGCTTTGAGTTAAGAATATGGATTAACTTTTGAGGATGTTAAAGGTAATTAATGAATTGGTACAATTGATTTCTAATTAAGTTATTTTTGTTCATTTAGGTCTTACATTTTAGTTTATGTTTTGCTCAAGGAGTAATAAAATCTTAAGTTTTAGGATGTGATAACTCTACTATATAGAGTTATTTTAGGTTTGGATATGAGTAATTTAGGTATTTTTCATAATTAAGTTAGATTACATGTTGATTAGTTTGATTTAAGTTATTTTAGTTTAATTTTATGTTATTTTGTTTTAAATTACTTTAAGAATAGTCATTGTTAATTTCCCTTATTACTTTTGTAAGTAATTTCATGAAAAACACTCATTTGATGAAAATCTGTGCTAGTGTGGTGATGACTTTATTTGTATAAGCAGCAGTATTTCAAGGATAACTTGAGCTTCAAAAGTCCAATTGACATGATTCTTAATCCAGTAGAAAGTTAAGAGGAAGCACCTCAACATTGATGTTTACCACTTTTCCTATTTCTATTAGAAAGATGGTCAAAATCTTTGTTGAAGTGGAAGTACTGCACCAAGATGGCAAAAGTCAAAACAAAGAAGTCAAAGTCTTGGCTTTGGAAAATGAGAGCTATAGTGCTTAAAGAAAATCTTGATTTTTCTGAAAGTATGATTTTTAAAAGTTAGGTCTTTTTAAGTGGCTATAAATATGTCTTTTTGAACAAAAAACTTAAAGAGCATGACAAGCAACTATTTTGAAAATAAAAAGGCAAAAACAAAGTAAAAAAGTAAGAGAATTTCAGAGAGAATAAAGATCAAAAGTTTTAATCATTAGTTTTTTTCTCTACTTTTGCAGTTCTCTTATTTTATTGGACTTGGAGTAATGGCTAACTATCTTTAGATAATATTTTTTTTAGATATTATGAACTAATTTGCTTTTCTAGGATTCTGGTGGATTTCAATATTTAATCTAAATATTAGTTTCTCTTTTATTTACTATGAATGGGTATAGTTTTGCTTATTCAAATTTCCCTGCAATGCTTTTGATTGTCTGGCCAATAATTAATTGATTCGTGAATCTAATTGAGACTCGAGAGAGAGATTTTAGATTAGACTAAGAATTGAATAGTGTATGTTCATGCCACTTAGTTTATCCAATCTGTGATTAGGTTAGACATATGCCAATTGCCATACATAGTCAAATTAGAACATTAGCTTAATGAACCTTATTTAATTAATTACAACAGACATATAATGACACAATCAAGTTAGGTATTTGTGCAAGCATCTCGATTTAGACTTGTACATAGCTTTGGACTTGAGGTTAGTAAAACCATCCATGAATGTAAATAATATGAGAAGCTAGTGTTAGATGAACTGTTGAATGAACCCATAATCCTAGGTTTTAATTTATTGCTTTTCTTAAGTGAAATTTTAGTTTCTGTTAATTAATTTACTATTTGCTTTAATTTAGTTTTAATTAATTTTTTAAAAAATTTTAACTACTTGAATAAGATTAATTTGTCATAATTTTAGTACTTAGTGAAGATTTAGGAACAAATCTTTATGGGTTACAATTCTGGACTCACTGTCTATATTACTTGTTCGATACATATACTTACATGTGTAAAATCAACAACAAATGTTGTCTTTATGTTAAAATGACTAAGTCTTTTTTCACCAAGAAGGGCGAACGAGTTAAGGTGTTTCTAGGATTTGTACATTCAAATGTATGTCGCCTAGTGAACATAAATGATAGTGGAGGATACTCTTCCTTCATCACTTTTACAAATGACCATTTGCATTATGGTTATGTGTATTGAATGAAGTATAAGTCTGAATCCTTTCAAAAGTTCAAGGAGTTTAGAGTAGAGGAAGAAAAACAATCAAGGAAGAGCATTTTAACTTTCATATCTGATCGAGAAGGAGAATACCTTAACCAATAGTTTTTAGATTACCTGAAAAAGAATGGGATTCGTGCACAATGGACTCCTTAAGGGACTCCAAATTGCAATTGGGTGTTTGAAAGAAGGAATCAAACCTTGTTGGACATTGTTCAATCCATGATAAGTTTTGAAAATCTTCTTATATCTTTTTAGGGGTATGCCTAAGAAGATGCTGCCCATATATTGAACAAAGTTCCAACCAAATCAACTAATAAGATGCCATATGAGATATGGAGAGGGAAGAAGCTCGACATGTCTTATACTAGGGTTTCAGGATGCACTGCTTATGTGAAGTATACCATGTCTGAAAAGCTTGGAGTAATATTAGACAAATGCAAATTTATGGGATATCTTAAAAATTAACATGGATATTACTTCCATAATCCCATTGTGTAAAAGGTGTTTATCTCAAGGCATGCCTTTTTCCTTTGAGAACAAGTTCTTAAGTGAAAAGGCTTATGGGAGCAAGGTTGTATTCAAAGAAGTTCAAGCCCACAAATTAACATTACTGTGGAACTTGAGCTAGAAATGATAACATCTGATGTACAGCCACAAGTTCAAGAGGCATAATCATTCAGAAAGTCTAGTAGAATATGTCTAGCTCTAGAGAAATATGGGTTTCTCTTGGATTAGAAAGTATTGCCCATAAATGATGGGCATATGACCTATGAAGAGGTGATGTTAGGACATCGACTCTGTGAAATGGCTTGAAGCCATGAGATCTGAAATGGATGCCAAGGACACTAACCAATTATGAACTTTGATAGATCCACTTGAAGGGATAAAACCCATTAGGCATAAATGGGTCTTTAAAAGAAAGACTGATGTAAGTTGCTAGGTACAAACCTTTAAAGCTAAACTGGTGGCAAAAGGTTACCAACAAAGGCAAAGAGTTGACTTTAAGGAAACCTTCACTAGTTGTAATGCTTAAATCCATTAAGACCTTGCTTGCAATTGCTACATTCCATCATTACAAATTATGGCAAATGGATGTGAAAACTGCATTTCTCAATGGGAATTTACGAGATGAGGTGTACATAACACAACCTGTTGGATTCACTTCCAAAGGGAATGCCAAAGAGGTATGTAATCTTCAAAAGTCTATCTATGGACTTAAGCAAGCTTCTCGGAGTTGGAACATCAGTTTTAATGAAACTGTCAAAAAATTTGACTTCATCAAGAAAGAGGATGAACCATGTGTTTATAAGAAGGTTAGTGGGAATACCATAATATTCCTAGTGCTTTATGTAGGTGACATATTGCTCATAGGAAATGATGCACCATTGCTGCAATGGACTAAGATTTGGTCATCCAAACAATTCTCCATGAAGGATTTGGGAAAAATAAGCTACATTTTAAGAATAAAGATCTACAAGGATAGATCTAAATAGTGGCTTAGTTTTTCCTAATCCATGTGCATAGACGAGGTGCTAAAAAGGTTTAAAATGGAAGAGTCCGAGAGAGGACACTTGGCTATGTTGCAAGGCAACTATCTCTCCAAGGACATGTGTCCAAAGAATCAAAAGGAATGGGATCACATGGATAAGATCCTTTATGATACAAGAATAGGATCTATCATGTGTGTGATGCTATGCACTAGACCAGATGTATCTTATGCTTTGAGTAACACGAGTAGATACCAATCTAATCCTAGTGAGAATTACTAGATAGTTGTGTGTTGGTGAATTTATCACTCAAGTGTGGGCATCGTTAGCAAATAATATAATGAAAGTGAAGTCTCGTTCCAACGAGGAATTGTTACCAAAATTTTGCTATCTATTAAAATTATAACAATTTAATCTTATTCAAACAAAAAAATTAAAACTAGTAAATAACAAAGGAAATGAAACTAATAACAAGAATGTTGATTTAAACTAGATAAATTAATCATAAAAAGCATAGGATTACAATTTTCCCTCAACACTTTATTTGATCTCTTCTACTCTTTCTAAACTTACTTAAATGGACTGAGTTGCTGACCAAAAGTTCTAATTTATATATAAGTATATTTCCAATAGCTTATAAAAATATCTCTTTCAACCAATTCACTATATTCTTATGGAAATTGAATTAAAGAAAGAATTATTAAGCTTAGACTCTAATTTTGGGTACATATGAGAAGTAAGTATATTTCTATCTTACATGCAAAATAAATCAACCAATCAACTAATTGATTTTGAACATATGATATTCCATCCATGGGTTACTCTAAACTTCCTTTTCCAAGTTGCACTTAGGTTACCCTATCAATCTAATTAATGGCTAGTGAATCAAAAGATTAAAATAAATAACTCAAATACGATCCATCATAAGCAAAAGAGAATATTAAAACTTCAAACTACATGTAAGGTTCAATTGCAATCCTAGATAAAGAAACTTAGTTCATATAGAATAATAAAAACACAATCCAGAGAAGTTTAACCATCAATAACAATACAAGAAAATCAAAGAAGAAATAGTGAAGGAAAGAAAACTAAGACTTGTCAAGTCTTCGTATTCAATCTTCCAAAGTTTTTCTTCACTTTCTTGAGTGCATGGCAGTCGCCTTTTCTCTAGAGAACCTTTAGAAAAAATGTGCCTTTTAATTGCTTCAAAGGTGCCTTTAAATAGCCTCTAAAAACCTTACTTCATATAAAGTTTTGAAAACACAATATCCAAGATATCGACACGATGTAACAACCTTAATTATCTAGCACTGCAATCTCAATTTTTGAGGCTAAAGTATGATGCACCTCTTCTCATTGGCATTGGGGCCTCACTTCTTTGGTATCACAATGCCACACTTGCCACCTTTAATATGGTGCCCCCTCTCTCTTTGGCATTGTAATGCCAACACTTCTGTGGCGGTGATGCCAACTTTGTTGACTTGTATACAATCTTTGGTTTTCTTCTCCATTTTGAGAAAGTTTGATTGAGCACCTTCGAGAACAACCTAAAACATGTTATTATTCTTAAGAAAGTGACTTAATCAACGTAAAATATACTTAACATCAATTACTAAAAACAATTAAAATAAAACTTTAAAGAACCAACTAAAACGTATCAATTTCAACTCTAAACTCAAGGATTTAGCCTATTCCTAAGCTCAAATTATGACAAAATAACTCTATAAAATAGAGTTATCATTTTGAAAAACATCTTGAGGTACTGATGAAGGACTAAGGATGTATTTCTAGCCAATATAGGGGCTGAACTCTAAGTTAAAGGTTAAATAGATGCAAGCTTTCAATCTGATAGATTTGATAGCAAATTGCAAAATGGTTATATATTCACTCTCAATAGAGGCACCGTTAGTTAAAGGAGCTTCAAACAAGAAATGATAGCGAATTCAACAATTGAGTCCAAACATATCTCTGCATCTACGGTAGTGAAAAAGGTAGTTTGGATCAAAAAGTTAACTATTGAACTAGGTGTGGTTCCTAGCATTATTGATCCAATACCCTTATGTTATGATACCAATGGAGCCATTGCAGAAGGAAAACAGCAAAGGTCTTATCAAAAATCGAAACATGTATTATGGCACTACAAAGTGATTAGGGAGATCATTAGGAAAGGAGACATTTGCATCGAACATGTACCCACTAAGGACAATATTGTTGATCCTGTCACTAAAGCACTATCCTAATAGATACATAATCATCATCTTGAGAACATTAGCATTAGATGCATAGGTGATTAGCTTTTGTGCTAATAAGAGATTATTAGTCTGAGTCCTAAAAGTCAATTTATGGTTGTATAAAAGTTATAATTTGAGATATTCATGTATGACATTTTGTTATTTATAACAACATAGACATAGTTCTTTATCCTTAAGTTTATAGCTTAATTACTATACATGTTTATGTAGATAAAGCCCATGGACCTATATATGCCTTGCAAAGGAATTGTATAGAGATACAATTATGAGATCCTTATGTTAGTGTAAGCCCAACAAGCCAATCGTTTTATGCTTGTAAAATGCTATATTAATTAGTTTATTTCATATTAAATACATTATGGATGTTTTATATAATATATGAGGTATTCCTTTATTCATGAGTTTATTTAAAGAGTTATGATAGACTTATGTAAATAAAGTCCTTGAAACGTAATGGTCTTACAAAGAAATTTTAAAGGTTATAAGTATGAGATTCTTATGCATCAAAGCCTTGTTCCTAAATATGCTCTTGATCATTTTATTATGAAGAATATGGACATTAACAATGCTCAAAGACTAGTACAAGCTAAGCTTCCTTACTTTGGAAATGAACAACCGATCTTATAGGTTGAAGTATGTGAGATACTTTGGCCTAGGATGTGGGTGCCTGTTAAGGAATAATTTCACTAGACATGACTTGCTATGAGAGTTCCATTTGGTATTTCACTTAAGAGTGCAAGGAAACACTTTCATATGTAAGTAATGTAAGTAATCCTTAGACTTGTGATACCAGGTGATCTGGTATATGTTTTGTCATGCTTTGATTTCACCTCTATGGGTCTAGAGGCAACCATATGACTAAACAACGTGTTTTTGCTTATGGTATAAAGCATTGGATGATGAATGAGTAGTCTAGAGAGGATTCATCACCCCAAGTGATATTAAGGGGACATGTCTCACTTGTTCCTAGATTATATTGACTGAAAGTCCTTGGCCAAGGCAATCTTGATAGGTTAGTATGGAAGTTGTAGGACTAATATGGATAAGTTAAAAAGTAGACATTGAGCCAGGCTTTCTATCTATCTGCGTATATGATGAAATGATCGAATTACACTGAGATACTTTATACTGAAAGGTAGTCAAACCATATTGACACTCTTGACATTTGAGTGGTCATGATGTATTGCTAAATGCTGCTCATGATCTATAAATAAAAATATAAATTCTTAATTGAATTAATTTATATTTATTACCAATAAGTTAGGTACCTAATGGGTCACACACATAAGGTGAATTGTTGAAATTAATTTGAGTTCAATTGGATATGGTCTAATTGATGTTATAAGGGCTTAATCTGATTAAGTATTAGGCAAAATGAAATATGAATTGATGGAACATTAAACAAAGGCCCAATTAGCTGAAGACATTTTCTATTTCTTATTGGATATTGTTAGTTAACATTCTACCTATGTAAGTATACAAATCAAGAAGATAATATAATGGTAAGCAAAGTATTGATCCCATTGAGAATTTATCTAAAATTTTACTAATTACTAAAAATAGAACAATTTAATCTTCTCCAAACAATCAAAAGCAAATAACTATACTAATTAACTAAAACTAATTAACCAAAATTTAAACTAAAAAAAAACTAAAGTAATAATAACTTGGGTAAAAAATCAAGTCAAACATGCCTAGAATTACATTATCGTTTAAAATTCATCTAAATCTTAACTTTCTTCCTTAATAATTTATTTCAATGGATTGAATTGTTAACCTAGAGTCCTCAATTATTTATAAAGGTCTCCCGACTCATTTTATAAAAATATTTATTTTAACCAAAATGCTATATCCGTGTATGAATTGAAATTAAAACAGATTCATTAAGTTTAGGCTCTAATTTTGGCTTGATATGGCATATAGGTATATCCCTATCTTATACATAAATCAATTAAT
>NW_018397257.1:318584-346842 GCF_002168275.2 Theobroma umbraticum | reverse complement strand
GCTATCCCAATTTTAGTCTACACTAAACTCCCTTTCCTTAGTTTGTTTAGGTTTCTAGCTTAATTTGATTGGTAGCCAATCATTTAGAAAGCATTAAGAACAAATTGGAATAAACAATTCAAATTCCATTGAAGATGAACAAAAAAAGATTAAATATTTAGATTACATGTGAGTTTAATTGTAATCTTAGAAAATAAAATTAGCTACTCATAATTGCAAACACAAATAACATTATATAAATTTCAACCATTGAGAGTAACAAGAAAAATAAAAGCTACGGAAGAAAACAAAACAATTAATTAGAGCCTTACTTTCTGAGTTTCTACCTCGACTTTTAGCTTCTTGAATCTCTAAGGGTTCTTTACCTTAATTTCTCCTAAAAATATCTTATTTATACTAAAAATATTAACCTAAAATTCCCTAAGTTAACCTATTGATTCTAACTTTTGGGCTTAAAAGTGTAATGAGGCATTACACCCTGTCAACTTCGAATGCAATTTTCCTATCTTTGAGATAGAACTAGCACATAATCCCATGAAAGTTGTAGCTCTATCTTTTATATTTCCAATGGCACACCAATCACATCATTTGGACATCTGGAGTACAAGTTATGGTCAAAACACTGAAGTATATGCAAGTAAAATTCTAGATCCTTCAAACACCTTACTTTCAAAAATTAAACCCTATTCCCTCAAATCCTACAAAAGTATAAAAACTAATAAAGAATAGCCAAATTAGAGTAAATAAACATAAAATTAAAATAACTTAATAAAAATAAACTAATTATAAAAATAACTAAAATTAATTAAATGCTAATTAAAATTTAAAGACGTAGTTAATATTTAATAACAAAATTGGACTGAAATAATTCTATAAAATAGAATTATTAGATATGAAGTAGGTCAATTCACTCTATAAAAGAATCCATTAGCCACCTCTTGAATGTATAGAAGAGTTCCATTTTTACTTTCTCATGTGTTGAGATAAGATCACAGTAAAAAAGAGAGATACAAGGGAGCCCAAAGTTAAGAGTTTGCTAGCACAAACTTTGACTTAGGGATTCACATATTTTTATGAAGAGATTTTAGTAAATCACTATGTGGATCGCCATTAGAGACAGGGTAATTGTGCTGCTATGGTTTGATAAGTCCTAGTTATTGTACAAAAGTCAAAAATGAAAACCAAAGGAGGACTCCACTAAAGAAAGCAGGCATCAAACTTTCAAATATGTCAATGTTTCTCTTGTGGTTTTCTTTAAGTTAAATTCAATTAAAGTAATCCATGGCTTAGGGGATTAGAATTTTAATATTCTGCTATGTGTAATTTGCCTTAACATGATTCATATTCCCTTAACCTTATGCATCAAAGCATTGTTCTTAAAGGTTCCTAATCATTGTATAATTGAGACAAGGCATCGACGATGCTCAAAGATTAGAACGTGCCATGTTCCTTACTTGTGAAGTAAGTAACTAGTCTCATAGGTTAAAATATATAGATACTAGGAACTAGCATGTGGGTGCTTGCCTTTGAAGAGCAAGTTCACTAATCATGACTTAGCATGAGAAGTGCATTTGATATCTTGCTCTAGTGTCTATACAATACTTCTCGCATGTTAGTTATGTAAATACTCCTTAGAGTTGAGACACCAGATTGTTTTAGATGTGGAGTGCTATACTTTGATTTCTTCTTTATGGGTCTTACTAAGAATGCTAAATAAAGATGTTTTCGTGTATGAAGCATGTGAAAGCAAATGAATGTTCGAGATAGTAATAATCATTCCAAGTGATTTAAGGGGACATATCCTAATGGTTCTTGGTTGATATTAGCTTAATCAAATCCTTGGCCAAGGTGATTTAGAGATTACTAAATGAGTTTCATAAGTCCTTATAAAGCTAATGATTTAACTATAAGAACAAATATAGAGATCAATAAGAGTAGATACTACACCATACTTTTATCATCTGTAGGATATATGATGAAGGACTAAATTACACTGATAGACTACACTAAAAGGTTGTCATTTGACTCTCCTAACAATAAGGGGCCATGATGCATTGTTAAATGCCAATCTTGATTTATAAAATTTAATTAACCAATTAAAAATAAATATGGTTCTTTTAAATTAATTAATAAAATTATAATTCAATTCCATTACCAACATGTTAGGAACCTAATATCACACATAAAGGTTGCATTATGAATTAGTTGAGAGTGTGATGATTTAAGATAGACTTAAATCATCCACTAGGTTTATAGCCTCTAAGGACTTAATTAAATGGTTTAATCAAATGTTAGACCATTATTATACAAGTTATAATATTGTGGGCTCATTTGCAAATAAAGGAGGCCAATTAACCTATGTATAAATATCACTTTTAGACAGCTCTTAAGGGGTTTTTTTTCTAGACACAGAAGTTGTCAAAAAACTTTTTAAAAAAAAAAACAAAAAAACTCTAGCCATCCTTTTGGTGGTGGTAAAACTTAGAGAAAAGTTCTCCAATATTCAGATTCAGCTAAGAGTGTGAGAGAAAAGAAGAGAGCAAAAGTTGCTCATTTTGCTAGCACAAAACTATAGTTGAAAGCCTCCCACTTAGTGAAGGTTCAAGTGCAACCGTGTGGATACTATTAGAGGCCAAACATTTGGGTGGCTCTGTTTTTCTGCTACCTTGTGGTGTGCTACATTTTGAAAGTGGTTTTGCCATCATGATTACTATATCCCTTGGCTAGGTAAGGTTTAGACCATATTCTTGATTAATAATTTTGTATTTATACGTCCAAGGTGATCCATGGATTGGCAACACAAGTTTACATTATTGTTTTAAAAATTTAAATTTTTGCTGCATATATTTTGATCTTATGCCATTTGCATCAAAGCTATTACTTAAGTCAAGTTTTGGATTTAAATTCTTAAGGTCAAGCAAGATGAGATATTATGTAAACATGTGACTTGACCAAAATGATAGATGAATCAAGAACATTTCTCATGAAGTTGAAAGAGTTCATCATCATCAATTTCATATGCATAATCAAGGAGTCATTCTTTAAATATCAATTAACACAAACATAAGACATTTTTTAAGAATTGTTCCTAGTCTAAGCATTTGAGCATCTCAACTTGTAAGTAAAGATATTTTAATTCATGCACGTGAATATTCCAATGGATTAATAAGTTAAAGCATTTTCATCATGTGCTAAACTTTTTAAAGCTAAAAGTCAATATAAGCTCATATTACCATCATATTAACCTCATAAATCATTTGTGTTTAAGTGTAACTACATCCCATGCTCACATTCTTGTAACCAACAATTTTACACAATCAATATTCAAGCATATATTTTGAAGCAAATGCAAAGTAAACTACTATCATGATCCAAACTTGGGGGTCCCGGACCATGATTGGTGCAAGGGTATCGATGGGAGTAACCTTTTTATCCCATGCAAGCCGAAGATAAACAAATAGAACAAATACTTGAAATTACCTCTTAGGACTCATCACCATGGAACCATATATCAACCATGCATGCATATATTATATCACATAGGAATATGTCACGTTAGCTTGCATGCTTACATGCTCAGAATGTGAAAGCAACACATATCAAAATGACAAGTATGGGCCATCTTATGGCAAATACAAACGTAACCATCCCATGGTAATTTCAAAATACATGTCATTTGATATAAGATATAAGTAAAATTTCATCATGATAGTCAAACATAAATGACTAAACCAAATAGGACTAAAGGAGTAAAACTTAAAAACAAAATGGTTGATGCCTATTGGATGCCATATGTTCACCTACCCAAGATTGACTGAAGTATTGGCTTTTCCCAAAAGACAATAGGCCAAGCAACTACTAATTTGCAAAACAAATGCATCTTACATGTACGAGTTATAAATGACTCCGCGAGCAGATATAGGGAAGGGGAATAAGCTAAACGGGTGAGTGTTTGTCAAACATACTTTTAAAATAAAACAAATATCCAAAGAAATATCAAAGTTTGTCTTTCAAGCATAACAAATATCCAAAGAGTTTGGGAATTCAATTCCCGAGAAAAATCAAACATCCCATGGTGCGAGTTATGTGACGAGCATGATCAATTATCCAAAAAATCTCAAATCATTGTCTCAACGGATGCAAACTCATTTGAAATGCTTATGAATAGGTTTTCAACAAAACCTTAGAAAATCATTTTAAAACCTATTCATAAGCAATCAAGTATTTCCATGAAAACAATTAATAAATATCAGGTTTAAAAACCTTTGTAGAAAATGTTGAGGAAAACAAAAGTTTAGTTTTAAAAATGAAATAATGTCAATATCTTTGGAAAACCCTTAAAGAAAATTAATGGATTTCAAAAATAGCATAACTTGTGCTAAATTGAATAAATCAAGTATAAACACCAAAGTTGGGGTAAATACCCAATCCAAAGATCAAGGTGACAAATACCAAATCCAAATGCCAAAATCGAAATGAATAGCAAACTCGAGCACTAAGGTTGAACAATTTCCAAATCCAAAGATTAAAGTTTAAATAAATACCGAATCCAAAGTTCAAAGTCAAAACAATATCAATTCAAAGTTGACAATTGAAACAAATATTAGATCCCGATTCCATAGTATCAAATATCATTTCAAATAGATCGTGGAGTGCTAGATACCATGGACAATCAAATCAAAGTGTGCCATAGCACCAAATTGGTTGGATACATGTAGTCGTCGACCATATATCAAAAGAGGTAGGATCGCATCAACTACCAAAAAAAAAATCAAATCAAAGGGGTAGGACTCTATTAACTACCCAATCAAAGCTAAGCATTGTGCAAAATGGCTAGTGGCTACTATCATTAGCTACAAGTCTATAAACCAAGTAGGCTCCAACAAATCATTTTGTCTTATATTTCAAAATAATCAAATGTTCATTTCCAAACCAAAAAGGTGAATCCATTCACCATCCAAGATCAGAGGGTTCAAAACAAAGTGAAGTCAAAGTGTCCAAAGTTCATTTCCAAGCAAAGGATGATTTTAGTCATCAACACAAAAGAAATTCAAAACAAAGACTAAATCAAAGTCATCAATCTCAAAGACAAATTGACCTGATGTCAAGGTTTATGAAAAACCAATCATTTTTCATTGTAAGTTTCCAAATCATCAATCATTCAAATAACTATAGACAAATATCAATTTATGAGGAATCAAACATTTGAAAGGCTTGTTCTTCATGCTTAAAACTAAGTACATAATAACAAATTTACTTAGTATTCATGGATTTCCTAAAACAAACTTGAAACCATTGTTCACATAACAAAGTTCATCAAAATATGTTTCAATGTGAGGTTATAGAATAGGCATGCTTAATTATATCGAAATAATTTAAAACAACATATCTACCCACCTTTTGAAGCATGCCTTTTCCTCTTAGCACCTTTTGTTGATAGCTTGACTTCTTCAACAAACTTAAATCACTCCAATAGCACCTAAAAATGATCTTTAATCATCAATATTCTTAAAAACCCATAATAATTTCGTAAGACATTGCATACCTATTTCTAGCCCTATTTGATCTTCACTTATTCCCAATGATTTCCAGCAATCTTTCATCCAAACCTCATGCCCATTAAGTAAATAACTTATTTTACCTATCTTTCCTTCTTAATGAGCTTCTAGTGGAGAGATCTAGCCAAATCTTTAAAACTGAGAAAAAATTTTTAGCTTTTAGAGAAAGTAAACAAAATCATCAAAATTATGTTTTAGGAGTGAATATCCTTACCTTTATTACATATAATCTAAGGTTTGATAATGGGATCTACTAGGCATTAAAAGGTGTGAGGTTTAAGTGAAAATGGGTGAAAGAACAAAAAGAAATGAAATAAAAGAGTGAGTTTTGAGTTTTACGTCTTGTAAGCCTATTTAAGATGTCTGGGCACCCTAAGGTTGACTGTAGAGGGTTTGAGGCTGACCCTAAACCAAAATGCTTTAACTTCCCCTATTTTTACTTCATAAGGTCAACCCTATATGTACTAAGGTCAATATTTTGTCTATTTCGATTCCAATTCCTTTCCACAACCTCCATAACCTTTAGTTGTGAATTCTCAAGAATGAAATTAAGGTTCTTTGACTAGTCTCAATCAAATTTCATTCAAGTTAATTGTCTAATTTACCCTATAACCCAAGTTAATTGTCTAATTTACCCAAGCAAGGGAAACTATGGGTTCCCTAACTACACTCAATGATCAAATAAGTAATTCACAATCAATCAAATTTCATTCAATCAAGCATTCTTTAAATTTAAAAGAAATAAGGAAGTAGGTATCAACAATTTTTCATTTGATGTTCATTCTTTGATTTCTTCTTTCTTGTATTTCATTTCTACAAAGATCATTTTCACTTGACATTTGGTATCCAAATTGCTTTGGATCTTTGAGGGTTGGTCTCAACAAATGTATGCTTAAAGTAAGTGATCTAGAAAGATAAATTAATTTGAGCAATGAATATACTTAAAAATTAATGGGCTTGTAACTTTTATATTTCTAGATTCTTCTCTTCCTTTTCCTTTTACAATACATCTAAATTTTAGAAGCTCTTCTTGTTGATAATCATAATTTCTTTGAAGCACTTCAACATCAATTTTTAGTTGATTATTTTCTTCCATCAATGATTTATTTTCAATTTCAAGTTTTGTAATCTTCTCTTTTGTGTTAGACTTAAATATTGAAATTCAAGAGCTAGATTCTCAAAGATACTTTTCCAATCCACTATTTATAAAAACAAATGGTTCATGAAATGAAGATGCTAAAGGGTTTTGTTCATGCTCAATCATGGAGTTAGATGCCTTAAAAATATTTAATCGAGTAATGTAGTGAAATTTAATAAAAAAATATGAAACTTCCCTTGGATCACTGTTTTGGATTTTCAATCAAATGAATCATTCGCAAACATTCATAGGTTGAATCATATACTTTAGTGAGTGATTGTTGAAAATCAACAATTTATAAATCCTCCACTTTTGTGCACACCAAAGCCCAGTTGTTGTAAACCAAAGTTGTTTATATGTTAAGCCTTCAATGGTAATCCACACCGATGACAATTGAAAACCTTCACAAGGTTGAGACAATGTATTTGTAGTGATATTATGCTAATAACCAAGATTACATTAATCTCACCCAAAAATGTTTTTCTGATTGCCAAAACAAAGGAAGACAAAAGAAGAAAAAAATTCCCTTTCCTTGTAACCTTGCAAATCATCGACAATATGGAGAATTCTAGGGCTTTTATTTTTCTCTTATTTTTCTTGTCTTCTTTTCCTCACAATCTCATACTAGGTGCAGCATAAACATAAATTATTTATAGTTAGGTTAAAATGCTGACTAACCATTTAGTTTTTTGCATTTTAAACCTTCTATTTAATTAAACAGTTTAATTTAGTCCTTGTTAAAATTCCAAATTCCAAATTAAATACCAAAGCTATTTTCATTTCGCATTGAAATCTTATTGTGTCTGACCCACTAAGTCCTTAAGCTATTGGCAATAAATATAAATTAATTAAATTAAGAATTTACATTTATGTTTATAGATCATGAGGAGCGTACAACAATACATCATGACCGCCCAAATTGTAACACCTTTAATTTTCTCTATAAACTAAGTTAATTGAGAATGAATTAGGAAATTTATGGTGTTTTGAGGTATGCCAAGTGTTTGAGAGTGTATATGTTGGCACTTAGGCAAATTGTTGAGGAAATATGTGACGATTCCTAGTATTTGGAGCTTCGATTTGTATTGTCACATCCCATTTTAAGGTGGAACATGACCAGCACATGAACCTAGATGGGTATAACCCGCTAGGCACAAGCAAGCCTCTTTATCATTCATCATTAAACATTCATCAATGCAGAAGTATACATAAACATCCATAGGCATACAATATCAACTCATGCATACCATCATGCGCAACACAGAACATATATGAAACTTCTTAACATATTAGTGTAAGTGCAACATTTGATATATCATCAAACTGCCACATATCTAGTGGCCCATAACACTTACATGTCTCAACACCTTCAGGTGTCCATATAATCTATTGAGCATGCGTAGAATTTTTGAAGTTATGAATGGCTTTAAGAATAAGCCTTTGGTTTTAATCCTTAAATGGATTTTTTGTTAAAAATGTGATCCACAAAGTGTTTATTTGATGGAAAGATACAACTGAGTTGAGTGGCTTGATTGAAATGTGAGTTGTGGATGATATTGACAATGTTTAACATACTTAAAAATGATTTTGAATTTCAAGAGACTATGATATTAAATTTACAGCCCAAATTTGAAATATGGTTTGAAATTCCCTAGTCTAATGATTATGGTTTGAATAAGTGTATCTCCGGTAAGGTATTAGTGGTTACAACTATAAGCAGAACCTTATGCCCAACGCTCAGACCACCATAGCAAATCAAATGTTGGTTTTGTGGGAAAGATGATTGTGTGTAGGATGCGAGTTTAGTAGAGCGTAGACTCCTACCTTGTGACTTTGATATTCTGTCAGTAGCTTCAACATTGGATGATGACTTTGATGTGACATTAGTGATTTTTTCATTAGACGTATTTGTTATGATGAAGTAATATTTGATGCTATCTAATGAAGATCGCTCTTTTGCATGCGTTTGATGGGCAGCTTTGATTTGAATAAGCTTTCCAAGATTTTTTTTGGTTAGCGAATTGATGGAGATTCAGATTTAAGCCTAAACAATGAGGCTGATTACTAGGGTGAAAGATATATTTGATAAGATAATATTGAGCCTAGTCAGGAAGATGAATTTGGATGGCCATAAGTGGCTTATAAGTAATCGGGTAGTATATAAGTATGTTCTCGTAATGAAAAGTGTGATCAGTGGATAAGAGTGGAACCTTGGAATTGTATGGTCATTGCTTTAGGCATTAGACCACTCATTATGGACTTGTGTCCATACTATGAATGTCCTTTGTGAGACAGTTTGAGAAGTTCCTCTTAAAGTGGAAAATGTTAAAGCTCAAGGGGTTAATGAATATGTACAGATGTTGGAGTGCTGGACTAACATGTTGCGTAATGTATGGATTTGCTAAAAAGATAAGAATAAATAAGAATGTCATTTTGGAGCAATGAGTTCTTGCCATTATGTAGGCTGACGATGTTCCGATCTTAATGTGCTTATGGATGTAGGGCACATAATGGTGAAGGGCTGCCTAATAAAAAAAAGCAGATATTAGATTATGATCCATTGCAATTGGAGTTGTGATTTGTAAGTCAGAAAGGACAAGTAAATAAGTTTGTAGTCGTGCTTATGGCTAACATTTTGTGGTTAAAAAGCATTGATATATGTCAAGTCCCTCATATGACTTTGATGAGCAATACTGGCTCTCGAAAAATATGTGATGTCTAAAGGTAAGGTATAAGTAGATCTTAGTAAATGAAAACGGTGGAGAAATGGCCCAAACCCATACTAGTTGACGAGACATGTGAATTACGTAGAGGCTAGTCAACTACATTGATGATTTGATTGAGACTCCACTTAGATGTATCCCCTATGCATGTGCAGACTCAAAAAAGGGGACATCATTATTGATTGGTTTTGGAAAGGCTACAAAAAGTGCCTTAGGTTTTAGATTAGGATTTTAAGAACAAGCTCATGATGTGCATGCTCGAAAACATGCCAAAAATTGATAAGCTAGATTGTGGAATCTCTCAAAGATTATTATGTGGATTTGATAAATTTGACTAGACTGATGATCTTAAGTCCAAAGGTCCGTGGAGCCATATGATATTTTGATGTGAAATGTTTTGAGAATGGAGATTAATGTTCTGTATTGGCTAAAGCATGATATGCCTAACACAAGAAATTATGAGGTTAATTTTGTCAATAAGTTTTGATAAGGAATACTGAGTTTCCACAATATGATAAGTTGGCAAAGATTAGAAAGATGGCACTGAAATGACTTTGAAATAAATTGGAGTTAATTATGTTTAAATGTCTTTTATGTGTGATGAATTAACAAGGATTCTGACACTTGTGAGGAGATTACCACTCAAATGAATATTGGAGTGGGGTTAAATTTTGAGGCTATGTAATGAATTCGAAATGGACAGTGTGTGACCTCATTTATCAGATTAAATTTGAGGATAAATTTTTATAAGAAAGGGAGAATGTAACACCCATGATTTTTTATGTAGCTTAAATGTGGTGTTAGCCAAGTGATTTAACGAGTAAACTTGAAAACTTGATACATATGCTTGTGGAGCATGCATATGAGCTATTGTGGTCTATAGAGAAAGACTTTGAATTTTACTCTGCATTGTCCATTCTTGATGAATTAAGGCAAGAATAATGATTATGGCACTTTGAACACAATACCTTGAGACTTAGCCAAAATTTTGGGGAATGGGTGATAAATCATGAGTCATGAAGTTTAGATTGAGATTTGATTGTGTGTTTGAGTACATGAATGAGGATTATGAGTTAAATAGCCATTTTGAAGTATGACTTAAAAGGGAAATGATTTTGGGGTGTTAAGTTCAGATTTTTGAAAGTTTGGGTATAGGAAAGGTGCAATCTGAGCAAGATGTATCGATGCATTAGCAAATGTATCAATACATTCTTGGAAAGATGAACATATATCGATACATTGGAAGTAAAGAGCACCTGGGGCCATTTTGCTTGAAAAGTATCAATGTATTGACTTAATGTCTCAATACATTAATTCAAAATTAAGGAAGATGCAACGATACATTGCCAAATGTATCAATACATTAAAGAAAAAAGGGAAAAATAGAAAATGTTTTGGGGTTATTTCTTCCCCATTCTTTCTCAACTCTTTCTCTCGTTCTCTCTATACCTTTTCGAACCCTAAGTCCCTTAACGGAATTTGGAGCCCATTTGAGCTAAATCCAAGCTTGGGAAATGATCCAAAAGTAAGATTATGCATTTTTACCATTTGATTTTTGATTTAATCGGTTAATAACCTCAAATCTAAATATTTTTAGGTTTCGTCAAACTCTCTTCCCTTGAGTTTATTAGAGATTTGGAGCCTAGATTTGGGCAACCCAGCTTCTAAGGTAAGGGTTGAGCTCATTTGTCAAAAGATTGAGCTTATATATTGAATTTGGTTATGTTTGAAAAGCTACGATATTTTTTAGAGCTAACAAATAAATATTTTTGTAATGTTTTGATTTGTTCAAGGGGAGGACGGAGGCTATTGATACATTTTTGAGTTGGAGGATGGTAGGAGGCTAAAGGTTGAGTTTGATTACAGTGTGCCTCCATTTGTCATTGTGAGTGAGATTTAATTAAATGCATGTGCTGCATTTTGCGTAATGTATGCATTGCCATGGTACTAAGAGAAATGATGCATGCCTAGACAAATGAACCTAGGCTAGAAAACTATATATATGTGTGTATGAAGTGCGCCTAGATGAGAATGCTTAGGCTAGAGAATTGATGTGTATGTATATATCTATATGTATGTTTTCCTAAAGGTTTGTGCCTAGGCTAGAAAACAATTATGATTGTGAGCATAGATGAGGGTTCCTATGCTAATTTGTTGCCTGGAATAGGAAATTTGTATTTGTGTGATTTGTGATGAGCCACATGATGGCATTATGTTGGAGTCCATGTTATAAAAAACTTAGAGCAAAAGGCCTACACATGGTGCGATATGAATTGTGTATTAAGGACTATGGTAAATTGTGATGAATGGACTGCCCAATTAGGTACATGGGCATAATATGTATTTGGGTTAATGGTACAGAGATTGAGTAATATTGAATATGTGGGGTTGGAGGGCCATGACTGCTTATAGACATAATCTTTGCATGAATGCCCAATATTTGTGGTTGATTGAGGATAAGTAAAAGGTTATTAAGCCATGATTGATTTGATTGAATATGATGAGTACCCTTATGGAGTTAAAGGCATGAAGGCCCATAGCTTTATTAAGTTTCGTTTGATGATGCCTTAGAGGTTTGAAAGCACCCAAAATTATACTAAGCTTAGAGATGAGTAAAGCTCGATGAATTTGAATGTGATTTAATGTGGACATATGGAATGTCATAGGGACGATGGCCTAATTTGTGGTTGTGTTCCATTCAAAGGATGAATTCTGGACTTTGATTTGACTTAAGGTGTAGTGGAGTCCCACGCCCTGTGACTATGTGTGTGCCTACAGGGATAGTGGTAAGTAGGGACGGTGGCACTAATCCCTCATGAGATTCCCACCTGCACTGCTTTAATGCCATCCATTGAGATTACTTTGCGTGATACTGACATCGGGAGATTACTCCGACTGATGATATGATTCTTTGTCAGCTACTCTGGCATTATGTGTGATCTGTTCTCTACCAATTACTTCGGCACGTGTGTGATTTGTTTCTCCATTAGTGGCTTTGCCCTGAGCGTGATCTGATCCTTCATTGATTGGCCATCAAGTGTGATTTGACGGTGTCTAAGGCGGGACCACTAACTTGGTTTCGTTTGACTATGACATGCATCGGGTATAGCTTGATTCGATTTGAATATGAAATCGTGGTGGCTGACTATGGATGATATTTGAGGAAAAGCTTATAGATAAGCAAATTATATGTAAATGAGATTTGATATTGGGTTGGCAACTAAGGTGTGCCTATGAAGCCATATTAACTTTGCTGACATTTTGGTCATCATGATATATTACTAGATATCGCTTATGATCTATAAATATAAATATAAATTCTTAGTTGAATTAATTTATATTTATTGTCAACATGTTAGGTGCTTAATGGGTCACACACATAAGGTGAATTGTCAAAATTAATTTGAGTTCAATTAGATGTAATCTAATTGATTTTATAGAGGCTTAATCTGGTTAAATATTAAATAAATCAAATATGATTTCGAATGGAGTATTAAACAAATGCCTAGTTAGCCTAAGTCATTTCTTAATCGTTGATGAATATGAAATAGATTGATTCACTCTATAAAAGAATCCTTTAGCCACCTTATGAATGTACATAAAATTTCTACTTTTATTATCTTATGTGTTGAGATAAGAATAAAACCAAAAAGGGAGAAACACAAGGGAGCTCAAAGTTGGATGTTTGCAAGCATAAACTTTGGCTTTAGGGATTCACACACTCTTATTGAAGTGATTTCGACAAATCACTATTGGGTCACCATTAGAGGCAAGAAAATTGTGCTGTTATGGTTTGATAAGTCCTAGTTGGTGTACGAAAGTTAAAAATGCAAATCCAAAGAGGACTCCACCAAAGAAAGCAAACATCAAACTTTTAGGTATGTCGAAATCTTTCTCTTATGGTTTTTTTAGATTACTTTCAATTAATGTGATCCATGGCTAAGGGGATTAAAATTTCAATATTCTGCTGTGTATGATTCATCATAGCATGATTTGAATCCCTTACACAAACTTTCAAAAATTCAAAGTTAACACCCCAATTTCATTTCCTATGAATATCACATCTTAAATGAATTATATAACATGAAATCCATAAATACATATCTCCAATTATCACATCAAATTCAAATCAAACCTCATACTATAGGATTTATCACATATTTTCTCAAAAATTTGCGTAACTGTCCTTATATATACTTTTAAACACTAGGCATATATAACATATCATCAAAGTGCTCAAGAATTTACATATTCATAGATCATCCTTAGTTAACTTAATTTACACTAAAAGTTAAGGGTGTTACAAAGACATTATTTGTAGTTTTAGAAGTTAATTAACCTTGCTATAAATATCACTTTTTAATGATTCTTTATAACACAAGTGAAACACACAAATTAGGTTGTTTGAGTTGTCAGAAAACTAACAAAAAAAGCCTAACAGCACACTTTCTTGAGTGACTTGAAAAAATAGTTTTTCAACTTTGTGATTCAGTTAAGAAGAGTGTCATTGTATAGAGAGGACAAGTTGGTGTCTACCGTGCTAGCATAAATGCATAGTTGAAAAAGTTTCCTCTTTATGAAGGTTCAAGTTCAACTATGTGTGCAACCGTTAAAGGGCAAGCATTTGAGTGACTTGGCTTCTTTGCTTTGTTTGTGGTGTTCACGGGTTGGACAAAGGAAAGGTACCGTCGTGATAGCCACATATGTTATTATTATTTGTTTAAATTTTATTTTTGTTTCATTCCGTTATATTTAATCTAATCATGTCATTCCCAACAGTGGTATTAGAGTCTCCTTTGGCTCGTTTTAATACAAAACTATGTCTTATTCTTGATAACTCAAAGCTTAAAATGAGTACGAGGTGTTCGGGTTTAAGTTGGTAAAGATTTAAAATTTTTCAAATATGTTGTGGAATTGTTTTAATTTTCTAGGTAGATTTGATTTGGAAATTTTAAATCTTGGTATTGACTATTCTAATTGGATTTTTATTATCTTAATTTTGAAGATTGATATGTGCATCAGATGCACAAAAGAAATTGGCAAAATCATATTCAATTTCATGGTAATATGATTCTATTTTAATGATAGAATTGGATTTTATCCAACTTGCTAGTGGTCAAGTTTTCAGCTTTTAATAAAGGTTTTAGGGCCTTTAAAATTGTTGGAAAAATTTGGGAGCAATGCACATTGGAATATTTCCAAGAGCATTGCTAGCCAGCATTAAACGACGTTGCAAAAAATCATAAAACCATGGCTAAAACTATTGCTACCAGCAGCAGTTTTAGGCCATAGTTTTAACTAAGTATGTTATCATAAATGAGGCCTAATTTTGTGCAATTTGTTACATTTATTAGCTGACTTTTGGAGTTTGGAATGAGTTCAAAATTTGCCTAATATGATGACTAAAATTAAGGGATTAAATCAATAAATTTATGCAACCATAAAGCCGCACAAGCGACTGAAATTGTGACTATGTCTAGAACACATAGGTCTTGGTTTTTGGATGTTGAGGACATCTAATTTACATCCACAAATAATAAAAGTTTAACATGGAAAGGTTCCATGTTTTAGTTGATCAATAATAAAAATTGAGGCATAATTTCCTAATTTAAAATCGCTTTAAAATAAAAAACCATAGCTGTGCCACCGCTACCAACAACAGCAATGGGGCAACGGTTTCTGGTGATTTGGCCAATCAATTTGCATCCAAAAAACATGGAAATTTACTATGGAAAGGTTCCATATGTTAGCTGACCATGATTTAAAATTGAAAAATCAAAATACATGATTGGTATAATGTTGCTAGTAACATGGAGATGCCATGGTTTTGGGAATTTTAAATGTCCATATTTGAAGCCTAAATTGGTGCAATCAAGATCAGTAATTGGCTGACTAATATTTTACGGAAGTGGTTCCATGAAAGTAAATTTGACATATTTAAATTAAAAAAATTTGATTCCTTAAATTAAGGATGTCAGAATTATTTGAACACATCTATAAATCAAGGAATTTGATTCTTGGGAATTATGGAAGTTTAAAATTATGGGTAAGACTTTTATCATGAATTAATTTCCTTCATTTAAGGAAGGAAATTCAAATTTGACATAGGAAAATTAATTAAGGATTTTTTTTCATAAATATTAGATTTAAATTACCTAATGAGATTATGTAATCGATGACATATAATCTTTAATTTAAAATGGATTAGTAAGAGGTTACCTAAAATGTTTGAGAACTATAAATTAAAATTGTTTAAATTTATAAAATTTTAATTCTAAATTTAATAAGATTAGGAGTGGATAATGTTACTAATTTTAATTAGTAATTGTTGGCTTCATTAGTTTTTGATGATAATAAAATATTCCTACTCATTTATATCTAAATTTACTACTTGAGTGTGTAGGACAAAAATGTATGTCATTAATAAATCACTCAAAAGCAAATAATAAAACATTCCCACTCATTTATGTCTAACTTTACTACTTAAGTGTGCAGGACAAAAATGTTTGTCATTAATAAATCACTCACAAGAATAAAGAGTTACAATTAAACCATAAAACAGAAGCCTCTTAGTTAGATAACTAAAGGAGTTACTCTGTTAAAATTCAAGAATGAAGTTGGTCGGTCCAAAAACAGAAATAACTTAGTCAACTAAGAAGTATGTTAGTCAACTAATAGCACACTGTTTGAAAATTTGAATTTGAATTTGAATGTTAAGAAATAGATTAATAGCTAAAATTGTCTCCTAACTATTTCCAACAGTCAGCGATTGTCAAACATCATCAGAGTGGGTTTTTCAAGTATATAAGGCACTCCCAACAGCTAAGAAACATAAAAGATGCTTCCAAGATTAAAAAGAGCAAAAAAATAGTCAAAACTCTTTCCATCTTTTCTGCACTTCACTCTTATCTTTGTAACAGAGATAAACACTTCATCTTGTACCATTCAGATCAGTTTAGTGATCATAGGTACTTCTTTATTTCTATTCTCCTTGAATACTTAGAGTGTGTGAGTCACTCTAAGGGGATTGATCAAGCTTAGGTTAGCTTGATTGAGTGTATAAGTTCTAACTCAGCCTAAAAAGAGTTAGTTTTGGGTTTTGGTTGATCTCGGAAAAAACTATTGTTAAAGGTGGTGGCTTAGCCTATGAAAAACCATTGAAAAAGCTTGGTGGAAGTTTAGGAATTTCACCGTTTATAGTGCTTTGATTTGGAAAATCCTTGATTAGAAGATCACGGTAGTGGATGTAAGTCTTTGGCTAACCCGCTATAAATCTTTGTGTATTATCTGCCCTGTTTTATTTTGCATTTCATTCTTTGTTAAATCATTCCTTCATCTTGTATTTAACTTTTCATCATTGATCTTCAACTTGCCCCCAATTAGAAGAAAAATATTGCCTTAAAAGCAAGCACTCTTGAAGAAGAATTGGATAATCTGTCATGCAATGATGATTAAGAAATAGCCATGGCAACAAGAAGATTTAGAAAACTTATTGGACAAAAAGATGGGAGAATGGCTAAGGAAGGATACAGAAGAGATCAAAGCTCTTCATGAAAAATTAGAAATAAAAATGAAAACAACAAGAAGAAAGATGTAATATGTTATGAGTGCAAGAAGCTTGGACACTTCAAGTCAGAATGCCCTTTGTTAAAAGAAGAAACTCCCAAGAAAAATAGAAAATAGAAGAAGGCAATGGTGGCTGCAACCTGGTCTGACAGTGATATTTCAAGCTCAGATGTTGAAGAAGAGAAAGTGGAAGAAAGAGCAAATTTATGTTTGATGGCAAGAGAAGATGAATCTGAGGTATCTTCTACTCGTTGTGATATTTCTATTGATAAAATTCAAGAGGAATATGAATGTCTTTATGATGAGTTTGACAAACTTGCATCCAAATATAAGACTTTGAAAGGAAAGACTTCATTTCTTTTGAATGATTTAGAACAAATAAAACATGATTTTTGCTTTATTTTTGAACAAAGAAATTTTCTTTAAATTAAACTTAAACATTCAAGAACAGACTGTGAAATTTTGAAATTGGAATTGGAAAACAGAACTAAACCTTTGCAAAAAGCTATTAATGAAGATTCTACTCTTAAGACTAGAGAAAAGAAGCATAAAGAAGAAACATATACTTTAAGAAAAACTCTGATAATGTCTCCTCTAGATGTTCTATGTGTGACAAACTTGGTCATTTAACTTGTAACTATTATAAAAAATGAAGCACTAAAAGGATTTAGGTTTCAAAAGGATCCTTTGTAGCAACTAACCTTCAAGAACCATCAAGGTATGGATACTTGTTAAGAAGAATTGAAAATTTATCTTGCAAATTGAACCAAATTGAGAAGACACATGTCCAAAAGCTCAACTGAAGTAAAAGCAACCATGGTTCATGGATAGTGGCTGCTTAAGATATATGACTGGAAACGAAATGTTGTTTGCTCAGCTGGATAAGAAAAAGAGAGGTACTGTGTCATTTGGGGATGATTCTAAAGGCAGAATTTATGGTATAGGAACTGTTGGTAAGAATTCGCATGCTTAAATTAATCATGTGTTATTTGTTAAAGGACTAAAGCACAATCTATTAAGTATTAGTCAACTATATGACAAAGGGTTTAAGGTATGTTTTGATTCAGATAAATGTGAAGTTATAGATATTAGTACTGACAAAATTTCATTCATAGGAAAAAGCATGTATGTTATATTTCTTGAAGATCTTGAATTAAATTGTGAAGTATGTCTCATGGAAAATGATGGAAATGATAGCCGGTTATGGCATAGAAGACTTGGACATGTGAGCATGCATTCCATCTCAAAACTGATGAGAAAAAATCTAGTTATTGGATTACCTGAACTTAAATTTGAGAATGATTCAGATTTGTGATGCTTGCTAACTAGGTAAACAAGTTAGAACATTCTTAAAAACTGAGAAGATGGTTTCAACTTCAAGACTTTTTGAACTGCTGCATATTGATTTATTTGGTCCAATTAGCATAACTAGCTTAGGAGGTAAATCATATGGCTTTGTGATAGTTGATGACTACTCTAGGTATACTTGGGTCTACTTGCTTGCTCATAAAAATGATGCTCTACTAGCATTTGTAAATCATTGTAAGAGGGTTCAAAATGAAAAAGGACTTGTCATAGTTAGCATTAGAAGTGATCATAGAGGTGAGTTCGAAAGAGATGAGTTTGAAAACTTTTGTAATGAAAAGGGATTAGATCATAATTTTTTGGCACCTAGAACACCTCAACAAAATGGGGTTGTAGAAAGGAAAAATCGAACCTTAAAAGAAATGGCTCAAACCATGCTTTGTGAAAATAATCTACTAGAGTATTTTTGGGAAGAAGTTATCAACACAGCAGCCTACATTCTTAATAGAGAATCAACAAGGGCCATGATATCACAAACCTCATATGAACTGTACAAATGTAAAAAACCAAATATTTCTTACTTTAGGAGCTTTGGCTGCAAATGCTTTGTATTGAACAATTGGAAAGCATTCTCTTGGAAAGTTTGATACTAAGAGTGATGAGGCAATATTTCTAGTATATGCATTAAACTCAAAAGCTTATAGAGTTTTTAACAAAAGAACTTTAATAATTGAAGAGTCAATCCATGTAGTTTTTGATGAATCTAATACCTTGAAAAAAGAAGTTCTTGTTGATGAAAATGATGTAGAGGACTTTGGAAGACAAATGGAAGAAATGAGCTTAGAGGACAAGAAAAATAGCGAAGAAAACTCTTATGGAAGCGAAGCAGAACCTCCACCCTTAGAAAATCTGCAAAGGATTGAAAGTTAACACAATGACCTCCCAAAAAGCTAAAAATATGCCAAAGATCATCCACAAGAGCATATCATTGGTGATCTTACACAAGAAGTGAAAACCATAAGAGAGGTGAAAGAAACATGTGAATATTTAGTATTTATCGTACAAATCAAACCTAAAAACTTTGAAGAGGCAGAGAAAGAAAAAAGCTAGATGCTGGCCATGCAAGAAGAACTTGAACAGTTTGAGAGAAACCAAGTATGGACATTAGGTTCTAGGCTATTCAATCACCCAATTGTTGGCACAAAGTGGCTATTCAGAAATAAGGTAGATGAGCAAGGTAATGTAATAAGAAACAAAACTAGGCTTGTGGCTTAAGGATATAATCAAGAGGAAGGTATTTATTATAATGAAACTTTTGCCCCTATTGCTGGGCTAGAAGCTGTAAGATTATTGCTTGTATTTTCATGTTTGATGAACTTCAAATTATTTTAAATGGATGTTAAAAGTGCATTTTTAAATGGTCTTATTTAAGAAGAAGTCTATGTCAAACAATTCCTCGGATTTGAGGATTTTAAAAAGCCAAATTATGTTTCAAACTGTATAAATTTTTATATGGATTAAAACAAGCTCTAAGAGCTTGGTATGAAAGACTATTAAAGTTTTTAGTTGAGAAAAGGTATATTAGAAGAAGTATTGATACAACACTATTTATTAAGAAATACTTGAATGATTTGATTATTAATCAAATTTATGTGGATGATAATATATTTGGTGCTACTAATAAAACTTTGTGTAAGAACTTTGTTGAAGAAATGTAGGCAAAATTTAAGATGAGCAAGATGGGTGAACTGAAATTCTTTCTTGGCCTCCAAATCTAACAATGCAAAGATGAAATCAATCAAGAAAGACATATTCAAGACATGCTGAAAAGGTTTGATATGCTAAAATTGAAATCAATCAACACACAAATAAGTCCCTCTATCAAGCTTGATAAAGATGAAAAAGGAAAAAGTGTTAATCAAAAGCTTTATAGAGGTATGATTGGATTTTTGCTTTACTTAACTGTTAGTAGGCTTGATATTCAATTTAGTGTATGCTTGTGTGCATGGTTTCAATCATAACCTAAAGAGTCACACTTAATTGCTGTAAAAAGAATCTTTAGGTATCTCTTGGACACACAAAATTTAGGATTATGGTATCCTAGAGGAATATCTTTTAGTCTCATTGGATATTTAGATACAGATTTTGCTGAAAGTAAAATGGATAGAAAGAGCACTAGTGGCACATGTCAATTTCTAGGAAATATACTTGTATCTTAATCTAGTAAGAAACAAAACTCTATTGCACTCTCAACTACAGAAGCTGAATACATTTCCTGAGGTAGTTACTGTGCTCAAATTTTATGGATTAAATAACAATTAAAAGGCTTTCGAGTAACCATGCATAATGTACCAATATTTTTTAATCACATGAGTTCCATAAACAACTCAAGAATTTAGTTCAGCACTCTACAACTAAACATATTGAAATTTGATATCACTTTATTAGAGAGCATGTGATTAAAGGAGACATTAAGATAGAGTTTGTTAACACCTTGCATCAATTGGCTGATATATTTATCAAATCCTAAATGAGGAAAGATTTTGTGAAATTAGGAGAAATATAGGAATAGTTAGTGTACAAGAGCTTTATGTAAATTTTTGAGCTTTTCTCTCATGGGATAATAAACACTTAATTGATTAAGAGAATCACTTAACTGACTAAAAGCATTCTATTTCTTTTAATGATAAACTTAGTCAGATAAGGATAAAACTCAATCAAGTTAAGAAACCAAAATAAAAATAATAAAATTTAAGAAAAAAAGGAAGCATAACTAGTGAAGAAGAAAAAGAAAAACCATTTCACTGAAAAACAAAATGAGAGGCAACATTTTGAATTTTGGAAAAGAAAGTAACTGACCACATTTAAGGGGGAGTCTGAACTTTTTTTTAGAGAATAACCTCTCTTAGCTCTTCATATTCTCTTTTCACTCTCTCTCTCTTTTGAAACCATTCCTCTCAAAAAATCAAAACCCTTCTTCTCTAACTTTCCAAACCCTAAGTCTAAAACTACCCAAAATTGATAGCCAAATCTTCCCTACCTAGAAATATTTTGAAAAAGAAGAAAGGGAAAAGACCCATGGAAGACAATCTGCCATTTGAAATTCAAAAGAAGAGGAAGAAAGATGAGTTAACCTTAATGACTAAGAATGGGAAGAAGCAGAAAGAGAAAGAATAGAAATTAGAGAAAAAAAAAGAAAAAAGGGAAATTCACCAAAAAAGGTAATCCTTTATCCTCAAAATTCAGAAATAAAACTCATGAGGATAGATTTAGGAAAATAGAGAATGCCCCCATCTCTTGTGGGAAATATATTGACTGGGATAGCTTTAATGAAGTTTCAAAAATTAAAAAAGGTTTATCGGATTACTATGAAGAAATAAAATTGAAGAAATTGAGTTTTTTAAGAATAGAACCTATAGTGCCAGGTTTGTAAAAGAATTCTATGTAAGTGCTGTACTGGATGAAAATGAACTTTATGAACCAAAAGATTTTGCAAAAAATGGTTTGAATGTTTTTCTAACTGGAAAGAAATGTGTGGTCACAGCCACAGATTTGGGAAATCTGCTCCATATAGAATGCAATGAGGGAGAGTATGAAATTTTTAAGGATTATGATCCCTCATCTCTGTGGGAAGTAATCATAGGAACAAAAGAGAGATACTCTTCTAAGAACTATGCAAGCCTTATTAAAAGTCCACAAATTAAGATCTTGCACTATTTTATAACTGCATCAATCCATGGAAGAAGTAGTAGCTTTAGCTATGTAAGCCTTCAAGATATGTGGCTGATGGTGCATGCTCTTAATGGCACTCCTCTCAATTTAGGAAGATTCATGATAAAGATAATGAAAGGAATCTATTGGGTTGATAAAGTAAATTTGGCTTATGGAAGTTTGACCACATCTCTTGTGAAGTAAAAGAGAATTTGGGCCAACAGATATGAGATCGATCAGGTGAAGAGCAGAAGTCAGGCCATTTATCTGGGAAGCCTACCAAAGATGGCGTACAAACTGGATAGAGAAAAGTTTGTCAAGACTCCCAAATATACTCTGAGGGATGAGCAAGCCACTCTTGCTCAGAAAAAGACAACTCCTTCACAGATTTCAAATGAAACGATTTCGAACATATTGATGAGAATTGGTGGGAAACTCCCTGACTAGTTTGCAAGAGGTGAGAAAATTGAAAAAAATCTACAACAGTTGGGAAATTTTATGAAAGACAAAAAGAAATCACCTTCTGGCCTTGAAACTGAATATACTTCTACGGCACCAAGTCCAACTTCAGCAGGAAACGCTAGTGAAAGTTCTGATTTCTAAGTTGAAAGTGATGCACTAGAATCTGGTCTTGTGAGAAAATCACCCACCTCTGAACTCAAAAATGAAGAAGAATCCAATGAAGGGACTAAAGTAATGGGATCCTTTAATGACAACTCTCGACCACATGATGAACCACAAGCAAAGAAACTATCTCCCACTAAAGTTGAGGAAGTTTTAATAATGGATGTCTTTCACCAAATGGTCAAAGAAGAACAAGCAGAAAGAGAAGCAACAAAGTACAAAACTCAGAAGTCAATATTTACAAAGGCTTCCCCTGAATCAATTCACACCACCAAAGAAAGTGGACCTACTAATAAAACACAAGGGCAAGCAGCTGTATCCACCAAAGCTAAATCCCAACCAACTGGTAAAGGCGGAAAGACCATGGCCACCAAGACCAAGTTCCTCGAGAGGAGAAAGTCCCCCAGATTAGCAAAAAAAGCCAAACCTTTAGTCAAGTCTTTTGTTCAGGATCCATTCTAAGTTTCAAACACATCTTTTTCTAATTTTCCATCATAAAATCCCTCACTTGTGCCATCTCCTGAACCCCTCAATGTCCATTTTGGAATAGATGAATCAACCACCTCAGACTCTTTTTAGATCTATCCCTATTTTGTTGATGGCAAAAAGGGGGAGATAAGTTAGGGTAGAAGTAATTTTATGAGAAAAAGTAGAAGTAATTTTAAAGGTAATTTAGGAATCTGATTTTGATGATGTTGTTTTGTATATGACAGAATATTATTTTAATTGCTGATGGATTGTTGATAATATTTGAATGCTAAGAACTTATTTCTATTATGCTTTTGTGTTTAATGGATTGTTAATGATTATTGATTTTGGAATGGATGTGGTTTGTTGACAATAATGCTGATGGCAGTTATTTACAATACTGATAACATTCTATCATCCATTACTGATTATTCTGGAAGCTTGTATGAAGGCACTCTGTTAAAATGTCTGAATCTATGCTTGTTTGTTTAAAAGATAAAGAAAAACTTACTAATTGGATAATAAAATAACTTGAAAAGATCATGCATACATTAAGGGGGAGAAAACACTTTAGGGGAGAAACTACTGATCTTATGCAGTACAAAAAGAACTAATAGACACTGTGTTGTTAATCAAGGAATATTTTGTCATCATCAAAAAGGGGGAGATTGTTGGCTCAATTAGTTTTTGATGACAATAAAACATTCCTACTCATTTACGTCTAACTTTATTACTTAAGTGTGTAAAACAAAAATATATGTCATTAATAAATCACTCAAAAACAAATGTCAAAACTCAAAAAAATAAGGAGCTACAATTGAGCTACAAAACAAAAGCCTCTTAGTTGGATAACTCAGGGAGTTAGTTAACTAAAATTGAAAAATGAAGTTGGTCAGTCCAGAAATAGAAAAGACTTAGTTGACCAAGAAGCATGGTTAATCGACTAAGTGTTCATTGCTAGAAACTTCAATCAAAAAATAAAAAAAACTTGGTCGACCAAGAAGCATGGTTAAGCGATTAAGTGCTCACTCTTTGAAACTAGGAGTAAAAGACAAAAAAAGACTGAGTTGACTAAGGAGTATGTTAGTCAACTAAGAGTACACTGTCTAAAAATTTGAATTTGAATGCTAGAAGACAGACCAACAGCTAGAACTATCTCCCAACTGTTTCCAACTTTCAGCAACTGTCAAACATCCATCAAAGTTGTTTTTTAAAATATATAAGGCACTCCTAATGGCTAAGAAACATAAAAGATGCTTCCAAGATTAAAAAAAGCTCAAAAAAATTAAAAACTCTCTATATTCTTTTTGCACTACACTTTAATCTTTGTAATAGAGATCAACACTTCATCTTATACAATTCAGATCAGGTTAGTGATCATAAGTACTTCCTTATTTTTGTTCTCCTTAAATACTTAGAGTGTGCGAGTCACTCTAAGGGAATTGATCAAGCTTGGTTAGCTTGATTGAGTGTATAGGTTCTAACTCAGCTTAGGAGAAGTTAGTTTTGGATTTTGGTTGATCTCAAGAAAAATCATTACTAAAGGTTGTGGTTGAGCCTATGAAAAACCATTGTAAAAGTTTCGTGGAAGTTTGGGAATTTCACCATTTATAGCGATTTGATTTGGAAAATCCTTAGTTGGAAGATCAAGGTAGTGGATGTAGATCTTTGACAAAGCCACTATAAATTTTTGTGTATTGTCTACCTTATTTTATTTTCCATTTCATTCTTTGTTAAAACATTCTGTCATCTTGCATGTAACTTCTTGTCATTGATCTTTAACTTGGGCCCAATTAAAAGTCAATCTAAGTGAGAGCCAAAAAGTGCTATTCACTCCTTTTTAGCACATTTATTTGTGACCAATAGTAATACTTTCCATATATGGAAAAAGTTTCATGAATAAAATTAATTGGTTACCAAAAATTTGAAATTTTCAAATTTGTCAGTTGAATTTCTACCTATGCATGTATATGTATCGAAAAGATAACATAATGGTAAGTGTTAGCTTTAAAATTATTATATTTTTGATTATGACAAAATGATCAAATTTGCTTGAACATTATTTAAGTGATCCTTCACAAGTTTTTGAAATGATTTAAATTTCACACATTGTTCTTACGTAGTTGCAAACTTGACTTTTGAAGTTATTGAACTATATCTATAAGCTTGTACGAGTTAGGTGTACAAGTGCTTATGATTCCCATTCACTAAAGTCTAATTTAAAGATTAAAGGTAAATCTAAATGCACTTATTAAGGGGGAGTTTTTAATATCTTTTCTAATAATGACCCAAAAAAGAGAGAGAAGGAAAACAAAGTTAAATAGAGTTTGATAGATTTTCATGTTTAATTTATGTGTGTGATACTTAGTTATGGTTTTGTTGAATAGTATGTGCTAGTTATTATGGATATTCAATATATCTTGCTTAGTTACTATGGGTATTGCATATCTTGTTTACTTACTATAGATGTTAGAAATATTTTATTGCAAATCTTTAAAGAACACTAAATGCCTTAACTACGGGGGAGCAACTCATTATGCAAAAAGATTTGAAGTATTCATATTAAACATAAACATTGCACTCTTGATCTAAGAGTGTTTTGTCATCATCAAAAATAAGAGAGAAAGAATGTTGACTCCATGTGTTTTTAATAATAACAAAACATTCCCATTCATTGGTGACTAATTATATTATTTAAGCGTGCAGGAGAAAGCCTAAATTCATTAATACATTTAGTAATTTGAAAGCAAGTCCAGATGCTTGTTCAGTTGCAAGATGGGTTAGTTGGCTAAACAAGTAAAAAAGAGAGAGCTTCAATGAAGATAGATTAGTCTTAACCGATTAACACAAATCCTTAATCAATTAAAGTAATTCTAGGTGCTACACCAAGGACAAATAGAAGCGTCTTAACTAGTTAACACAGGGTTTAATCAATTAAATGGGTGCTAAATGTAAAACAGAAGCCTTTTAATCGATTAAAGCAAAAGAGTTAACTAGTTAAAGGTCAAAGTTAAAGTGTTAAGAATCACCAAAATTCAAATTTAAAATATTGATAATCGTCCTAGACACAAAACCAAGATATTTAAAGTTAAAGACTTCTTAATTGGTTGGAACCCATTTCAATCAGTTAAAGGGAGTATTAATTTGTTGAATGGAGGTTGGCAAAAAATAGTACTTGAAGGTGCCTAAAACAAAAGTTGTTAATTAGTTATAGCTGCTGTTAATTGGTTAACACAGAGAAGATTTAATCGACTAAGAAGTATGGTTAACCAGCTAAAAGCTCACTATCAAAATTTGAATTTAAGCACAAAAGGATAAAATAACGGGCAAAAATAGCAAGTTTCTATCTTCAATGGCCAGAAGTGATTTTGTAAGTATTTAGAGCCTCTCCAATAGTAAAAATTGTATAAAGAAGTTATCCAAAGTGATTCTAAGCTTAGAAGACCAAAAACCTTCTCTTTACACTTGCATTTTCACTCTCATCCTTTGAAAATGTGTTTAAGCTTAACTTTGTACATTTTAGATCAGTTAAGTGATCATTTCTACTTCATCTTCTTTTCATTTCTCGTTTACTTAGAGTGTGCGAGGCATTCTAAGGGATAGATCAAGCTTGGGTTAGCTTGGTTGTTTTTATAGGTTATAACTTAGTCTTAGAAAAGTTAGTTTTGGATTTTGGTTGATCTCAAAAAAAACCATTTTAAAAGTTGTGACTAAGCTTGTGAAAAGCCATTATAAAAGCTTAGTGAAAACTCAAGAATTTCACTGATTTTAGTGAATTGGTTTGAAATGGGCCAATCTAGTATAAATCATTGTGTTTTGTCTTATCTTCTTCTTACTCTTAGCACTTAAATCATTCATCTAGCAAGCTTTAAACTTCCATTTTCAAATTCTTTTAATCAGCTCTTTACTTGGAAAGAATTTTCATGTCATTCCAAGAGGGCTATTCACCCCCTCTAAGATGCTCTTTGGGACCGGCAAGTGATATTAGTACCTAACTCTCATTTTTAAGGCTTAACATCCTTAAAAGAGATCCAAATGGTTCTAAAAAATCTATTGTTGCTGAAGGTCAATACATAAATAGGCCACCTCAATTTGATGGATCAAGTTATCCTTATTGGAGTACTATAATGCCATTTATGTTAGGGTTTATGACTGTGAGATGTGGGATGTCATTATTGATGGTCTTTTCATTCCTATGATTACTAATTCAGTAAATGATGAGAAAACTCCTAAAGATAGAAGCAAGTGGACTGAAGTTGAAATGAGAAGAGTATAAATCAACTCTAAGGCCATGCACACTCTCATTTATGCACTTGTTTATAGAGAATACAATAGAGTGTTCACGTGTGAAAGTGCCAAAGAAATTTGGCAAAAATTAGAAGAATTATATGGAGAAACAAAGATGGAAAAGGAATTGGGAGACAAGTTTTGTGAGAATCAATACTCAGCAAGCAACATGGCAAATGCAAACAGGGAATCAAGTGAAGATGAATCCTCAAATCAAATTGAATTATGCCTCAATCCTCTTAAAGAGATAAAGGTAATTTGTTCATCTTGTGAGCTTAATTCATATGCTTTTAATGAATTGCATTATACTTTTTAGGATTTAGCATTTAAGTTTAAGAAAATGAATATGAAGAACAAGAAAATTATTTTCATACTTGATGTTGAAAATGACTTTTTGATGAAAACAAAAATTGACTTAGAAAAAGAAAAAGAAGATTTGGAAAAGGATTTTGAAGCTTTCGAAAAGAAAATTGACATTTTGGAAAAAGAAAATTTTGATGTGTAAAAGAAATTTGAAGATTTATTAAATGAGAAACAAAAGGCTTCCATGAGTTTCTCATATTCCAAAATGATCAAATACAATCATTGCAATTTGATTGTTTATACAGTCATTGCATATTATAGTTATTGTTTATACAATTGTCCAATTAAAAAATACGTACCTTACAAATTTAGACAAGTGTGGGTTCGAAAAGAAATTTTGTGCAATGAGACTAACTTTTAAGGATCCAAAGCAATTTGATGCCAAAAATCAAATGAAAAATGTCTCTTGTAGGTGTGCCAGAGCGAAGTGGAACAATTCTTGAAGAATGAATGCTCTCTAGTTACACATAAAGGAAAATGGGTGATGTTTATGCTAAAAGCCTTTTGTTTGTTTA
>NW_018397257.1:305695-318574 GCF_002168275.2 Theobroma umbraticum | reverse complement strand
TTTATTGCTTATTTATTGAATGTTTCATGGATTTAGCTTGGTTTCCAAAATTGTTTGCTTTTCTTAATTGAAAACTTTGGTTACCTATTCTTGCTTGAATATTAAATGCATGATTCTTTGAGTTTTATTGATAAATCTTGGGTATGCAACTTGATTCGATATGATGCATGATATAAGTTGCAAGGAAGTATGAATCTAAAGATTGAGTATGTACTTATCTTTGATCTTGAATATATCATCATTCTTATTTTGAGAAAATTGTTTATTGAGATTACTTGATTATGAAAAATTGTTTTTACAAAATTTTCTCATTTTTTTGAAATTGCTTCCATACTATTTCTTAGAGGAAAAATTATTTTTGAGCATAATTTTGAAACATAAAAGGTTGGATAATCTGATAGAAATATGAGCATACTTGATGACTTACATTCACACCTATTCAAGTAGCCTAAAACTAAGAAATTGAGTTAAAAAAAATTATCCTTGATTTCCTTGTGCCTAACATAAGTTGACTATTTGAACAATCTTGATTTACATTCTAGAACTTGCTTAAATAGTTCAAGATGGTTGATAATAAACTTGAAAACTTTGACTACTTTAATTGGTATTTTTAAAGCAAAATGAGCTTATATGAGAAAAATGTTGCCATCCTTAAGTTTATAATGATTCATCTATTGGACAAGTTTGTTTCATGATGAAAATACTTATTGAATTGTCCTATTGGATGTGCTTGCTTGCTTGTAAGCTTGAATGGTCATAAGGGCATTTTTCGCATACGATTGTGAGATATTTAAAAATGACTCTAGACATACAGAAACATGATTCATTATGCTTATTACACATTTCATAATCATTTAAAGCATAATTGCACAAAATTGAGTGATATTGAGCTCGTGATTTTTCATAAAGCATGCCTAATCTTTAATGTTTTAAGTTGAAAATTTTGTAAAGAAAGATTAAATCTTTATTATTGATTTTCTTGCAAAGTCTTTTTCTTCTCTTTGATTGAAATTGATTTATTGTTTTTGATGATATAACATGGTTGAACAAATTTGATTTGATACAAGAGTTGCATAAATCCCATTTTGCTTGATATTTCTCTCATGATTTATGAAATAGATTGAAAGAGTTTTCTTAAGCATAATCGTGAGTATGATAATTTGACATTGATGATATTTTAAGCAAATAAACAACTCTTCTTGTAATGCTTGAGGCTATAATGATTTCAATAATATAAAACTTGAGTAAGTGTGTCTTATGTTAAAAATGCTATTATAACTTGTTCTTGTTGCAAATGAATGTTTGAATGACCTCAAGGGCATATTTGTCTATATGCTAGAAAAATGCTGAAAATGTGAAATTTGATGCTTATTATGCTTAAATGTTGTTTAAAATGCTTGTACATTTTATAAGTAATATTCACGAATCATGATGAAAATTGAACATGTTTGAGCATATTAGAGCTATGATTCTTTAAATGAGCATTTCAACTTTTTAGCACTTGTGAATAATGAGTAATAAAAGCCAAAATTTGAGTTCACATATTTTTCTTGAAGAATTTTTAATCATACATGCCAAAATGATGTTCCAAACATGGTTGAAATGAAATTCTGAATTGTTCTCACACAAATCTATATTTTGAAATCATTATACCTTAGAGCGTTGGATGTTTTGCATTTTTTTCTAGTTTTTTAATATGCAAGGATCAAGCATAATCGACTCCTAAGCATAGCTAGTCAACTATTGGAGAACAAAACACAAAAAAAAATGCTGCTAGAATGATAAAAAGTCGACCCTTAAGGATATGTAGTTGATTCTTAAGTGCTCTAAAGTTAAAATGGACAAGTTTTGAATTCTAAAATGTTTTCTTACTTTCTTGTCCATTGTGATATTTTCTTTCATGAATTTTCTTTTCAAAGATGATTCTTGATTCTATAAAACATGCATTATGAATATTCTCATGATCATTTGGTGCAAGTATGCGCTTTTGAAATTGCAACATTTGTTGAAAAATGGAAAAGCTTTCTTGATTGCTGAAATCTATCTATTCCTAAGCATGACACTTATATTGATTCCATAAATTCTCATGTGCTTACATTGAAAAATCATGTCTTGAGAAACGACATGTTCATGTGCTTATGTTGAAAAATCTTTACAATGAATCATAAGATCAATTCTTGAAATATGCTTTATGATTGTGCTTAAATGATTTTTTCAAGATTGATTCTTTGATTATACTTATGAAATTGATCATGATGAACTTGTTGAACTTCATGGAAATAAATTTTGGTCCATCTATTATATTGGTCAAGACACATGCTTACATGATTTTTCGTTTTGCTTGATCTTAAGGTTTGAAGTCTAAAACTTAACTTGAGCTATGCATTTAAATATGAATTTAATTGTCAAGTTTGACCATGACATATATTGTGAGTTAGCATAGTTGAAATTTATTTTAAATACGCATTTGAATGTAAACTATGTCTTCATTGAGCCTTATTGTTTACATGATCAAAAAATTTGGTGTGCATCAAACTTTAGCTTATAGGTCACCATAAATGACTTGACATGTCAAACAAAATATGGCCTATAGTTTTAATTAGCAATGAATGCCTAATGTGTTTTAATTAAATATCTCTTTCTTGAATCTTGATAATTGGTATTCATTGATGATTGAATGTTCATTTTGAATATATTTGTGAGTTGAGTGCTTTATTTTCAATTTGCTTTAGTATCACTCATGAATTATGAAGAATATTGAGAAATAGCATGTATTTTTTTGGTATATGTCTATATATTTGTGAAAAATGGAATCATGATTAATAAAGATAGCCATTTTATGTTTTGTAGTCATGTTTGTACTTATTTGATCATAACTTTGATACATGATTGCAATAAATGCAAAATGCTTTAGTCATGCTTCATTAATAATGATATGGCTTTTGTGAAAGTTCTTGAATTGACAATTTTATATATAATTTGGAGAATACATCTTGTAATGCTTGCTTTAAAATGACTTGGATGAATGTCAACTTGAAAATGATTTGGAAGAATACTCGTTAAAAATGCTTAATGATTATATATTTTTTTAATTTCTCCTGGAGTTGTTATTTGTATATATGAATTAGGGAATTTCTTAGAAATGCTTGATTAATACTACTTGGTTGATTGATATTGAGAATAAGTAATGAATGCTTGATGATGATGATTAATTATTGATAATGCTTGATGATAATTGAGAATGATGCTTGAAGTCTAATGATACCTTAGGCATGCCTAGGACCTACTTTGCAAATATTTCTTGAAATATAAGTATTTGATGCATATGTTGAACATCTATTCAAATTCTCATACTCTTTTAGTTCCATGAGTACTTGAGCATTAGAGAAATAAATTGGATATCCATTTGCATGCTTATTTATTCTAAGCTTATGATTTCTCTCCTAATATTTGATTTATTGATGATCTCTAACAATTTGTGTTGAGTTTATGATTTCTTAAGGGGGAGTCAATTGTTGTCCTAGATATCATAAGGAATTAAGATCTTCAAGAACAAAGTTGGTGAGAATTCAACATTTGGTGTTCTTCACTACCGATAACATGTTTCTAAATACCAAAATTGATATTGTGCTTTATATTACTTCTTAATTAAACTTGAATGTTGAAATGCATAATTGGTATCAAGCCTTAAGTTTTCTCAATTAGTATCTAGCTTTAAAATTAGCATCAAGCTTTATAATTGTCTCTTCTCACTTGAGTTTTAAATTATCATATCTTTTTTAAATGCATTTGAGTCTTGAAGTTGATATGCTTGAAATAATTAATAATAGGGGAAGTCTTTACTAATGCTTCAACAATTGACAAAAATGAGCTTTAAAATGATTCTATCTCTCATAATTGATATTGTGCTTTTACAAAAAGTGAGATTTTGCTTATATTTATCAATTGGTATATTAAGCTTTAACACTTGCTATTGGAGTTGAAATATGGCTTATGTGCTTATTGAACATCTTTATGCTTATCTTTCTTGAACTTCATAACTGTTATGTTGACATTTTGCTTACAGAAATATATACATGTGGCATTCTTATCGATGATTCTCTTGATGAGTTAATACTTGAATGTGATTAATGGGTATATTTCTTAGTAACTTGGTTGAGGATATTAAGTGCATATATATGATGACTTAGTGACTTTATGGTTACACATTTATGGTCTTAATGCTTATATTCTTGATGGATTTTGCTAACCATTATTTTTTAAGCTTAAGTGTTTAATGCTCACTTTTCTTAACCTTTTCGATATAACAAAAAAAGGGAGAAGGTTTATGAGCAAGTTTAATTTTATGCATATGTTGAGGGGGAGATTTTAAAGTAATTTCAAATGCAAATTATGCTTATAGGTTTGTCATATCAAAAAAGGGAAGATTGTTAGCTTTAAAATTATTATAGTTTTGATTATGACAAAATGATCAAATTTACTTGAACATTATTTAAGTGATCCTTGACAAGTTCTTGAAATGATTTAACTTTCATACATTGTTCTTACATAGCTACAAGCTTGACTCTTGAAGTTATTGAGCTATATTTATAAGCTTGTATGACTTAGGTGTACGAGTGCCTATGATTCCCATTCACTAACGTATGATTTAAATATTAAAGGATAATCTAAATACACTCATTAAGGGGGAGTTTTGAATATCTTTTCTAATAATGACAAAAAAAGAGAGAAGGAATATGAAGTTAAATAGAGTTTAATAGGTCTTCATGTTTAATTTATGTGTGTGATGCTTAGTTATGGTTTTGTTGAATATTATGTGCTAGTTATTATGGATATTCAATATATCTTGCTTAGCTACTATGGATATTGTATATCTTATTTAGTTACTAGGGCTGTTTCAAATATTTTATTACGAATCTTTAAAGAAAACTAGATGCCTTAACTAAAGGGGAGCAACTCATGTGCATAAAGATTTGAAGCATCCATATTAAACATACACATTGCACTCTTGATCTAGGAGTGTTTTGTCATCATTAAAAATAAGAGGAAGATAATGTTGACTCGATGTGTTTTTGATAACAATAAAACATTCCCATTCATTGGTGTCTAATTTTATTATTTAAGTGTGTACGAGAAAGCTCAAATTCATTAATATATTTGGTATTTGAAAGCAAGTGATGATGCTTGTTCAGTTGCAAGATGGGTTAGTTGGTTAAACAAGCTAAGAAGAAAAAGCTTTAATGAAGACAAATTAATCTTAACCGATTAACACAAATCCTTAATTAATTAAAGTAATTATGAGCACTACACCAAAGATGAATAAAAAAGTCTTAACTGGTTAACAAAAGGTTTAATCAGTTAAGCGAGTGCTGGATGCAAAACAGAAACCTTTTAATAGGTTAAATGAAATGAGTTAATTGGTTAAAGGTCAAAGTTAAAGTGTCAAGAAGTGCCAAAATTCAAATTCAAAATATTGATGACTATCCAAGGCACCAAACCAAGATATTTAAACTTGAAGACTACTTAATTGGTTAGAGTGCATTTTAATCGGTTAAGGATGAATGTAGAGAAGCTTCAATCAGTTCAAGGGAGTAATAATCTGTTGAATGGAGGTTAGCCAAAAATAGTATTTGAAGGTGCTTGAAATAGAAAGTTGTTGATTGGTTAAAGTTGCTGTTAATTGGTTAACATAGAGAAACAAATTGCTAGACAGAGAATACTTAATCGACTAAGATGTAGGGTTAACCAGCTAAAAGCTCACTATTAGAAATTTGAATTTAAGCACAAAAGGACAAAATAACGGCTAGCAATGGCTAGTTCCTATCTCCAACTATCAGAAGTGATTTTGTAAGTATTTAAAGCCTCTTCAATAGTAAAAAATGATATAAAAACGATATCCAAAGTGATTCTGAGCTTAGAAGACAAAAAACCGTATATTTACACTTGTATTTTCATTCCCATCTTTCGAAAAAGTGTTTGTTCAACTTTGTACATCTTAGATCAACTAAGTGATCATTTTTACTTCATCTTTTCTTCATTTCTTGATTACTTAGAGTGTGTGAGGAACTCAAAGGGGTAGTTCAAGCTCAGGTTAGCTTGGTTGTTGTTATAGGTTCTAACTTAGCCTTAGAAAAGTTAGTTTTAGGTTTTAGTTGATCCTAAAAAAAAATCATTTTTAAAGGATGTGGTTGAGCTTGTGAAAAGGTATTGTAAAAGCTTGGTGGAAGCTTGAGAATTTCACTGATTTTAGTGAATTGGTTTGAAAATCCTTGATTGGGAGATCAAGGTTATAGATGTAGGTCAAGAGGGCTGAACCACTATAAGTCATTGTGTTTTGTCTACTTTATTTTATTTACATCTTACTTTTACCACTTAAATCATTACTCTAGCAAGCTTCAAACTTTCATTTTCAAATTCCTTTAATCAACTCTTTAGTTGGAACGAATTTTCATGTCATTCCAATGGTGCTATCCACCACGCTTTTTAGGACCAACAGTAAGTAAAGTATCGATTCCACAAGAATTGATCTAAAATTTTACTAAGTACTGAAATGAGAACAATTTAATTTTTTCCAAATAATCAAAACCAAATAATTAAATTAATTAATAGAATTTAAACTAAAAAGAAAAATTAAAGTAATAGTAACTCGGATAAAAATCAAATCAAATGAGATTAGGATTATAATATCCCTCGCACTTCATCTAAATCTTATCCCTCTTCTTTAACTTATTTCAATGGGTTGAATTGCTACCTTAAAGTCCTTAACTATTTATAAAGGTCACCTAACTTGAGTTATAAAATATCTATTTTAACTAAAATACTATATCCCTATGTGGATTGAAATTAAAATAGATTTATTAAGTTCATGCTCTAATTTTGGCTATATATGGCATATAAGTATATCCTTATCCTATATGCAAATCAATTAATATGATCATATCCTATCCCAATTTTAGTCTACATTAAACTCGCTTTTCCAAGTTTGTTTAGGTTCTTAAATCAATTTAATTGGTGGCCAATCAATTAAAAAGCATTAAGAACAAATTGAAATAAACAATTCAAATCCCATTAAAGATAAGCAAGAAAGAGATTAAAACTTCATATTACATATGGGTTCAAATGCAATCCTAGAAAAAATAGTTTAGCTCATAAATCTTAATAAAAACTTCATCCAAAGAAAATTAGCCATATCCAAGTTAAAGAAAATAAGAAAAACACAAAAGTAGAGTGAGAAAACTAATAGTTAAAGCTTTGTGATCTTAATTCTCCCTCCAATTCTCTTGATTTCTTGCTTTGTTTTTTCGCTCTTTTCATGAGAGAATTTGCTTGCTGCCTCCTTTTAGAAACCTCTGAAAAAAGCCCCTTAAGATACTTATTTTTGGAAAATTCCTTAGAATTGAGGCCCTTAAAGGTTTTGTGTTGAAATATAGCCTAAAAGTCTTTTTAGTTCCATGGTACTGGCTTCTTGATGATTTATATCCATGATCTCATTAGAATTGGGCAAAGTAATAAATATAAAAGTTGTAGCCCTTTCTCTTAGCTTTCTATGATCCAAGAATCACCTCATTTAGAATTCTGTAGAGAGAGTTATGGTCAAAATACTAGAACATATTTAGAAAATTCTACACTTAACCATCTTTACTTGATTCACTTCCACAAAGTTTTATGCACTTGCATATCTTCAAAACTATGACTAAATCAGTGATAGATCAAATTAGGACTTTTAACATAAAAAAGAACTAAAATTACTAAAATTAAAATATTTTAACATGTATTAAACTTAATAAAGAAAAGCATAAAAATAACCTAAAATTACTAAAAAACACAAGGGCTTAGCTATTTTTAATAATCAAAATGTGGCAAAAAACCCTTATATCATAGAGTTATCAAAATTCAAATGTAGAAAATTGCTAATCTCAAATACTTCACAAGATTAACAATTTGAATGAGACATGTCTTCAAATTTTATTCATATTGTTGAATGTATGTGGATGATTATGGACTTAGGCCCAATATGATTGTGATATGATTGAATGTAAATTCTTGGTATGTTTGAAATAGAGCCTACATGTCCTGCCTTAGCTCTTTATCTCGGTTTGTAAAATTCTTTCCTCATCTTACTCCCCTCAAAGGTTACTCGAGGTTTCTACGTTCATGCGTAATTAGAATTAAGATAGATTAGGAATTGAATTTTTATAAAATAAAAAGTGAAGAACTAAGGCGACAAAGAAGATAAGGAGATTATAAGCAGACTTTAAGGATATTTTGCATAATCCTTTATGTTTAACTAAGTTAATTTCCTTTGACGGCTCAAGAAAATTAGTATAGTTAAAGTCTATAATCATCCAAAGTAGTTTGCATATGATAGATTTATTTTATGTGATTTAATAAATACTATGCAATGCAAAGTAGTACGCATGTCATACATTTCTTTTATAAGATTTAATAGATGTTATGCATGCAAAGATGGGACCTTAACAAAATCGAAAACAAAATCCCCCATTTTATATTGAGTCACATGCCATGCATGACCAAGTTGCCTTTCACCATATAGTAAGATAACCTGCCTACTTCTTTAATTAGAGGCTTGTTAAGAAAACTCAAGGCCCAACTTTTACATGAGTATGTTTGAGTTATTGGTAGCTCTTAGTTAACTAGTTTCATAAAATTTGGATGCATAAAGACTTGATTATTATAAAACTAAAGGCAACAACTAAGTGAAACATATATGATATGTTTAGGTAATGTGTTACCACCTAGCTGATCTAAGAGTTGTATAGAGATACAATTGGTAAGCACAGTTACCTATCTATTTGACTTATCATGGTTTGTTGAGAAAACTCAAGGCCATGACTAAAATTGATGGGATATTAGCCCATTGGACAGATCCTATTGGAGATTTTTTGAAATGACTTTGAGGGTTGTCATTTTGCTTATAAAATAGTGGGATAACTATTTAAAATCTTAAAACCATGTTTTAAATAGTTTATGCATGTTATTTGCTAATTGCTTTATTTTATTTTGGTATATTTATTACATTGTGAATGGCTAATAATCTGTCACTACGAAGCATCTTAGATGCATCTAAACTCACTGGCCCAAACTTCTTAGATTGGTTTCGGAAGCTTAAAATCCCCTTGAAATAAGAAAAAAAATCATATGTCCTTGGTACTCATTTTCCACAAATTCTTGCTGTTGATGCTAGTGTTGAGGATAAGGAAGCATATCAACATCAAAAGGATGATGATGATCCGTGATGCTAGATAGTATGACTCAGAGCTCCAAAAATAGCATGAACACATAAATGTCCAATTTATAATTCTTCACCATAAAGAACTATCCGATAAGGAGGGGTGCACTAAAAGATATGAGAACTTTAAAGAAATATTTACATGCAAGATGACAAATGGAAATTCTATTTGGCCGCATGTGTTGAAAATGATTGGATTCTTCGAGAGACTTGGACAATTAGTATTAGCAACAGATCATGAGCTAAGTATAGATTTAGTTCTACAATATCTTCTTCACAACTCTAGTCAGTTCGTGTTGAACTTCCATATGAATGGATTGAAAACCACTCTTCCCAAACTTCTGAATATGTTGGACAAGGTAAAGAAGTCCATTAGGAAAGATAAGGGATCATTGCTTCTTGTTTTTTCTTCAAAGGCTTATACGAAAAAACAAAAAAAGAAATATCGTAAAGGGAAAAGGTAAAATCCCAAAATGAGAAGGCATTGAAGGCTAAGAAAGTTGTGAAAAAGGAGAAAGAAAAGGATATGTACCATCATTGTGGCAAACTTAGGCATTGAAGGAGGAATTTCATGGGTTACCTAGCTACTGTGAGCAAGAAAATAAAGCTTATTGAAGTTTCTAATTCAAGCACTATCTGCTTAGTAACTCAACTTTATATTTTAAATGTATATGATACCTCAAAATTGGTTCTAATATGTATGACATATGGTCGGGGCCAAGGATAAATATGAGTAAGAGCTTAGCTGTGGAGGTGACCCCATGGATAAACTACATAAAGCATTAGATGCTACATTGGGCAGTTGCACTCTTATTTATTTTGATATGTTGGATAATTTATTGGAATGGCTTTGAAAAATTATTTTGTTTTTGCCATATGGAAGGTTGGTGAAACGTTTGGTTCACATTGAATTGGAAAACTTCGATGTTTCATGCTTAAATAATTATTTGGAATAATTATATTAGTTTAATCATCCATATTTCATATTTATCCTTGCAATTATCCTTCACCAATTATGAATTGCAAATAATATCAAATAAGATTAATCAAGAATTCATATTAGTTGATAAATTAAGAGACTATACTTGGATAAGATCTCAGTAAAAGGTCATATGAATTTATGATTAATTGATTAAAAGAATGAATATAGATTCGTATAAAATGGAACTTTTTTCTATTGGCTCCATTAGTTTTTGATGATAATAAAACATTCCCATTTATCTATGTCTAACTTTTCTACTTAAGTGTGCAGGACAAAAAATATATATTAAATAATTAGTTAATCATTCAAAAGCCTATATCAAAACTTATAAGAATAAGGAGCTACAATTGAGCAATGAAACAAGAAGCCTCTGAGTTGGATAATTAAGGGAGTTGGTTGGATAAAACTCAAAAGAGAAGTTGGCGGGTTCAAGCAAATCGTGAAATAGAGAACACTTAGTCGACCAAGAGACAGTGTTAGTCGACTCAAAGCTTACTGCCAGAAATTTGATTCAGAGACAAAAACAACTTAATCGACTAAGAAGTTTTGTTAGTCGACTAAAAGTATACTGCCAAAAACTGGATTCAGAGACAAATACGACTTAATCGACTAAGTGGCAATATTAGTGACTAAGAGCATTCTGTTTGAAAATTTGAATTGAATGCTAAAAGATAAATTAACGGCTAGAATTGCCCCCAAACTATTTCCAACAGTCAGAATCTGTCTAGCTACCATCAGAGTTGATTTTGCAAGTATAAGAGGCCCTTCCAATAGCTATGAACCACTTTTGAAGGCTTCCAAGATAAAAAAGAAGCTCAAAAATCTCAAAAACTCTCTGCATACTTTCTGTACTTCACTTCAATCTTTGTAATAGAGTTAAGCACTTCACTTTGTACCATTCAGATCAAGTTAGTGATCATAGGTACTTATTTATTTCTCTTCTCCTTGATTGCTTAAAGTGTGCGAGACATTCTAAGGGAATTGATCAATTTTGGTTTAGCTTGATTGAGTGTATAGGTTCTAACTTAGCCTAAGAAAAGTTAGTGTTGGGTTTTGGTTAACCCCGAGAAAAATCAATGTTAAAGGTTGTGGCTGAGCTTGTGAAAAGCCATTATAAAAGCTTGGTGAAAGCTTGAGAATTTTACCGTTTTTAGTGATTTGGTTTAGAAAATGCTTGGTTGAACAATCAAAGTAGTGGATGCAGGTCTTTGACCGAACCACTATAAATCTTTGTGTATTGTCTTCCCTATTTTATTTTTCGTTCCATTCTTTGTTAGATTATTCCTTCATTTTGCATTTAATTTCTCTTCATTGAGCTTTAACTTGCCTCTAATTAAAGGTCAAATTTAGTAAGAGCCAAAAAATACTATTCACCCCCTCAAGCACATTTATTTGGGACCAACAAGTGGTATCAGAGCTAGATCCCTTACTCTTAAGGCTTAACATCCTAAGGGAGATCTAAATGGCTATTCAAAAATCTATAGTTGCTGAGGGACAATTCACAAATAGACCATCTTTGTTTGACGGATCAAATTATCCCTATTGAAGCACTAAAATGTTAATCTATATAAGGGCAATAGATTATGAAATGTGGGATGTCATAACTAATGGACCCTTCATTCCCTCAACCATAAATGTAGTGAGAAATGAAATGATTCCTAAGTCAAAGGCTGAATAGACTGAACGGACTGAACCTGAAACCAAAAAAGTTCAAACAAACTTCAAGGTAATAAACACTTTACATTGTGCCTTAACTCTTACTGAGCTCAACAAAGTGTCAAGATGTACCACAACTAAACAAGTGTGGGGCAAACTTAGGATTATCCATGAAAGGACTCCTCAAGTTAAGGAGTCCAAAATAGCTCTCCTAACATACGACTATGAAATGTTTAAAATGGAACCTGGTGAAGACATCATCAGCATGCTTGATAGGTTCATAAACATCGCATATAAACTTAATCAGCTAGGCAAACCAATTCCTGAACATGAAATTGTCAAAAGACTACTTAGAAGCCTACAAAAAAATTAAAAGCCAAAAGTGACTGCTGTTTATGAAGCCAAGGACTTAAATGTCGTCACCCTTGATGAAATTTTCGAGTCTCTTCTTACTCATGAGCTGAAACTTAAAAAAGAAGAAGAAGAAGACAAGAGAGAAGCAAAAGAAAAGAAGAAAAACATTGCTTTAAAAGCAAGCATTCTGGAAGAAGAATTAGAAAACTTATCCTGCGATGATGATGAAGAATTGGCTATGGTTGAAAAAAGATTCAAAAAACTTATAGGACAAAGAGATAGGAGATTGGCTAAGAAAAGGTACAAAAGAGATCAAGGTTCTTCATGTAGAACCAGAAATAAAAATGAGTCCAACAAGAAGGAAGAGCTTATATGCTTTGAATGCAAAAAGCCTAAACATTTCAAGTCCGAATGTCCCTTGTTGAAGGAAGAAACTCCTAAGAAAAATAAAAAATCAAAGAAGGCAATGGTGGCTGTAACCTGGCCAGACAGCGATGTTCCAAGTTCAGATATTGAAGAAAAGAAAGTGGAAGAAAGAGCAAATTTATGTCTGATGGCAAAAGATGATGAACCTGAGGTATGTTTTGTTTCTTGTGACATTTCTATGGATAAACTTCAAGATGAATATGAATGTCTT
>NW_018397257.1:305562-305685 GCF_002168275.2 Theobroma umbraticum | reverse complement strand
TTGAAAAACTTGCATCAAAATACAAGGCTTTGAAAAGAAAGACCTCATCTATTGAGAATAATTTAGAAAAAATAAATCATGATTTTTGCTCTGTTTTTAAACAAAGGAATTTACTTCAAATTG
>NW_018397257.1:305392-305552 GCF_002168275.2 Theobroma umbraticum | reverse complement strand
CTCAAAAACTGATTATGAAATTTTAAAATTAGAATTAGAAAATAGGACTAAAGCATTGCAAAAGCCATCGATGAAAATATAGCTCTTAAGAATGCAAGAAATGAAACACAAAGGAAAAACACATATTTCAAGAAAAGCCCTGCTAATGTTTCTCCTAAGT
>NW_018397257.1:305288-305382 GCF_002168275.2 Theobroma umbraticum | reverse complement strand
TGATAAACTTGGTCACCTATCTTATAATTGTTATAGAAATAGAACCATGCAAAAAACAGAAAGGATTTGGGTTCCAAAAGGATCTTATGTAGCA
>NW_018397257.1:305166-305278 GCF_002168275.2 Theobroma umbraticum | reverse complement strand
AAGGACCCATCAAGGTATGGGTACCTATTAAGAAAATTGAAAATCGGTCTTGCAGGTTGAGCCTAACCGAAACAACATATGTTCAAGAGCTCAACTGAAGGAGAAACAACCA
>NW_018397257.1:304596-305156 GCF_002168275.2 Theobroma umbraticum | reverse complement strand
ATAGTGGCTGCTCGAGACACATGATTGGAAACGAAATGTTATTTGCTCAGCTGGACAAGAAAAAAGAAGGTATTGTATCATTTGGAGATGACTCAAAATGTAGAATTCATGGTATAGGAACTATTGGTAAGAATTCTCAAACTCAAATTAGTCATGTGTTACTTGTCAAAAGTTTAAGGCACAATTTATTAAGTATTCGTCAATTGTGTGATAAAGGCTTTAAAGTATGTTTTAATTCATGTAAATGTAAGGTGATAGACATTAGTACCAATAAAATCTCATTCGTAGGAAAAAGAATTAAAAATATGTATATTATGTTTTTAGAAGCTCTTGAGATCAATTGTGAAACATGTCTTATGGCAAATGATGAAAATGATAGTTGGTTATGGCATAGGAGACTTGGACATGTGATCATGCATACTATCTCAAAATTGATAAGAAAGAATCTAGTTATAGGACTACCTAAACTTAGATATGAAAATGATCAAATTTATGATTTATGTCATCTAGGTAAACAAGTTAGAACATCTTTTAAAACCAAGAAGATTATTTCAACTTCT
>NW_018397257.1:303984-304336 GCF_002168275.2 Theobroma umbraticum | reverse complement strand
ACTTCCTTGCTCATAAAAATGATGCACTGTCTGCATTTGTGAATCATTGTAAGAAAGTTCAAAATGAAAAAGGACTTGTCACTGTTAGTATTAGAAGTGATCATGGAGGAGAATTTGAAGGAGATGATTTTGACATTTTTATAATGAAAAGGGGATAGATCACAACTTCTCTGCACCTAGAAGACCCTAAGAAAATGGAGTTGTAGAAAGGAAAAATATAACTTAAAAAAAAATGGCTAGAACCATGCTTTGTGAAAACAAGCTACCCAAATACTTTTGGGCAGAAGCTGTTAATACAGTGGCATATATTCTTAATAGAGTATCAATAAGGGCCATGATATCAAAAACACCA
>NW_018397257.1:303708-303852 GCF_002168275.2 Theobroma umbraticum | reverse complement strand
GGTAAAAAACCAAATATTTCTCACTTTAGGAGTTTTGGCTGCAAATGTTTTGTATTAAATAATGGAAAACATTCTCTAGGAAAATTTTAAGCTAAGAGTGATGAAGCAATCTTTCTAGGATATGCATTGAACTCAAAAGCCTAT
>NW_018397257.1:302952-303515 GCF_002168275.2 Theobroma umbraticum | reverse complement strand
TCTATCCATGTAGTTTTTGATGAATCTAATGCCTTGCAAAAAGAAGCTCTTGCTAATGAAAATGATGAAGAGGACTTTGAAAAACAAATGGAAGAAATGAGCTTAGAAAATAAGAAAAATAGTGAAGAAAATCCATGTGGAAGAGAAATAGAACCTCTACCCTTGGAAACTCTGTAAAGAACTGAAGATCAACACATTGATCTTCCAAAGAGCTGAAAGTACATGAAAAATCATCCACAAGAATAGATCATAGGTGATCTTTCACAAGGTGTCAAAACCAGAAAAGGAATTAGAGAGACATGTGAATTCTCTACTTTCATCTCACAAATTGAGCCTTGAAGAGTAGAAAAAGAAAAAAGCTGGATATTGGCTATGCAAGAAGAGCTTGATCAATTTGAAAGAAATCGAGTGTGAACATTATTTCCTAGACCATTAAATCACCCAATTGTTGGCACAAAATGGGTGTTTAGAAATAACGTAGATGAGCAAGGTAATGTCATTAGAAACAAAGCTTGGTTAGTGGCTCAAGGATATAACCAAGAAGAAGGCATTGACTATGATGA
>NW_018397257.1:302851-302942 GCF_002168275.2 Theobroma umbraticum | reverse complement strand
CCTGTTGCTAGGATAGAAGCCATAAGATTATTACTTGCATTTGCATGTTCCATGAACTTTAAGCTATTTCAAATGGATGTGAAAAGTGCTT
>NW_018397257.1:302168-302841 GCF_002168275.2 Theobroma umbraticum | reverse complement strand
TCTTATTCAAAAAGAAGTTTATGTTAAACAACACCTTGGATTTGAGGACTTTGAAAAACCAGATTATGTTTTCAAGCTACATAAGGCATTATATGGATTAAAACAAGCTCCAAGAGCTTGGTATGAAAGACTCTCAAAATTTTTAGTTGAAAAAAGGTATATTAGAGGAAGCATTGATACAACATTGTTTATTAAGAAATGCTTGAATGATTTAATTGTAGTTCAAATTTATATGGATGATATTATATTTGGTGCTACTAATGAGGCTTTGTGCAAGAACTTTGCTAAAGAAATGTAAGGTGAATTCTAGATGAGCATGATGGGTGAACTGAAATTTTTTCTTGGCCTTCAAATCAAACAATTGAAAAAAGGCATCTTTATTAGTCATGAAAGATACATTCAAGACATACTAAAGAAGCTTGACATGCTGAAACTGAAATCAATCAGTACACCAATGAGCCCTTTCATCAAACTTGATGCGGATGAGAAAGGAAAAAGTATTGATCAAAAATGTTATAGAGGTATGATTGGATCTTTACTTTATTTAATTGCTAGCAGACCTGATATGCAATTTAGTGTATGCTTGTGCGTTCAGTTTCAGCAAAGAGTCACACTTAACTGTAGTAAAAAGAATCTTCAGGTACCTTTTAGACACACAAAATTTAAGATTATG
>NW_018397257.1:301815-302018 GCF_002168275.2 Theobroma umbraticum | reverse complement strand
AGTGGCACATGTTAGTTTTTAGGAGATATGCTTGTGTCATGGTCAAGTAAGAAATAAAATTCTATTGCACTTTCCACAGCTGAAGCTGAATATATTTCTTTAAGTAATTGTTGTGCTCAGATTTTGTGGATTAAACAACAATTAAAAGATTTTGGAGTGACTATGCAAAATGCACCAATATTTTGTGACAACACAAGTGCAAT
>NW_018397257.1:301556-301805 GCF_002168275.2 Theobroma umbraticum | reverse complement strand
AAAAATCCAGTTCAGCACTCAAGAACTAATCATATTGAAATAAGACACCATTTTGTTAGAGATCATGTGGTTAAGGGAGACATTAAGATTGAGTTTGTCAACACTTTGTATCAATTAGCTGATATATTTACAAAACCCTTAAATGAGGAAAAATTCTGTGAAATTAGGAGAAATCTAGGATTGACTAGTGCTAAAAAACTTTGAGAAAATTTTTGAACATTTCTTTGGTAAGACAGTGTACACTTAGTT
>NW_018397257.1:301161-301383 GCF_002168275.2 Theobroma umbraticum | reverse complement strand
TAGTAAAAGACGCAGACAGAGAAGGGAAAAACTTAGTCATTTAACAAGGCCTAAGTAAAATAATAAAATTTAAAGAAATAAAAAGAGGAAAATAGGTAAAGAAAAAGGAAAAGAAAATTGAACCAAAAATGAAAAAGAAAGGAAATTGTAAATTTTTGAAATAATAAAAATTGCCCACATTTAAAAGGAAGGGTCTGACGGTCTTTGAAGAAAAATTTCTTT
>NW_018397257.1:274687-301151 GCF_002168275.2 Theobroma umbraticum | reverse complement strand
TTTCTCCTTATTCTCTCTCATCTAAAACCGACCTCACAAACTAAAATCCCTTTTTCCTAAATTCTTTAAACCCTAAAATCTAAAACTTTCAAAATCAATGGCAAAACCTTCCCTGCCTAAGGATACTCTAGAAAAGAAGAAAAGAAAACGGTCCATGGAAGAAAATCCTCCCTTCAAAATTCTAAAGAATAAAAAGAAGGATGAATCTGCTACAGTGACCATGAAAATTGGGAAGAAACAAAGAGAAAAGGAACAGAAATCAGAGAAAAAGAAAGATAAAGAAAAAACCACTACAAAAGGTAACTCTCCATCCCTAAATATTAGAACTAAGATTCATGAAGATAGGTTTAGGAAAATCGAAAATGCCCCTATCTCATGTGAGAAAGTCATCAATTGGGACAGTTTCAATGAGGTTCCAAAAATTAAGGAAGCATTATTAGAATACTTTGAAAAACTAGATTATGTTGGTATAGTCCTAGTCTGGTAAAAGAGTTTTATGTTGGTATAGCACAGAATGAGGAAGAACTAGATGATCCCAAGGAAATTGTGGATGATGGTCCGACTGTATTTTTGAATGGAAAGGAGTTTGTAGTTACCGCCACTGATTTAGGAGAGTTGTTGCATGTTGAGTGTAATGAGGGAAATTATGAAATTCTAGAAGATTATGATCCCTCATCCTTGTAGGAAATGATCACTAGAAAAACTGAAAGATTTTCCTCAAGAAGTTGTGTGAGTTTCATCAAAAGTCCACAAACTAGGATATTACATTACTTCATAGCTTCAACAGTTCATGGAAGAGGTGGCAACTTCAGCTATGTAAGTCTCGAGGATATGTGGATGATGCAGTTTGCATTCAATGCTTTGTCTCTAAATTTAAGAAGGTTTATGATAGAAAGGATGAGAAGAACCTGTCTAGTTGACAAAATAAATTTACCTTATGGAAATATAATTACCTCTTTGGCAAAGAGGAAAGGTATCTGGAGTTCAAGATATGAGAGTGATCAAGTAAAGAGCAGAGATCAAGCTATCTATCTGGGAAGTCTACCTAAGATGAGTTATAAGTTATATGGAGAAACATTTGTCAAGACTCCCAAGAATGCTCAAAGGGATGAGCAAGCTGCTTCTGCTCAAGCAACAGCAACACCCTCACAATTCTCCAATGAGATGGTCCTGAATTTGTTGATGAGAATTGATGGAAAACTCATTGACCAAAGAGCTAGAATGGAGAAAATTGAAGAAAAGCTACAAGAGTTGGGAAATTTGATGAAGGACAAAGGAAGTCCCTTTCAGGTTCTCCAACTGAAAATGCTCCTACAGCACCAAGTCCAACCCCAGTAGAGCAAACAAGTAAAAGTCTTGATTTTCAAGCTGAATGTAATGAGCTAGAACTTGATTCAGTAAAGAAACTGCACACTTCTGAAGCTAAACTTGAAAAAAAGGACAGTGTAAACATAGAAGTGATTGGGTGTCATCTGCATGAGGAAATACAAGAAGCTGAGTCTTTCCCACCAAACTCTGAGGAAGTTTTGATCATGGATGTCTTTCAGCAGATGGTGAGGGAAGAACAAGCTGAAAAGGAAGTAGCAAAAAATAAAGCATAAAAACCAGCACCTGTAAGAGCATCCCCTAGATCTGTCCATACTACAAGGAAAAATGATCAGATTGAACCTACTGGTAGGGACAAAAAGATTATGGCAACCAAGACCAAGTTCATCAAGAGGATGATCTCCTCTAGATTAGCTGAAAAGGTCAAATCTCTAATCAAGTCTTCTACTCAAGATCCCCTTCCAATCTTAGACACCTCATCCTCTGACTCTCCATCACAAAAATTCTCCCCTCCAACATCTCCTGAACCCCTCAATATCTTCTATGGAACAGATGAATCGACCACTTCTGACTCTTCTTAAATTTGATTCCATTTTACTGATGACAAAAAAAGCGAGAAATAATATTGGTCGTCAGGGTAAGAGTTCTTAGAAATTTAAGGGCATTTTAGGAAAGCTGATTTTGATGATGCTAGACTATGTATGACAACATTTTATTTTAATTACTGATGGATATTTTGTTGATGATATATGAATATTGAAATTATTTTCTATGTTTTTGTGTTTAATGCAATGTTAGTGATTATTGATGTTGGAATCAATGTGGACTATTAATAATATGCTGGTGATAGATAGTTACAATGTGAATGGTATTCTGTCACCTATCACTAATGTTTTGAAAGCTTGAATAAACTTTCTTTGTTAAAATGTCTGAATTTGTACTTGTTACCTTTTTTAAGATATAGATAAAAATTTGCTGACTTGTTAAGTTGGATAGTAAAATAACTTGAAAAGACCATGCATATACTAGAAGGGGAGCACACCTCAGGGGAGAAGTTCCAATCTAGTGCAAAATAAAAAACAATAGACATTGTGCATTTAATCAATGAATATTTTATCATCATCAAAAAAGGGGAGATTGTTGGCTCCATTAGTTTTTGATGATAATAAAACATTTCTCATTTACCTATGTCTAACTTTTCTACTTGAGTATGCAGGATAAAAACTGTATATTAAATAATTAGTTAATCATTCAAAAGCCTATATCAAAACTCATAAGAATAAGGAGCTACAATTGAGCAATGAAACAAGAAGCCTCTAAGTTGGATAATCAAGGGAGTTGGTTGGATAAAACTCAAAAGAGAAGTTGGCAGGTTCGAGCAAATCGTGAAACAGAGAACACTTAGTCTACCAAGAGACAATGTTAGTCGACTAAGAGCTTACTCCAGAAACTGGGTTCAAAGATAAAAACGACTTAATCGACTAAGAAGTTTTGTTAGTCGACTAAGAGCTTACTGCTAAAAATTAGGTTCAGAGACAGACACGACTTAATCGACTAAGTGGCAATGTTAGTCAACTAAGAGCATTTTGTCGAAAAATTTGAATTGAATGTTAAAAGACAAATTAACGGCTAAAATTGCCCCCAAACTGTTTTCAACGGTCAGAATCTATCTAGCTGCCATTAGAGTTGATTTTCAAGTATAAGAGGCCCTTCCAACAGCTATGAACCACTTTTGAAGGCTTCCAAGATCAAAAAAAGAGCTCAAAAATCTCAAAAACTCTCTACATACTTTCTGTACTTCACTCCAATCTTTGTAATAGAGTTAAGCACTTCACTTTGTACCATTGAGATCAGGTTAGTGATCATAGGTACTTTTTTATTTCTCTTTTCCTTGATTGCTTAGAGTGTGCGAGACATTCTAAGGGGATTGATCAAGCTTGGTTTAGCTTGATTGAGTGTACAGGTTCTAACTTCGCCTAAGAAACGTCAATTTTGAGTTTTGGTTGATCCCCGAAAAAATCATTGTTAAAAGTTGTGGCTGAGCCTATGAAAAGCCATTGTAAAAGCTTGGTGAAAGCTTGGGCGTTTCACCATAAATCTTGGTTGAACAATCAAGGTAGTGGATATAGGTCTTTAACCGAACCACTATAAATCTTTGTGTATTGTCTTCCTTGTTTTATTTTTCATTTCATTCTTTGTTAGATTATTCCTTCATCTTGCATTTAATTTCTCTTCATTAAGCTTTAACTTGCCCTCAATTAGAGGTCAAATTTAGTAAGAGCCAAAAAGTGCTATTCACCCCCCTCTAGCACATTTATTTGGAACCAACATCTTTTGAGTAAGACATAGAGTTGTTTGTTCAAAGAATAAAGCAAATTCATATAATGATATAATTTGGCCCATACTTCTCTAATACATATAGCCCATTAGAACACTCTAAACCAATACTATTCCAAGCATGCATTGAGATGTATGTATACAACATCATGGAATATTCAAAAGTGTTTGAATATTACTCTCACAAAGAATCTTGCATTTAATGGGAGCATAATGACACTAAGAAAAGAATTTTCTTTAGTATTACTTAGTTACAATGGAATCCAAAACTTCAGGTTTTGCATAAAGATGCATAATTAAATGTATGGGAACTCTATTGATTTAGTAGGATACATTAAGGATGTATTATTCATATTAGATGAATCTACAAAATATAAGTTATCATTGGAGTTGTATATTGTAAAAGGAAATCCAAAAAGGTCAAATTTATTGAAATGTACAAGTGCATTTATTTCATACACATAAAGAGGTTAGTGGGAGTGAATCCAACTATTTGCTGATATGGTTGCATAAGATGCAATGTGTGTACCGTTAGAATTTGACCCCTTGCTCAAATATGAAATTAAATGTATAACACAATGGAAAAATAAAATAGCATTTAATTAAAAAGACAGCCAAATCTTATAAGATCAATGTTTGTGTTTTTCATGTAATTATCATATTAATTATAAACATTTATAAGTTTAAGTATTACATACCTTGCTAGATATCGTAACCAAGAGCCAATTAAATCAAAAAAGCTTGTGATGAAGCAAGTAACTTGAAAAAAGAATAAGATGATATAAAATTCTACAACTGAAATTGTTGCTTCTTCACCTTTAGGATTAGTCAAATCTGCAGCCACCCAAGTGTTTGGCCTTTGACAGTAATCCACATAATAACCAAATAAGAGCTTCTCAAAGATAGGATTTTACTTGTACCAGCAAGTTTTGTTTCTAAACCGAAAAGGCAAAAGTTCTTATTGAATCTTATTTCTATCAAAAAGAGAAAACTAATTTTCTTTTTCTTATTTGTTTATGAAACGGCTAAGAACTAATTGGAGGCTTAGAGTTTTAGTTGGCTAACATCACATATTTATATAGCCATACTAAGTTGTAACCCTAGATACAATAGTTTTATTTTAATTCAATTAAGTCCTTGTGAACTTAATTAATTTTCCACTTTTATTTGGTCTATTCCGATTAAGTCCAATATAGTTGATTATCATTATTTAATCTAAATCATATTAGTTAATGTGTGTGACCAATTAGGCTTCTAACATGTTGGCAATAAATACAAATCCTAATTAAATATCAATTTGATAATTGATTTAAATTTAGAAATCATGAGTGGTATCTAGCACTACATCATGACCACTCAAAAACACCTTATTTAGGCATCTGGTCACCTCCAGACCCATAGGAGTGAAATCAAAGTATGTCATTCTGCATACAAGATGACTTGGTGTCTCAAGTCTAACGACTAGTTGCACGATTATAACATGAAAGCATATTCCACAGACACTTGAATGAAATACCAACTGGAGTTCTTATAGCGGGTCATGTTCATTGAACTTGTTCTTTAATAAGCACTTACAAGTTATCCTCAAATATCCCATATACTTCAATTTGTGAGATTGATTGCTTGCTTTGCAAGTAAAGGAGCTTAGCATGTATTAGTGTTTGAAAATCCAATTACTAAGAACAATTTTACGAACATGGCTTTGATGCAAAGTGATCTCATAATTGTAACAACTTTACAATTCTCTTGCAAGGCTTTTATGTTCCATGGGCTTCATCTAATTAGTACTTAATAACTCCTTAATATTGCACAACATAAAGGAAAATCTCTATCACATATAGTTATGTGATTAAGTATGCATTAAATGACAATATATATTCCTTGACTAATCCAAATGGCTCAAGGGCATATACCAACATATACAAGGAAATTACAAAATCTTAAGGAACGAATGGCATTATTCAAAGTGACATAAGCATCTAATGCATACAGCATAGTCTAGTTGAAATGGTTCCAAAGAGCAAAAAGGCACTATACATGTATATCGTAGACATCCTATTAAAAAGGGCTTAAATAAGAAGATATTTAGATCGTTAGTTAATGGAACTAATAAAAGTTTCTGGAATTGTTAATGCAACAATGGAGCCATGCTAAGAGAACTCAGGTATCATTGGATCTAAACATAGTAATATGATAAAATGCTCGAACATCAAAAAGATCAATAAAAGTAAATAACCATAATTAAAGGCATAAGCAAGTTTTTTAGAGACACGATTGCTAGATGGATTAGATCCACATACAATGAGGTAGCAATTGGCTTTGTGCTAGTGGTAAAATGTTTGAATGAGCTTTATAGCCAATTGAGATTGGTCAAGGCTTAGATTGAATCATGCAATCATATCATCCACATTGAATGATAAAAGAATTTCATTCATCAAAAAGACATCAATTATAAATGTTATAAGTCTATTGGATGCAGTTCATGAGAAAATATGCCTTGTAAGGGAATTGTAATGGTTTACAATTATGAGATCCCTATGAATTAAAGCATAATCTTTAAATGTTCCTAGTTGATGGATCACTAAGACTAGGTAGTAGTGATGCTTAGAGACTAGTGCATTCTATGTTCTTTACTTGGGAAGTAAGCAACCAATCTCATAGGTTGAAGTATGAAGATACTTGGAACTAGAATGTAGTTGCTTGTTCCATGAACAAGTTCATTGAACATAACCTGACATAAGAAATGCATTTGGTATCTTACTCTAATGTCTATTCAAAGATTTCTCATGTGTCAGTCATGTGAATACTCCTCAGACTTAAGACACAGGTTCTCTTATATGTAGAGTGCTATATATTTCATCATATCCCTACAAGTTCTACCGAGGATGCCAAAATAGGATACAATTAATTATATCATGAAGCATGAGAAGGCAAATAAATGGTCAATAAAAGAATCATCACCCCAAGTGATTTAGGGAACATATTTTAATCGTTCGTCATTGATATTAGCTTATTGAAGTCCTTAACGAAGGCAACTTATAGATTACAAAAATGATTTTTATAATTCTCTACAAAGTTAATGAGGGAATGAATTACACTGATAGATTGTACACTAAAAGGTTGTCAATGAACATTTTGACTCTCCTAACAATTGGATGGCTATGATGTATTACTAGATGTCAATCTTGGGCTATAGAATTGAATTAATTAATTTAATAACAATTTTAATTCAATTCCATTGCCAACATGTTAGGAACTTAATGGTCACACACAATAAGTTACATAATGCATTAAATTAGGATTGTGATGATTTAAGTTGGACTTAAAACATACACTAGGTTTTTAACTTCTAAGTAGTAAATTAAAATAGTTTACTTAAGTATAAGGCCAATCTTATAATTAGTTATAATATTAAAGCCTTACTTGCAAACAAATAAAATAAATTTAATTTATTTTAATTTACGATGACTTAATTAAAAAGGTTTAATTAAGTGTTGGGCTAATATTATCAAGGGTTATAATATTGAGGCCTTATTTGCAAATTAAGAAGTTAATTAACCTAGATATAAATATCACTCTTGAACTACTCCTCATAATATAAGTGAAACACACAACTTTGATTTTTTAGGTTGTCAAAAAACTAACAAGAAAAGTCTAACAACAGACTTTCCTGATTGACTTCAAAAAATAGTTTTCGTACTTTGCGATTCGAATAGGATGAGTGTGATTGTGTGGAGAAGAAAGTTGTTGTCCACCTTGCTAGCTCAAAGACATAGTTGAGAAAGCTCCCTTTTTGTGAAGGTTCAAGTGTAACCATGTGCGCAACCATTGGAGGCCAAGCATTTGAGTGGCTTGGTTTCTTTGCATGTTTTGTAGTCTTCACGGTTTAAATAAGGGAAAAGTACCATTGTGATAACCATATCACTTGGTCAAGGTAATCTTATTTTTTCTAATTATTCCTTTCTTTTGGTTTAGTTTGTATTAAAACCATTAAGGAGATCCATGGTTGTTGTAGCATGTTTATTGTTATTCAATTACTATTTTTTTGTTTCATTCCTCTATGTGTAATCTGATCATGCCGTTCCCAATAGTTTGTTAGCTTTATTATTGTTTTGAAATGATAATGTTGATTGAACTAAATATGCTATGAAAATGATTGAATAATGTTTTTCAATGTGAAGAAAATCCTCAAGGATGTTTTAAAATTGAGTTTAAAAAAAAAAAGATTGATTGAACATACTTTGAAATCGAATGATAATGCTCTTAAAAATGAAAGAGTATTTCTAAGTTTTTTGAAAGATTTATTGTTCTCAAACTTAAAGTGCTAGCCTAAGAATTGAATTCTAAAAAGCAAAGATTTGATTCTTAAATGAGAAGAAAACAAAATTTATTTCTTTATCATAAGAAAAACCAATTTTGAAAATAGGAAAAGTTAGCTCTTTGTAGAAAGCATCAATAAAGAATCGATTTTAAGAGAAGAAAAAGTCAGTTTTTGAAGCTATTAGAATTGAGAAGAACTGACGCCTTAAAGAGTAAGAATCGATTCTAATAGAATAGAATGCATAAGGCAAAAAATGTGAAGAAGGAAGAATCAGTTCTTTAAATAACAGAAGTCAGTTCTATGTAAATAATGAGCCAAAGAGCACAAGTTTGAAGACAAAGAATCGATTTTACATGGAGAAGGTATCAATTCATGGAGCACCAGAAGCAAGATTCATAAACTTGGTGACCAAGAAAGAGATGGTACTAATGGATAAGATTAGAGCAACAAAAGTCAAGATGCAATTTCAATTTGGTGCTAGTCAATAGTGAAAAGTCAACACTTTGGGCGAAAGAATCGATTCTCTAAAGACAAAAGATCCAAACTTTATAAAGAACTAACAACTCATGATCAAAGAATTGATTCGCTATGTGTGACAAAAATGTGCAAGTTGGCCCGACGTACAAAAACTTATCCAAATTTCACTCCAACAGGCAAAAACACACAGGGGCTATAAATATCTACCTTGAAAACATCAAAAGTGTGAACTTGAACAATTTTGAATCATCTTTGAAGAGAAAAAGAGAGGAAAAATAACCAAAAGAGATATGACTAGAAAAATCATAGTTTTGAGTTAGAACAGAACCTAAAAATCATATTTTTATCCTTTAATTAATGCTTTTTAAGCTTAAACCTTATTTCATCTTTCATTTATTTTGAGAAAGCTCTCATTCCACTAAACCTAAACTTCCCTACCAACTTTATTAGAGGTTTTATGCTAGAGATTCTTAAGAACACACTATTGTATTGGTTATTCCTCCAAGCAAAAGGTAGAGGGGCTTTACCCAATCCGTTAAAAGGCTGTATCTTGTGTAAAGATTGTACTTAAACTTGAAAATGGCAGTGTTTTGGTTAAGGTTACACTTGAACTTTTGAAAAGACATGTTGTGAAGGTTATGCCTGATCTTGCTAAAAGACATATTGTAAGGATTATGCCTAATCCTGTTGAAAAGGTAAGTTGACAGTGGATTTGAATTCCTTGTGCTATCAAGGGAGAGGATGTTGCCATTGGAAGGTTGAACCTCTATAACGATCTGACTGAGTACTCTCTATCTTATTGTAATTTGTTTATTTGTTTTATATTATGTTTTTATTGTATTTCTACTGCATTTTCAAAGTTCTTTTAAAAAGGAAATTTTTTTATTAATAACCAATTCAGCCTCTTTTATTTACTTGACTTTAAGCTTATCTTCCTAACAATGTTGGCAATAAATATAAATTAATTCAATTAAGAATTTACATTCATATTTACAAATCATGAGCGACATCTAGTAATATATTATGGCCACCTAAATGTTAGAAGAGTGAACATGGTTTGACTAACCTTTCAATGTATAGTATCTTAGTGTAATTTGATCCTTTCATCATATATCCTAGATAAATAAAAAGCTGGGCTTGATATCTACTTTTTAACTTATCCATATTAGTCTTGTAACTTTTATTTTGACCTATCAAGATTGCCTTGGCTCAGGACTTTCAGTTAATATAAGTCAAAGGCAAATGAAATATGTCCCTTTCCAATCACTTGAAGTGATAAATCCTCTCTAAACTACTCAATCATCTTGGAATTCTTCATGCCATACCCAAAGGCATTTTGCTTAGGCATGTAACTTTTCTAGATCTGTAAAGGTGAAATCAAAGCATGACAATTCACATACAAGATGTCTAAGTATCACAAGTCTAATAATTACTTACACTAATAATACATGAAGGCATTTTCATAGACACTTGAGTGAAATGCCAAATGAAACTCTCATAATGGGTCATGTTCAATGAACTTGTTCCTTAACAAGAACCCACATTCTATCCGTAAGCATCTCACATACTTCAACCTATGAGATCAATTGCTTACTTTGTAAAGTAAATAAGCTTAACATGTACCAATCCTTGAGCATTGTCAATGTCCTTATTCTTGACAATATAATAACTAGGACCATATTTAAGAACAAGGCTTTGATGCATAAGAATCTCATAATTACAAGCCTATTATGTTCCAAGGACTTTATCTACATAAGTCTCTTATATCTCTTTATAAATAAACTCATGGACAAAGAAGTACTTTATGCTTATATAAAATATTCATAATGTATTTAACATGAAATATGACTAATTAATGTGGTGTTTTACAAGCATAAAATTGATTGGCTTATAGAGCTTACACTAATAAATCCTACTTCATAGCTTTATCTGGAAGTTCAAAATTCGATGTTGTCCTTATCGTCACTTGATGAGCTGTCATCCAAGAGATCATCCTTTTCTAATTCTCTTTTCAGTGGTTGTCCTTGTAGCTCTTTTAGCTTGTCCTATACTTCTTTAGCAATATTGCAATTTTGCACTTAATTGTGTTGCCTTTCTCCAAGTGCACTAAAAATAGTTTGCATGGCTTTGGCAATGAGTTCAATTAAATCAAGATCGCGTGAATTCCAATTTGCTATGTCTTTCTCTATTTTGCATGGACCATCTTCAATTTGCTTGCATGTTTGATAATCATTTGCAATAATAAAGTATCTCATTATATATCTCTAAACACAAAAATCTTCATCATTAAAATATGAAGGCCTAAAAGTGATAATCCTTCTTCAAATGCTGATTCATTTGAATTGGTTACCATGTCTTGAAATTTGTAATCATCAAGTGCCATGAGACAAAGATTTGCAATTTCATCATTTTCCTCTTATTGGGTATCATCATTATCATTCCAAGTTACTATCGTCTCTTTCTTCTTGAAATTTTTGGAAGTGTTTCTCATGTTATTGGTGCATTCATATCTGCTGTGATCGAGCCTTTTGCAATTAAAACATATCAAGTTATCTCTTGTGTGATCTTCCTTAGGCATATCCCTCTTTATAGGTTTCTTATTTCTAAAGTTTTTATTCATGCACTATTGAATTTTCTAGCTATCATGGCCATATCCTCATCACTTTTGTTTTCACTCTTTTGCCTACTTTCTTCTTCTATTATTATGGATTTAAGGGCCATTCCTGTTTTTTTTTGTGTCTTCTCTCTTAGACTCCTTTAAGTCGTTTTCATGTTTCAATGTCATTTCATATAAGAGTAAGGATCCTACTAGCCCTTTTAGCTTAAAGTTGTTAAGGTTTTTAGCTTTTTCTATAGCCATTACTTTAGGTTTCCAAGTTTTGGATAGACTATAAAGGATTTCCTTGACAAGTTGGGCATTGGGAAAATTTTTCCCTAAACCTTTCAAATCTCTAACAATATTGGTAAATCTCTCAAACATTTTATTTATAGAATCATCCTGTTTCATCCTAAAGAGTTCACAATCATGTGTAAGCAATCCAACCTTGGATTCCTTGACATGGTTTGTTCCCTTATAGGTTGTCTCTAAAGTGTCCTAAATTTGTTTTGCATTTTCACACATAAACGCTTTATTAAATTCACTAGAACCTAATGCACAAAAAAGAGTATTATAAGCCTTGCAGTTTACTTGAATTAATTTCTTATCTTTATCATCACATTCTTTCGTAGACTTAATGGCTATTTTGCCAGCTACCACCTTGCTTGGAACATGTGGACCATCTAAAATAGCATTCCAAACATCTAAGTTCATTAATTGCCCTTCACCAAATGCAGTTGCCATCACCTCTATTTTTGTCAATTTAAGCTTCTACAAAGGATATCTCCAAGGTAATTAGACCTATCAAATTTAAGACCAAGCTCTAATAGTAATTGTTAATGTAAAAGTCTCAATAAGCAATATACCAAGACGAGGTGAATTGGTATTTAAAAATTATTTTGAAAACTAAGAATAAATATCAAGACTTTTGCAACCAAAAATTTCTTCTTCTATCAAAAACAAAGTGTGTGATTTTTCTAAGCAAGTTTTCAATGATAAATTAAAAAGAACATATAATAAATCAAGGTAAAATATTTTCCTAAGTCAAATGAAAGCAAAGCATAAATAATGAATCAAGGTAAAATATTTTGCCGAGCTAAATGCAAGCAATAAATCACAATTGCGAAAAAATTGAAAGCAAGATACAAGATTTTTATAGTGGTTCGACTTTCTCTAATGTTTACACCCACATTCTCAGAACACTAAGGAATTTCAAATCCATTGAGGGAAATAAGCATTTTATGGGATGAAATGAAACCCTTGTAATGGCTTTTTAATGGGATCAAGCAAAACCCTTATAATAGCATTTTCACGAGATCAAGTGTAACCCTACAGCAATGGTTTTTCACGAGCTCAACCATAAACCCATAAATAGCTTTTGAAGGTTAAGCTATAACCTTTACAATGGAGTACAAAGTTGTAACACCCCCAATTTTTGATGTAAACTACGAATGATTTATGAAATATGTAGAGTCTTAAGGACTTTGATGATAGGATACCCATGCTCAGTGTTTAAGAGTATATATTGACACTTAGGCAAAACTTTGAGGAAATATGTGATAAATCTCATAATTTAAGGTTTTGATCAAAGTTAATGTTATGTTTATGAATTTATGTGTATGGGATTAATTTCAATGGATGAATTAAGGTGTAATATCAACCGAGAATAATATTGGAATGTTAAATTTGAATTTTTAGAGTTTTAGGGAAGCTTAGAACTGCCTACAAGGGTGAAAGTATCGATACATAGCCCAATGTATCGATATATTTATGGCAAGATGAACAACAAAGGCCCTAAGAAGAATATTCTATTGATACATTTCGTAATGTATTGATAGATTTGGCCAAAGATGAACATGTATCGATGCATTATCCAAATGTATCAATACAGTGGAAGCAGAAAGCACTTATGGCCATTCTACTTGAAATGTACTGATACAATACCTCAATGTATCAATACATTTATTGGAAATTAAGGTAGATGTATCGATACATTGCAAAAATGTATCAATTATTAGAGTGGAAAAGCAAAAATAAAGAAGGATTTTTGGCCATTTCGCCCAACCCTTTCTCTTAGCTCTTTCTCTCTCTCTCTCTTTAAAAAATCTGAAACCCTAACCCTCTTAATTTAATTTTTGAGCCATTTGAAGCTATTTGTAGCTTGAGAAACCATTATGGAGGTAAGATTGAACATTTTTACAAATTATTTTCTAATTTAATTGGTTAATAACTTTGAATCGACTTTTCTCCAGATTTGATATTTTTCCTTCCTTGGCTTGGGTTAGGGAATTTGGAGCTAAGACTCCTACAATTCAACTTCCAAGGTATGGTTTTAGCTCATTAATGAAGGATTTGAGCTTAAATAGTAGGATTACTAAGATTTAGTTAATTATGTGAAATGTTGGCATTTTTTGAAAGCCAGGAATAATTAATCTGTTGATGTTCTCATGTGTTTGAAAGGAAAATGGAGTTAAATCAACTTGTCGGCAAGCTAGATGACAATCAGAGGCTAAGGATTGAAGCTTGGCAAGGAGTGCCTTCTATTATCATTGTGAGTGGGATTTAAGCAAAATGCACGTGATGCATAATGCACTATAAATGCAATACCATGATATTAGAATGAAATATGTATGCTTAAATGAATGAACCTAGGCTAGAAAACAATATATGTGTATATGTATATATGTGGATTGTGTGTGATTGTGTAGTGATGTGAGCCACATGGGTGGCCTATACTGTGTGTGCCTAAATTAGGATGTCTAGAGGCTATGATGAACCCTTAAGAGCATATTACCCTAGGTGAATGATATGTTGAGATGAATGGATTAAATGATGCCTTGGAACTTAGAGGCTCTTAAAACTTAACTGAGCTTAAGACAATTGAAGCTCGACAAATGTGATTTATGGTTTGAAAAGGAAAGATGTGAATGATAAAGGCATGATGGCCTTGTTTTTGGACTATTGTTTCGTTTGATGAATGAATTTTGGATGTTGATTTGATTTATAATTGAGTGGATTTCTGTCCTTTGTGACTATTTGTGTTCTTGCAGGGATAGTGGTAAGTAAGGATAGTGGCACTAATCCTGCTTGTGATTCCTGCCTGCAGTTCTTTGACGCCATCCATTGAGATTACTTCAAGTGACACTGACATTAGGAATTTACTTCTATCGATGATATGTTCTCCATTAGCTACTTTGGCACTGTGCATGATCTGTTCTTCACCCATTGCTTTGGCATGCTCGTGATCTGTTTCTTTGCCAGTGGTTTTACCCTGAGCGTAATTTGATTCTCTACTAGTTAGTCATCATGCATGATCTGATTATGTCCAGGGGAGGACTACTCATTGATTTGATTTGTAAATGACATGAGATAGCCATGGAGAGGCTTAGATAAATATGATATGAATATGATGTGATACTCTGAAAACTAGAGTGTGCCGTGGAGAATGATTTGAATAACTTTGATCCACTTCGAGGGTAAGTCTAATGATATGTGTTATGACCTTTGAAGACATTAAAGATGATTATATGCCCTCATATTAGAGATTTACGGATAATGATATGCTCTGTATTTAGAGATGTTTGCTAGAACATCCAGTTGCACGAAAGGTGTATATATTATATATATATGCATTTTTTATAAACATATATGATTTTGTTTATCTACACCACCCATTGAGTATTATAGTACTCACCAATTTATATACCATGTAGAGATAAATAGGCCACAAAGCTGTCTGGTCAAGGTCATCCAGTAATAGACAAATTATGGTACCTGGTAGGTTGTCCATTGTGGTCACTCTGCTGAGTCAGTTAAAGTCTTTCGTTGTGGACAATGTGTGTAAGCACTAAGTGCCATGTTATATGGTGTATGAAGGGTTAATATGTATGAACCCATTTTGATGGCCAACACATGGCCCTATCGCTATCTATGTGGAAATTAAGCTAGGGATATTGTACTTTATTTAAATTCATTATGAATATTTCATGACTGAATCCCTTGGCCTATGTATGTTTGACTATGAACTTTGAGGCTTGCTCGAGTTTCGTGGGCTTGCTTGCTGAGCTCGTGTGCTAATCATGGCGATCGAGTTTGGGTCGTGACAAAAGTTTAGCAAGAAAATGCCTCTACAAAGGTTGGGTGCTAAGAGTTAAAGCTTGAGTGTAGTGAGAGAAGAAATTTTTAACTTCAATGAAGCAAGTATAAGGCTAATCTTGGTGGAAGACTAAAATACAACTCAAGAGTTAAGATAAGCTTTTAGAGGTCTCTCTAGGATTTGAAACTTTATCTTAAGTATTTTCCTGCTTCCCAAAGTTTAAAGGCAACTTTTTATTGTTGGTGTGAAGTTTGGAGCCGTTAAACCCAAGTTTGAATCAAATCTAACCATTGCTAAAGCTTGAGGGTTGACTACAACGCTCTTAGGGTCAACTATGTTCTTTAAATTTCTCAAATTAGGGTTCCATAGTCGAGTATAACCTTCCCTCAGTCGATCCAGTTCTTGAGAAAGTGATTTTTACAAGTCTAGGCTAATATAGTCCACTATGGCTTTGTCAGGGTCCACTATGTCTCTTAATTTCTCTCTTTTCCATGCATTCGAGTGGCTAATGTCTATTATTACTATTCTCAGGTCAATTATGGTTGTGTTGCTCTCTAATTTTATGAGCTTTCTCCCTTAAGGTAGATTTTAGCCATTCCAGGGTCAACTATGGTTTTTTATACTTCAGTTTTTCAGTGTTTCTACCTTTGGATTGAATTGAGCTTTTCTAAGGTTCACTTTTCGCTTGTGTTTTGAGGTTTCCTTAGCTTTTTGGTGCCTCTTTTCAGTTATTTCTTCCTTACCTAGTTCCTACAATCAAATAATAATTCAAGGCATGTTTGCTTTTTGTTTTCTTAGCTGAATATGCATTTTTGAAAGCTTTTATTATATTTTTCTAATGATGCATGGCGTTTCAAAACAATTATGTGACCTTAAGGGATTCAAAATATATTTGAGACAATTTCAAATGCTTGACATTAAGTTCAAGATAATATGTAATTTTTTTCAAGTTAAAACATGTTGCAAATCAAGGCTAATAAATACAAAATATTAAAAACCTGCTTGACTTTAGTGCTAGTGCAGATGGGATGAGATACATCTATGAGGTGGTGAATATGGACAGTAAATGCCCACAAATATAAAACATGAGAGTGGATGAGTAAGTCTCCACCACTTGATTGTTATATGTGGATGTTATGATGTCTACTGATGAAATTGTGTTATGGATAGGAAATGATAGAATATGATTACTATTATTATTTAATTGTTGAATTTTTGAAATGATAATATCTTGAGCATGTATGAATTTGCCTTGAGTGCATAAGAACCAGATCTAAGGCATTAGACCACATGAATTCTTACGCTAGATGTGGGGCATCATACCACACAAATACTCGAGCCAGATGTAGGGTGTCGTACCACATGTGTATAATGCCAGATGTGAGGCATCGTACCACACACTTTATAATTGTGATATTGAGGCAAGCATGCGAATTTTGCTATGGTGATATCCATGCCTATATTATGTAGTTGAAGATGTTCATTGGATAATTATGACATATAAAGTTTCCAAATCCTTACTCATGTTTTGAAAGATTGATATAGAGTTACCATAAAGGAAACTTGTATAGCGTTTTCTAAATCCCCGAAAGGGAGATGATACCTAAGGTATGGATTATATAAGGATTGTATCCACTTCAAACTGTAAAACTATTAGTATCTTCGATATGTACTCTCTAGTTTTCTCCTTGCAAATGTTTTGTAAATGGAAATATAAATGTTCGTTGACTCCTTTATGCGCATTGAATTTCAAATGTGCTATGGAAAGATTTTGAAATGTGATGATTGAACGTTTGAAAAGACTATACGAATGTTTATAAATATCATGTTGTTCTTGCAAAGTATGATTTAATGCAAAAACCCTACCTTTTTGGCTTGCCCCCTTCCCTGTATCCATTCATGAAGTTTTTGTTTTATAGATTAGTAGCTAGCTTGGCAAGGAGCCTTGTGGAGAAGTAGATTATCTCATATTTGGTACGTGTGATAGAGTGTTCCTTCTAACCCTCTAGTGTTACTACACTTTGTAATGTGTCGAGTCAAGTCTTCTATTTGTTAACACTTGAATGTTACTTGGATATGTAAGAAGTATTAATATACTCAAGTTTGTTATTCATTACAAATATTATGCTGAGCCCCAAAAATGGGTGCATATGAGAATGTTGACATTATTGTGAAATGACCATAGTGATATGGGCACGGGATATGTGTTGGACCATAAATGATAAACTTGTGAATATGGACAAGGAATGAAATTGCAAACACGCATTATGTTGAGAAGTTCCATAACGATGTGAGTATGTCGATTTACTTGCCTCTTGTATGTATGGTTGAATGAGACTCCACACATTATGTCGAGAAGTTTTGTAATAATGTGGGGATGTTTATTTATTTGTGAATGGGAATGTAAATGTATGCTATGAATGACAAGCCCATGCATTGTTGGTTGAGGCTTGTTTAGGCTTAATAGGTAGTATCCATATATGCCTTTTGTCATGACCAATCCCAAGGGTTTGCGACCGACACATGAGCCAATCAAGCAAAGCCCATGAGACACGGAAAAGCCTCGGAGATCAAAATCATATAACACATAGCCAAGGGATTTGATGACCAATATTCATGAATAAAATCCAAGTTCAACATAATACAATATCCTTGGCACGTAATTCATACAAACATTCATAGGGCCATAAATTGACCATTCAAAGGGGGTTCGTACATAAAAACCCTTACATAGGTTCATATAGGATAGTGTGCGTACATACATATCAAACAAAGTACAGAACAGAAGCTCATAACTGATGTAGTAGAGAATCACAACGGATGGGAACGTACTAGATGCAAAAATCGATCTGTCACAATATGACCTTTACCATCAAGTACTATAGTCTATTTATCTACATATGGTACACAAATGGGTGAGTACTCTAATACTCAGTGAGTGATGCAAATACCAAAATCATGTATAGATATATAACACATAAAAATATTGCATTATCGCTGCATACACATATGCTATCAGACGCCTCTAAATATATAAGCATGTCATCGTCCCTACTATCTCCAATATGGGTTATATCATCATTCCCAATTTCTCCAAGTATCATCACACAAATTATTTGGCTTGTCATCAAAGCCATTCAAGTCATTTGAATCATGCTCCAAGGCACACCCTAGTCATCAGAGTATCATATTGATTTCAAAACATATATGTTTAAGCCTCTCTCGAGCTGTCTCATATTGTACACATATCAAGTCAAGCCATCGAGTGGTCCTCCTTTGGACACAATCAAATCACGCTTGGTAGCCAACAGATGAAGAATCAAATCACACTCAAGGCAAAGCCATTGGAGAGAAACAAATCACATGCATGCCGAAGCAAAGGGTAGAGAACAAATCATGCAGAGAAATCAAATCATGGTCAGTGCTAAAGCAATTGGTGGAGAATCAAATAATCGACCAGAGTAATCTTTCGATGGTAAGCATCATCCAAAGTATTCTTAGATAGGCAACATCAAAACACTATAGGCGGAAATCACAAATGGGATTAATGCCACCATCCTTAGTTACCACCATCCTTGCAAGCACACAAAGTCATAAAAACATGGAACTCCATTCAACCACAAGTCAAATTAATGTCTAGATTTTATTCCCCAGACAAAACACATAATCCACAATGAGGTCATCATGCCTTTATTATTCTATATATCCACAATTTATCACAAATCATAGTTATCGAGTTTCTATCGTCTAAAAGCTTGTTTAAGGTTCTAAGTGCCTTTATGTCTTTATGGCATCACAGGATCAAATCCTGTTAACATATTATTCACCTACGATAATCTACTTCTAGGGTTCATTATAGCTTCTAGACTTCTTAGTCTAGGTTCACATAACATAGGCCTTCCATGTGGCTTACACTAAGGCTTACAATCTCAACATATACCATGCAAACAAATATATATACATACTTTACACATAAATCATTTTTCCTCTAACCTAGGCATATTCATCTAGGCCTACATACAAAATCTAGTACCAGTAAAACACATCTTCCATGCGTTATACACCATGTGCATTTAATTTAACCCACTCACAATGACAAATTAGAGGTGCTTCATAGCCAACCTTCAGCTCACAAATGTCTTCAAATTGCTCAATCTCCCCTTAAGCACATCAAAACATCACAAACTTAGTTAAATCCTAGCTTTCGAAAAATGGCAGCTTTTTTAAAAATAGCCAAATCTTTAACAATTCAACATATCAACTCAAATTCTTCAATTATGAGCTATACCCATACCTTAAAGGCTGGATTGCACAATTCTTAACTCCAAATTCACTCCAAATAGCTTTAAGAATCCATTTATGGTTTAGGGTTTCAAATGGGTAAAAAAAGAAAATAAAAATCAAACCAAGCTTTTGGGAGTGAAAACTCCTTCCTTTAACATTTAGGATCCACGATTGGTTATTGAAGTTTAAAGGTCTTTGAAGGTGCAATGTTTGAGAGAAAATGGTGGAAGAACAAAGGAATAAGAGAGAAAATGAAGAAAATCAAGTTTAGGGCTTTTAAGCTCGATTTAGGTTGATTGGGAAGCTTAGGGTCGACTAGCAGATTTCACCCATTTCCCTTCATAAGATTGACTATGGAAGGTCTATAGGCAATCCTGAACCAATATGCTTCCATCCCTTTCCATTTTAGTTGAATAACAAAGTTTAGTAGAAAAACAATTGATTAAAAGCTTAGGATTATGATATCCCTCAACACTTCATCTGAAATCTCTTTCTCTCTTTAAACTTACTTCAATGGATTAGGTTGCTAACTTAGAATTTGAAGTTATTTGTAAGTCTTTGTCGAGGTGCTCATAAAAATATCTCTCCAAATTAATTTACTCTATGTCTATGTAAATTCAACTAAAGAAAGATTCATTAAGTTTATGCTTTAATCTTAGCTACATGTGATACATAGGTATATGCCTATCCTATATGCTAATTAAATCACCTAATCAACTAAGTGTATTTGAACACATGCTATTCCATTCATGGCCTAATCTAAACTCCCTTTATCAAGCTGTATTTGGATATCAAAATTAATCTAATTGGTGATCAAGCAATTGAAAGCTTTAAACTTAGAATTGGAATAAGCAACTTAGATTTCGTTGATGATAAGCAAAAGAGATGAAGTATTAAAACTATATGTTGAGTTCAATCATAATCCTAGAAAAACTAATTAATTCATAACTAAAGATAAAAGCATAACCCAAAGAAATTTAGCCATTGTAATAATTCAAGAAAAAACAAAGATGAAAAAGAGATGAACAAAAATTGAAGACTTGTCAGATCTTCAATCTTCAATCTTGCATAATCTTTCCTGCTTTTTTAATTGTTTTGCAACCACTTTTCTTTAGAGAAAACCTCATAAAAACCTCCTCTTTGATTTCCTCAAAGTTGCCTTTTAAAAGCCTCCAAAAATACCTAATCTTGCCAAAATTCAAAAAAGGAAAGCCTAAATATCAAAACACAATGTTGCGACATTCCTCTTTGGGCGCCGCATCACCTTACTCTTGGTTGAATGAATGGTTCCTTGCTTTTCTCGAGCACTGTAACCTTACTTCACCAGAGCTGCGATGCTGTGCTCTTTAGTTCTTATGTGGCATCTTCACATCAAGTGCACTATAGCCTTTTCCTATCCAAGGCTGCGGCCTTCATTTTCCCATGCTGCCTTGTGTAGAAATTGTAATAGTCCAACCATTTCCAATGCGATTTTCACCTTGATCAAATCTGAACTATATGATTTGGTAAACATGAAAGTTGTATCCCTATCTCTTAGCTTTTTAATGGCTCAAGAATCATGTAGATTGGACTTCTTACGCAAATGTTATGCTTGAAATATTGCAGAATGTAAAAACAAAGCTATCACCATCCTTGCATGGATCATCACCAAATAAGGTCTTTTCATCAAATTTCTTACAAAAGCATAAGAGATATGAACAATAACTAAACTTAAAGTATTTTAAAAAATCTAACAAAAAATTAAACTAAAATAACTTAAATTAAACTACTTAACACGCATTGAACTTAATTAAGAAAAATAACTAAAATACTTAGTTCTAAACCTAAAATCTCAAAGACTTACCTACTTAATTCCCCCCAAAATGTGACAAAATAACTCTATCTAATAGAGTTCTCACACCCCTAAACTTATGATTTTGCTAGTCCTTGAGCAAAACATAAAATAAAAGGAAATAACATAAAGAAAGAAAAAACATGAAGAAAACACCTTAACTAGAAATAGGTTATACCAACTTCATAATCACCTTTAATATTCACATAAATTATCCCATTTTCTCAACTCAAAGCATAACATAAATATTATCCAAGTTCATGTTTCAATTTAAATGCAAGCATATTCTCAAACGGATTTTCGTGTGTGTGTGAAATCTATTACAATGAATATCATGCTATTTGGATGAATTTTATGTCCATGTAAAATTCAAATTAGCACTAGAATTTCATAGGTTTGCTTTTCATCTCTCTCTCCATTAATGAGACTCATACTTAATTAAGGATCACTAGGTCTTTATCAAGCTTGTAATGTATGGCTAGCGTCAAGGCAAGATATAGAATATAATGTGGCTCAAATCACCCTAAACACATAATCATTCTAGGACCTATTTAATAATTCTATAATATAGTGTTATTTGGTATAAATTTTAGCTATTAAGTTTAAAAGTTCTTGAGTTTTGGCATAGATTTTATGTGTTTTTAGTTTTTATTTAATTATAGTTAATTATGTTAGGTCAATTAAATTTAAATTATTTTAAGATAAGTTAAATGTTAAATTGATTAAGAAGAGCTTCTTTTCATTAAATTGTGCTTTTGAAGGTGTGTTTTGAAGGACTTTTAATTGGACTAAGAGAGTGCATTCTAAATGCAGATTTCTACTACATATGTCTCGATATTTTTACTATAACTCTCTCTACAGAACTCCAAATTAAGTGATTCATGAACCATTGGAAAGCTACGGGACAAGGCTACAACTTTCATTTTTACCATTTTGCCTATTTAGGCTTCAAACAATAAGAAATGTGCACCACAATTTGACACCATGGAGCAAGAAAACCAACATCACGGCACCCTAGGTTTGTAAAGACACCTTGTCAAAGTTAAGAGTTCGAACATAATTGAAATTAGGTTTTTGAGCACTATAAATACATCTTTATGACACAAAATTGACAGGAAAGGCTAGAGATATTTAGTTTTAGGTTAGCCACCAAAAACTCAAGAAAAACAAGATCAGCCATGGAAGATTGAAGATTACCAATTTCTAGTTTTTTTCTCTCTCTAGTTTTCTTGTTTCTTTTGTTTGAGATGGTTAAACTCCATTTTTTTATGTTCTTTATTTTCGTTATGAGTAGTTAATTTCTTTTTCAAGGATTGCAATTGAACTCACATGTAGATTAAATTTTTAATCTCATTCTTGCTTATTTTCAATGGTATTGGATTGTGTATTCTAATCTATTCTTAATACTTTTGATTACTTGATCACCAAGTAAATTGATTTAGAAACCTAAACATAGCTTAGGAAAGAGAGTTTAGTGTTGACTAAAATTGAAATTGCATATGATTATATTTATTAGCTTGGTTAAATAAATTGATTTGTGTATAAGATAAAAATATACTTATATGTTGTATGTAGCTAGTATTAAAGCCTTACTTAATGTATTTGTTTTAATTTCAATTCCCAGAGGAATATAGTGTTGTGATTAAAGTAGATATTTTTATAAGATTTCGAGATAACCTTATAAATAATTGAGGACTCTAGGCTAGCAATTCAATCTATTAGAATAAATTAAGAAGGAGATGTAAAATTTAAATGAAGTGTGAGGGATATTGTCTCAGGCTTGTTTAATTTAATTTTTATTCAATTGAATTCTTGCGTTGATTTTTAAGTATTATTAATTAGTTTCTTTCTTTTGTTAATTAATTTTTAGCTTAATTAGTTATCAATTTTTAATTGTTTAGATAAGATTAAATTGTTCTAATTTTAGTACTTAGTAAAATTTTAGATCAATTCTCTATGGGATCGACCTTCTACTTACCAATATATTATATGTTCAATACATATACTTGTGTTGATAGAATTTAAACACCAAGTTTCTGGAGCCATTGCCGATAAATTATTTTTCAGAATTTTTTCTAATATTAATACCAAACAATTTAGTCTTAATTCAAATTGTTTTATTTATTTTTAGGTACTTTTGGTTGAGGTGATGAATTGTTATAACTATTTGTAAGCCATCTGAATAATTTGTGCCTCAGAAGATTGCTAGTGATTATGCTTTAGATGCAATCAGTGCTTTGGCTACCCAACTAGATGCTTTGTCTTAGAAAATCGACACTTAGGGTGTTAATGTTTTTTAAAGTCTTTTCGTGATATGTGAGCTTTGTGGAGATAGGCATTCAACTGATTGTTGTCCAGCCTATTATGAAAGAATACAATTTGATGGAAACTTCAATAGACAACACAACAATTCATTCTCCAACAATTACAACTCAGGGTGGAATCACCCAAATTTTTCTTAGAGTAATGATCAAGTTCTTATAGATTCGTTATAACTTGTTTTCCACAATGGTTTCCAATCACAAGCTAGAGCTCCTGTCCTTGAAAATAAGACTACCTTGGAAGATGTTCTCATGCAATACATGGAAAAGAATGATGCCATCATTTAGAGTCTAGCAACTTCATTGAGAAATCTTAAGACTCAAGTGGGCTAACTTATTAATGACATCAACAATAGACCTTAAGAAACTTTACCAAATGACACTAAGCCTAATCCTATAAGAGAAGAATATGAAACACATCTTGATGAGGAAAATGGCAAGAATATGAGATAAAGTAGATCAAGAGAATACTTTCAGCAAGCAAGTTTAAGATAAAAAAGATAAGCAAGAGAAGGAAGTATCTACACCACCATAAATCAAGCCTTACGTGCTTTTCATTCTTTTTCTCAATATAGTTGATGAGTTACATAAAAGACTGTTGATATGGAAAATCCAAAAAAAACTCCTTGAAGCTTGTTTGGTTTAAGATGCAGCAATAGAAGGCAAGAATGAAGAACTCATAAATGTTACACATGTTTTGAAGGTTCCACCAAAAGTGCATTATTCAAAAAGAACTCAATTTGAAAAGTAAGGTAAAAGTCAGCCTGTTCCACCACATTGGGTTGAGCAAGCACCAAATATTTAGTTATAGCCACTACAACCACATCTTAGAAGGACGTTACTTTTAGACCTTAAGCTTTTTCTATGCAAATTCAAACCCCTTAAAGGTTGAATGAAGACCTTAACTAAAGTCAAGTTAGTGACTATAACGAAGTGCTTCTTGGAAGGCAACCCAAGCTTTTGAAACTCTTATTTTCTCTTTTTAGTAATTTTCATTTTATTCATTTATATTTTTACTTAAATCTTTATTTATTTTCTTTTTATAGAAAAAAGAGCCTCCCATAAGCATTGGCGATAATGAAGAAGAGGAGGAAATTATAGCTTATTCAGATTCATTCAACCACCAGAGCAGTATTCTTTACTTTTCCTTTATTTTTTCTAACATTAAGGATAATGTTTAGTTTAAGTTTTGGGGGGTGAATTTATTTTTGTGGGAATGGATATTCTGTGGAAACTTAGGATTTTATTTTATTTACATGCTTATTTAGATTTTAAGTAATTAAGATTAGTTTATCATTTACTTTTTATGCTTTCTTGAAAATTTTTGGATCTAAAGTAATTAGTGCTAAATTTTTCAATGATTTCCTTTTCCAATGATTAGAATTTAGTTTTCTTGTATCTTTAACTCTTAGTAAATATGGATATAGTTTGGTTTATGCTAAATTCTTTTGCTAAGTATCATTGTTAGGATGTGATTTCCACATATATTGAGCATTATATCTTTTTCTTTGAATTATTGTGCTTGTCTAGAAAAGGTTTATACTGATGTGAATATTGAACTATGTCAAGAATTCTAGAATTTGCGTGATTCTTTCTCGAGACAAAATCATAGACGATACTTAGTTTGGGAGATGATTTAGGCCATCTATGGACTGTTTGAGCCTTTTAAGCTAACCTTGATATATTTTTATCCCTAGTATACTAGTTGAGCTTAATTTCCCTTTTCTTTGTTTAACCATATAATAATAAGCCTAGCCTTAAAATAAAATTCCAATTTTGGAATCCTTACTCCTAAGCATGTATATTGTTTTAGGAAATATAGATTAAGCTAAACATGGAAAATGGTAGAAAATGGTGGAGTTGTTGAAAAAAAATCACACTAGTACCTACATCAAAAAGAGATAAGTTCAGGGGTGTGAAACTGTGATTAAAAAGAGAAGAAGAAGAATAAAGTGTTGAGCAAAGGAAAAGCTCAAAGTGAAAAAAAGAAAAAGAAAAGAAAAGAGGTGTATATGGAGAATGAGAATAGAGCTCTATAAAGGTCTTAGAATGATTTTGTGCTTAAAGTGAATTGAGCCAAATTATTATCTTTTATCTTACCTTGACCCTAGCCATACATTACAAGCTTAATATAGACCTATTGATCCTTGACTTAGTATTCATCTACATTAGTGGAGAGAAAGATAAAAAGCTAACCTATGGAGTTGTAGTACTAATTTGAAATTGTGTATTGATATAAACTCAATCAGAAAAGTATGACATTCTTTTTAAAAGATTTCACACACATAAAAATCTATTCAAGAATAAGCTTGCATTTGAATTGAAACATGAACTTGAATAATAGCTATATTTAATATTAAGTCGGAGGTTTGTAGATACACTTTTGAGGAAATTATAGAGATCATTGATTTGGTTCTATTTGTCTCTTATTAATTTGTTTATTTATGTTGATTTCATCATTAAAATTTCTTTCGCTTTTGTTTAGATTTTCTTTTATGGTTTGCTTAAAGACTAGCATTATTCAAGCTTAAATTTCATTCTCCAAGTACACCTTTTTTCTTTTGTTTCAAAATTTTGTTCAACACTTTATTTTATTTATCCTTTTTGTTTTTTTATATCACAATTTTGTTAGTATGAACCCTACAATCCAGTCTGTGGTTGTATGGGAATTGTTTTTTTGAGATATTTGTAACGACTGCTCCTTGATCGTTACTAGCATCCGAGTCTAGCAGGAGATCCTGCCAAATCCCGAACAAGCCTTGCTTAAAACATTAGTCATTACCTCATCTTCATACCATCAATCTAAGAAAATTTTCTTGAGCCATAAAACTCTTTGTAATAAGAATTAAACAATAATCTTTATAAATTGAATAAA
>NW_018397257.1:274098-274677 GCF_002168275.2 Theobroma umbraticum | reverse complement strand
ACATAATTGTAAAAATAATACATCATTGCTTATAATCTCCAAATGTACATTTGTATTGATATAATTATCTAATTTCATAACAATTTACACTATACATACTCGACCTCTACCAGCGGAGCGACTCCGAATAAAGTGTTATGAGATGCTTTTGCCTATCTACGGTGGGCTAAAAATGCCGATGAATACATGCTAGTTTGATCACTATCTGCAAAAGGGAAATATGGGGGAGGGGGTGAGTCTCACAGACTCAGTGATCATCGGCTCCGTTAGCAAGGCGTAGATGAGAAACAAGCATAAGGTAGATAAGTTGAATAACAAAATCGGCATATCAATTCATAATTGTGAGAACCCAAGTCAAAAGTATGATATTTGTGCCTTGTAAAAATGAAGTCATGAAATAATATTACAACATTTTATTTGGCAAAGCGATGCTGAAAAAAAATGTAACGTAATTGAGTTTAAACAATGGAAACATTGATTGCCCTAAAAAATATATCAATAACAGTATCAAGTATTAACGCTCCCAGAATGTGTGGAATACAAAGAAATCAAAGTGTACGGCCACGTAAACCATTTCAT
>NW_018397257.1:272759-274088 GCF_002168275.2 Theobroma umbraticum | reverse complement strand
TAAGCACTAAAAGCTTTTATTCAATCCAAGGGAACTGTAAAGAAATCTTAACTTTCCACCATGCAAAAGGGAATGCGTCGAAAACTCACAAGGCTCTCGAGTAGGTAAATATTGTAATCACCCGTGGACCCATTTCCACGTAATGACATTCGTGAGCTCTGCTCCACCGGATCCCCGCAGCCATGACAGTCTTGACGATGTTGGCCGACATTAGAGAAATCAAGCGGTCGCAACTACGAATATCACTGGTGGCCTAGCCACATATAACAACTCATGGCCGTGCCCTGTAAATCATAGACTATGGCCGTAGCCACGTCTAGCAGCCCATCGATGACCTAAAAGTTCTCTAGATAGAGATTACATGTACACAAGGGTAATATTTAATCGAAGTAATAGTTGGCCTACTCTCGACGCTCTCGGTTTGTCAAAACTGCTTTAGAAACCAATTCAAAGGTTATCCAAGATTTCTGCTTTAAATCATTTAAAAGCAAAGTTCAACAACTTTTCCAATTAACCTTTCACATTAAAAGGCATGGTATAAATATTCATGTACAAATCGGCTAAAATCGAAGCTCAAAAATTGCATTCAAAATCGTTTAACAAATGCATTAGCTATACATATCACACAAAAGAATATAAGGCGTAAATTTTGATGCAAACATTGTGAAAGTCTTGTTTCCTGATTTTTAAAACTCTTTACGTATATAGCTTATCTAAAGGTATATCCGAATCACTTTAAAAACACTTGCATCTACAAACTTCTTATGGTTTCTACCAGCTCATGCTTTCCACAATAGCAATATAAAAATCATTGTAAATATGTTTTAAAATTGCCTATCGAGGCTAACAGCTCATGCTATCCATAATGCACTTAAGAAAACCATCGCATTTACTAACGTAAATCAATGAATTTATATAGTGTGGAGATTTTAAAATAGGCACCCCCTACTCACCGCATAATGGTGGGATATCACTTCACCACTTATCCGGTTACACTTCCTCCTTTGGTTATTCGTTACGGCAATCCTTTTTCCGTTTGCACTCTTCCTAGCAATAACCAAGCTCAATATACTTAGCATTGATCATTCTCATTTTCCTTTCTTAGTTATACATTCATCAGCATTTTTATAGCCTGCATTATACTATAACACCTTTCTTCCCCACTTAATCATTACACATTCATATACATTATACATACTTTTACTAATGAAATTCATATCTCTTACTTGCGTAATTCTTTGCATAACGTGTACCGGCAACTTGATTGTATCATTAAGTGCCCATCTCAACCATCTTAAGCAATTTTAATCCCAAATTCATCTTATATTT
>NW_018397257.1:272075-272252 GCF_002168275.2 Theobroma umbraticum | reverse complement strand
TGTTCTTCCAAAGTTCCACCCACCAAGCTGCCCACATTTGCACAATCATTTTCTCAGAATATTCAACTAACCATAGGTCTCAAAACAAAGTGTAAAGCATACTAGTTTCCTTTCACTTGGCATCCTGTCAGTTAAAATTCTACTACGCAAGTATACGTATCGAATAGACAGTATATT
>NW_018397257.1:271847-271975 GCF_002168275.2 Theobroma umbraticum | reverse complement strand
TTTCCCTTATTTACCCTTTGTTCCACGAACTTTCCATTCTTGCAATTTGGTCCTTCAATCTTTATACTCCATTTTCCTTCAATCTTTCTTCCCTTTCATATGTACAAATAAAATATCAATTTTACACT
>NW_018397257.1:270653-271837 GCF_002168275.2 Theobroma umbraticum | reverse complement strand
ATCACCATAATATTTAAATATATGCTTAACCGCTCATTTTCTATTTAATAAAGGCACGTGGCCCTGCTTAAGTCATTATTATTCAAATTTTCATTCTTACTTCTTCTCCCCCACTTAACTTAGTCATATACTTCTTCTTCACGACCAATTTCAATCACAGATCAAATATTAATATTTTAATATTATTTTATTTCAAAATTTTCAACTTGTCTCATCGGGACCCAAAATGTCTCACTTGGCCCCGGTTCACTTCTGAATCACTCTTTTGATTTCAATTATTCATTCTCGATAAAATATAATTATTTGATTATCGTTTTCTCACGTATGAAATATTTTATTCCAAAATATTCTTTTCGCCTATCACTACTCTTTCACACTTAGATTTACATCCAGCAACCCTCCGTCTCATCAATGAGATTGTGTTGGCTCCTATACAAGGATATGGGGTGTTACAGTCTCCCCCACTTAAATAGAATTTGTCCTCGAATTCACATCAACATTGGGTTATTAATTTTGTTCTATGATAATATTTCATTTCCTTCTTCATGGGGATTTTTAATCTATCACCTCATTTACTTCAGTTCAACTAGAACGCTTGTTTATGTCTATTTCAGTCTTGAATCAAAACCACAGTACCTTACACAACTGTTCTTTCCCATCCTTTAAATTCCAAGTATGCTTTTAACTCCACTACTAGCTGTAGAGATAGGTCAATCTCAATCACATCAATCTTAATCACATTTCATATTTACTTACATATACCTAATCACCATCTTATTACTTCGTGCCTCGTCAAGTTTCTCAACATCCTCTCATCTTATTCTCATAGAATGCTACATAATTTATAGCATTATAAACATGCCGTATTTATTCCTGTACATAACTTCAATTTTAGGGGAATCTGAGTCCTTCGATCTCTCCTTCATACTCTTGGCTTATCTTACATTGTGCAATTCCAATCTTCTTCGTTTCTCCGTAGATTACACATTCAAGGGTTCACATTTCTACATCACTCTTAAACCTATGAGGTTTACGTCGTGTGGAGGGGCAATTCACTTGCCAATCTTTAACTTTAATTATAATTCTTTCCTTCACCATGAAACCCTCCTTTTCATTAGTTCCAATTTTTCATGTCTCCAATATGACGTCATTATTGTCACTTAAAACTTTTTGATCATCATTAA
>NW_018397257.1:267573-270643 GCF_002168275.2 Theobroma umbraticum | reverse complement strand
TGTTTATCTTTCTTGTCTAATTCTTCCAAACGCCCACATTATAGTGCTATCACCATTTATTCTCCATGCATTTTATTATTGCCTTGTAGAGAGTCTAATGTTATTATATCATAGCACTTCATTACTTTTTACGCCTCAATCGTATCAACTCACCTGGTATCTTATCCACACTATGGATTCCATTTCTTGATTTCCCTTGTTCGACTGTTACTTCAAAATTTTCCTTACATCAACACAATTTAATTTCTGATGGTGTCTTTGTCACTGTTTCATTTACACAACTTATCAAATCTATTGAGTTCAAACTTCAAATTACTAGAGATAAACTTTCACTTTTGTTAATCACATAATCAACTCCCTTACATGTACATATACACTCAAGCTTAAATGTCAACCTCCTTCGCCATGAGTGGGAATCCTCGTGTCAAACACGTTTGGCTTCTTTCTCCTTATTCATTCTAATCCATTGCCAAGACTCAATATCATATCTTTATAACATATGATTCCCTTCTTTGCTTCTCTCAATTTTGACATTTCTATTTTACGTTTCTACTTTATTCTCGTGAGTCAAGTTTAATCCACCAACATTAGAGTACAATCAATTTCAGATCACCCTTGGATGTTTAAGTTACCATTCAATTTACATCTTGCCATACTTTATTTGTATATAACTCATACAGATTCGTCCTATATCTATACACAACTCCACATAATTTACAAACTTATACTCTTTTCTTATCATTTCTAGTCATAAGCATAAATTTTGTTATATCATATATCTTTACATCACAGTGTCATTAATCACATCTCAATTACCAAACACCATTTTCATCAAATTACAGTCTAGTTATTCATATATGCTTTATAATCTCATTGATCTTTCAAGGATCATCTTTACTTGATCATTACATCCTTTGCAATACCACAATTCCTAAAGTTATCATCATTTCTCAATCATCTTTAATATATCCAACATATGTTATATCTTTTTGCATTTGATATTATCTAGTCACTCAAGATTGAGATTCAATGAGTCATATGCACCTCATGCATTTTCAACTTTAGTTTACACGATACATTGAGAAGTTTTCTTTAACCAACTCCATTACCATGGTTTTTTTCGATCAGCTTTGTACTTGATAACTCTATTATATAGAGCTATTTTGACTCATTTTGGGAGCTTAAGTAGCTAGATCTTTGAGATTTTATGTTCGAATTTTAGCATTAATAGGTGTTTTTTTTTAGTTTAAGTTGATTATTTTGTTAAGTGATTAATTTAAGTTATTTTAGTTAAATTTTAGGTTATTTTATTTTAAATTACTTTAAGAGTAATTATTGCTAATTTCTCCTATGGCTTTTGTAGGAAATTGATGAAAAAGACTCATTTGATGAAAATCAGTGCAAGTATGGTGATAGCTTCATTCGTATATGTTTCAATATTTTGACCATATCTCTTTCTAAAAACTCCAAATGAGGTGATTCTTTGACCAATCAAATTATAAGAAGAGGGAAATAATTTTTATGTACCAATTGGCCCAGTTATGATTGGATCATGGTCAAAACATTTGTCAATTCGGACCACTGCAGCAGGATGTAAAGACTGAACATGATGCAGTATTTGGAGCAAATCTTTCAATCCAGAAGTCCAATTGATGTGATTTTTAATCCATTGGAAAGTTAGAGACAGGGATAAAACTTTTATGTTTACTACTTTGCCCAGTTCTTAACATATCAGGGTGAAACTCATGTTTGAAGTTGATAGACTGCCACAGTGCTGGGAGAACAAGGCTGCAGCGTTGATGAAAGGAAGCACACATACAAAATTCCAGAGAGCTCAGCGCTGCAGCGCTGGAGAAGTAGCGCGCGCCAGCGCTCGCCGACTTCCCTAAAAATATAAAGGACATTAACGGAATTTCGCAAAATTAGGTTATTTGAGCCTATTTAAGGAGACTTTTTCAGAGATTTTTGAGGCAGCAAGAGAGGCAGCAAAGGAGGCAGCAAGAAACTATTCTGGAGATTTGGAGCCAAGAACAAAGCAAGGAAACAAGAGAATTGGAGAGAGAATCAAGATCATACATCTCTAACTATTAGTTTTCTCTCTTACCTTTGTGTTTTTTTTATTTTCTTGACTTGGATTCATGGCTAAATTCTCTTGGATATTGTCTTTATTAGATATTATGAACTAATTTATTTTTCTAGGATTGCAATTGAACTCGCATGTAATCTAGATTTTTAATCACTTTCTTGCTTATTTTCAATGGATTTGAATTGTTTATTCCAATTTGTTCTTAATGCTTTTAATTGCATGGCACCAATTAAATTGATCTAGAAACCTAAACAAACTTGGGAAAGGGAGTTTAGTGTAGACTAAAATTGGGATACATATGATCATATTAAGTGATTTGCGTATAGGATAGGGATATACCTATAGGCCATATGTAGCCAATTAGAGCCTGAACTTAATGAGTTTGTTTTAATTTCAATCACATAGGGATATAGTGTTTTGGTTAAAATAGATATTTTTATAAGAGAGAGTTGGGAGACCCTTATAAATAATTTAGGACTCTAGGTTAGCAATTCAAACCATTGAGATAGTTAAGGAAGAGAGGTAAGATTTAGATGAAGTGTGAGGGATATTGTAATCTAGGCTTGTTTGATTTGATATTTATTTGAGTATTTTTATTTTTGATTTTTCTTAATTTAATTCTGCTATAACTTAGTTTGATTTGATATTATTTTGATATTGTTTGGATAAGATTAATTTGCAATAATTTTAGTACTTAGTAAACTTTTAGATCAATTCCCTGTGAGATCGATACTCTACTTGCTAATATACTGTCTATTCGTATACGTATACTTGCGTAGTAGAATTTTAATTGACAGTACTATTCCTTTATACCAATATAACCTCATTTTCCTTTTAACCGTCATATGATTAGTACTTGTAATTACAAAACTTGGAACAGGGTTTTATTTAAATACTTCCCAATATCATTGCAAATATCCACTTACAAACTTGCAACTTCCTTTTTGTAGCTTCACTATTTAATGCTTATTTTCACAAGATTCA
>NW_018397257.1:264827-267563 GCF_002168275.2 Theobroma umbraticum | reverse complement strand
CCTTTTAAACATTTCCTTATAATTACTCACCTGAATCCATGTCTCTCAATGTGCACCCACATAACCCGTGGTTAACCTTTAGATTGCTTACCAAGTTCCAAATACCACATTGCATCAATGTGCATATAAAATGTTTCTAAGTAACATCAATTATCATTCTTGTCACCTGTATTTTGGTATATCCTTTTCAAAACTTTGGTGTATTTTCTAAACACTTAATTACTCTTTTGTCCATTATCCTAGAAAACAAATTCATTCCAAAAGCATGCACCTATTCTCCAAGATAGTTGAATGCATACTCATCTATCCATACCTCAATTCATATTCATAAGGTTTTAGTATGCCACATAATTGGCCTTACCTTATCATTAATCCTTTTTCCTTCAACTATGTCAAAATAAGATTTACAAATCCTCATGACCTTACCTTATATTAGCTTATTTGCCATGCCAATCTTGTAATCTTTTATTCACAATTTCATCATTTAGTATTGGCGTTACTTTATCGATGTCTCACTCATTCTTTCAACTTTTCAATCACTCCTTTCTCGGCCTCTAAACAAGGCTTAATCTTTTATCTCTTTTATTCCTTAGGATTTGACTTTAGTTAACATGATGTTTATCTTGACACTTCACATTATAGCTCATTTCATTGTAATCATCTCAAAAACTTTCAATTTCCTCTTTGTTTACATGTCAATATCTGACAATAAAGAACTTGCCATTCATTCTCCTAAACATTCTTCAAAACATTTAAAACTCCAACTAAGAAATTCCTATATCAAAGTCAATAACCATAATTTGGCTTGCAATTTCATCAACCTATCCCATTATTGAGCCAATCATTCTTTATTCTAAGTCATAAATCTCCTAAAAATAAAATATCATCAGCGCTGCGACGCTGCACTTGCTGGTTTCTACCCTGCAGCGTTGGGAATCTAGCGCTGTGGCACTGCGGTTGCTGGTAGTGAAGTAGCTTCAGTGCTACAGCGTTGGGGAGTCAGCGCTGCGGTGCTGTGGCTGCTGGAAAATCTCCTCATCCAGGTTTTCTACCACTTTGTCCACCATATGTACTTGACCAAATCATTAGTTTCAAACTTTTACTAGCTTTAACTCTTATCATCATTTAGTAAGTCCCACCTTAGGACATTCTTTTCCATGTTATGCTATAAACTTACAATGTACAAACACCACTTGCATACTTATTGACCATCTAAAGTATCCCACATTTGTTGTTACTTATAACTAATTGTCTCTCTTGCATTGCATCTCACCAATTCACAAACTTTCAACTTGAAATTGCCATGAAAATGGTCCATCTTAGTCAACACCTTATACTCTCATTTGTTATTAATTCAAGAATTCATCTACCCTATTTCCATAATTACTCCAAATAATATATATTGTGTCAATTTATCATTCTATAATGTCATCGCATTATGTGCCTTCATTCAATCATCAACCATACTCCACAAGAAATAATTAAATGATGTATACACTTCTACCAATGCTAATCCCATTCAATAATGCATGACAAATTTCAACACTCATCCAAGTCACTAAATTAACTACTAGTTAAGCTGTCCAAACCACATGAAACCTAACTGTGTCTCAAGCTTTCCAAACACGTAAATAACAATCATAATTCAGTTCAACTACACTCCCATTCCACCAGTCCCTGTTGCTGATGCTAGTGCTAAGGATAAAGAGGCATATCAACGTCATAAAGATGACGATGATCAAGCAGCATGCGTGATGCTAGCTAGTATGACCCTTGAGCTCCAAAAGCAACATGAACACATGGTTGTCCAATCCATGATTCTTCACCTTAGAGAACTGTTTGATAAGGTGGGGCGCACTGGGAGATATGAGATCTCTAAAGAACTATTTCGATGCAAGATGACAGAAGGCAGTTCTGTTAAACCCCATGTGCTGAAAATGATTGGACTCATCGAGAGACTTGGACAATTGGGATTAGAAATGGATCATGAGCTAAGTATAGACTTAGTTCTACAATCTCTTCCTAACAACTTTAGTCAGTTCATGTTGAACTTCCATATGAATCGATTAGAAGTGACTCTTCCCAAACTTTTGAATATGCTAGACACGGCAGAAAGGTCAATCAGGAAAGATAAGGGATCATTGCTTTTTTTTTTCTTCTTCCAAGGCTCATACGAAGCAACAGAAAAAGAAAGCCCAAAAGGGAAAGAAGGTAAAATCCCAAAATGAAAAGGTGCTAAAGCCCAAGAGAGGTGTCAAAAAGGACAAAGAGAAAGATATTTGCCATCATTGTGGCAAATTGGGCATTGGAGGAAGAATTGCAAGGAGTACCTAGCTACTGTGAGCAAGAAAAAAAAGCTTATTGAAGTTTCTGATTTAGGTACCATTTGTTAAGTAATTCTACTTTATATCTTAAAGGTATATAATACCTCCAAGTTGGTTCTCATATGTTTAACATATTGCAGGGACCAAAGATAAACACGAGTAAGATCTTAGCTCAAGAGGTGACCACATGGATGGACTACCTAAAGCATTAAATGCTACATTGGATGGTTACACTCCTATTTATCTTGACATGGTGGATAATTTGTTTGGTTGTTTTTGAAACATTAACTATGTAATTGCCATGAGAATGGCTGGTGAAACATTTGTCTTTAGCATTTGGATGTGAAAGCTTATATGTTTCAAGTTTCAATAATTATTTGGAATAATTATGTCACATTTAATTATCCATGCT
>NW_018397257.1:264204-264466 GCF_002168275.2 Theobroma umbraticum | reverse complement strand
ATACATTGAGATGTATATACCTCATGGAATATTCAAAAGAGTTTGAATATTACTTTCATAAGGGATCTTGGATTTAGTGGGAGCCCAATGAGAATAAAAGTTTAAAGGGAATGGCATAATATAAAGTGACACATGCATATGATGCATGCAACATAGTCTAGTTGGAATGGTACTAAGGAGCAAAAGGGATTATACGTGTATATAAATAAAGTCATAGACATCCTATTATAAAGGGCTCAAATAAGAAGATATTTAGATCGTT
>NW_018397257.1:264100-264194 GCF_002168275.2 Theobroma umbraticum | reverse complement strand
ACTAATAAAGGGTTTTGGACATTGTTAATGTAACAATGGAGCCACAATAATAGAACCTGGGTCTCATTGGATTTAGATATAGTAATATGACATG
>NW_018397257.1:263879-264090 GCF_002168275.2 Theobroma umbraticum | reverse complement strand
TAGAAAGATAGATAAAAGGAATTAACCACATTAAATGGCACAAATGAGTCTACATGGAGACACGATTGGTAGATGGATTTGAATCCATATACGATGAGGCCGCAATTGGCTTTGTGTTAGTGGGAGATGTTAGCATGAGCCTTGCAGCCATTTGCATTTGGTTAAGGCTTGATTCCAATCATGCAACAACATTATTCATATTGAATGATTA
>NW_018397257.1:263740-263869 GCF_002168275.2 Theobroma umbraticum | reverse complement strand
TTCATCAATAAGACATCAATTATAACAAGTTATAAAATCTAATTGGATGAAGTCTATGAGATTAATATGCCTTGTAAGGAAACTGTAATGGGTTATAGTTATGAGATCCTTATGCATCAAAACGTAATC
>NW_018397257.1:263260-263475 GCF_002168275.2 Theobroma umbraticum | reverse complement strand
GCAAGTTCACTGAACATGACCCACCGTGAGAAGTGCATTTGGTATTTCACTCAAATGTCTATGCAATACATCTCATGTGTCAGTTGTGTAAATACTCCTTAAACTTGAGACATTGGGTTGTCTTATGTAGGGAGTGCCATGCTTTGATTTTATCCACGGCTGCCTAACCAAGGATGCCAAAACGAGACTTTTAGGTATAGCATGAAGCATGTGAA
>NW_018397257.1:263011-263210 GCF_002168275.2 Theobroma umbraticum | reverse complement strand
GATTATGAAAAGAGTTTCATGAGTCTTTATAAAGCTGATGATTAAACTTCAAGAACGAATATGGAGATTGATAAGAGTAGACACTACACCATGCTCTTATCATCTCCGGGATATATGATGAGAGAATGGATTACACTGAAAGGCTGATCACTGAAAGGTTAAGTTTAACCATCTTGACTCTTCTAACATTTGGATGGCC
>NW_018397257.1:233368-262655 GCF_002168275.2 Theobroma umbraticum | reverse complement strand
TGTTTAATCAAGTTATTAGGCCTAATTGATTAAATTGTTTAATTAAGTTATTTAACCTAATTGATGAAATTTCTTTAATCAAGTTATTAGGCTTAATTGATTAAATTATTTAATTAAGTTATTGGACCTAATTGATTAAATTTATTTAATCAAGTTGCTGGGCCTAATTGATTAAATTGTTTAATTAAGTTATTGGGCCTAATTCATTAAATTAAACAATTAAGTTAATTAGGCTTTTTACGGACTTAATTAAATTGTTTATTCAAATTATTATATTAATTTGCAATTACAAAATAGTTTTGTAATTAGGGTTTAAAATTAATCCAAGGTATAAATACCTTGCTATAGTCTCAAAACAAAATAAGGGAGAAAAGGTTGAATAAGAAAAGAACGGCAGATTAGAAACTCTTTTCTTGTTGCTCCTTAAGTGAAGAAAAACAGTTTTCATTCAGTTGACTCTTTTTCAGCCCCATAATTTTGTGTGGATTATGAGTTTATGAAACTCATCTTTGCTAGCACATTGTTAAGGTATAGCACTCTTAATCCTTAAAGAAGGATTTTCTAATTCATTAGTGTGGGTCACCGTTAGAGGCTGCACAAGGATTCCTTAGACAACTTTGGTTTGCAACAACTAGGCTAAAGTGGTTGAGCTTTTTGAAGGCAAATCGGTGGTTTAACAAAGGATTCATCCACCTTTGTTATTAAGGTAAATTTGATATGACCATACATATATATTTTATTTGTAATTTAATTTCATACTCAATTTGGCATCAAAGAGATCCTAGGAAGGTGAGGCATAATTTAATCTTAAATCTATTTTTGTTGCATTTATTTGTATTTGATGCATGATCAGCCCTCACCCAACACACTCTTATTTGAGCTTATGTGTGATGCTAGTGATCATGCTATAGGTGCAATGTTAAGACAAAGAAAGAATAAAATTTAAATTCTATATATTATGCAAGTAAAACCTTGACTGAAACTTAGATACACCACATCACCACTAAGAAAGAATTTTTAGTTGTTGTGTATACATTTAACAAATTTTGCCCATACTTAATTGGCACTAAAGTTATTGTGTATACTGACCACTCTGCAATTAAGTATTTGATTGCTAAAAAAGATGCCAAGCCAAGGTTAATAAGATGAATTCTGCTACTACAAGAATTTGACTTGGAAATCAGAGACAAAAAAGGTTCAAAAAATCAAGTAGTAGAACACTTGTCAAGGTTAGATAATGACAACCAAGGTAAAGATGTTACTTTGATCAACAAAACATTTCCTAATAAACAATTGTTGGATGTTGGTTATAAAAAATTACCATGGTATGCTGATTATGTCAACTTAATTGTAAGTAAGCCTTTACCTCCAAATTTAACTTTTCAACAAAGGAAAATTTTGCAAGATGTTAAATATTATATGTGGGATGAACCATTTTTGTTTAATTACTGTGCTGACGGAATTATAAGAAGATGCATTAAAGAGTAAGAAGTTGAAAACATGTTGAGACATTGTCACTCATCAGAATATAGGGGTCATTTTGAAGGCAATAAAACAGTGGCCAAAGTTCTTCAATCAGGTTTGTATTGGCTAACATTATTCAAAGATGCTCATAGCTTTATTTTGCATTATGATAGATGTCAAAGAGTATGAAACATTTCCAAAAAACATGAGATGCCGCTTAACAACATTTTAGAAGTGGAGATTTTTATGTTTGGGGAATCGATTTCATGGGACCATTCATATCATCGTTCAACAATCGATACATCTTGGTGCCCGTCGACTATGTGTCAAAGCAGGTAGAAGCCTCAGCCTTACCTACAAATGACGCTAAGGTGGTGATGAAATTTCTAAAAAAAAAAACATTTTCACTAGATTCAGTACACCAAGAGCTATTGTGAGTGATGAAAGTGATTTTTGCAATATATATTTTATAGCATTACTCACAAAGTATGGAGTGTCACACAAGGTAGCCATAACTTATCACTCTTAGATAAGTAGAAAAATAGTAGTGCTAAACTAGGAAATTAGAAAAATTCAAGAGAAAGTGGTATCATCATCAAGGAAGGACTAGACTAGTAGGCTTAATGATGCATTATGGGCATATAGGACAGCTTACAAAACTCCAATAGGCATGTCCCCACATTGTTTGGTTTTTGGCAAAGTGTGTCACATCTTAGTTGAATTAGAGCATAATGCATTTTGGGCCATCAACAAATTGAGTTTTGATGTAAAAGCAACAAGTGAGAAAAGATTGCTTACATTAAATGAGATGGATGAAATTTCCTTGGATGCTTATGAGAATGCCAAATTATATTGGGAAAAGACAAAGAGATGGCATGATCAAAAGATTGTTGTCATGACCTAAATCTTGGGGTTTGTGACTAGCACAGCACACACGAGTTTGATAGGCAAGCCCACAAGGCTCGAGAAGCCTTCATTAGTTCAATCCTGATAAACATATATCACAATCATAAAGGCTCATGGCCAATATCATATCCATTAACATTTAAAACATTGAACCTTCACTATTCATCATATAGCCCCACGGCTCGTGTTCTTACACTGGACTTAAACATAAAATCCACATGGCCATACATTGGTTAATCATCATTTTAAAATCTATAATCATCTCATTACATAACATAAGGCAACTTCATGCCATCATATTTCCTTTATGACATAATTTGTCTACATTGCAGAAGCATACATTACTATGACTTAGACTTTGATGTAGTGGAGTGACATTATCAATAGATAACCTACCACTTACCAAAATTGCGAATCTAACGACGACAACGCTAGCCACCAATTCTTCATATCTATTTATCTACCCAATACAACTAAAATGAGTGAGTCACACTAGTATTCAGTGAATGGGAGCATAAAACAGTTGTAAATTTGCAAAGATAGTTGCTACACATATCTTCTAATCATGCATGCATATCATATATCTCATGCAAGTACATAATAGGGGTAGGTTAGACATCACCTGTCAATCATGGTCTATCACAATCATTGCAGTCGTACTATGCTGCATACTTACATCTATTAACATACTGAGGTGGTATAATCATTGTCACCTTACTCATTTAATATCATTATCAACACAACCTTTTAACAATTTAATCTATCAGATGAACCGACCAACCATATGGTCATCTACATATGTGGTTGGGTATACATACATAAAAGTGCTCACCTCGATGATAAATCATAAGCTACTTGAGCATATAGCACATCATGATCATATATCAATTACATATGGCTCTTACCTCAAGCCTTTGCATTAATCATCATTCACAACATCATATAACATAATTTGCATATCAAAACCTAAGGCATGTCACTACGTAGTCATCATATCATATCATAAAGTGGTCTTCCCATAGACATAGCATAGTCACGTACGGTGGCCAACCAACAAACAACATACGATATCATGCCATGCCTCATTGCCATTTCAAACAACAGAGTCAATGTCACACCCCATTGTCAAGCAAACGAAGAAGCCTACAGTTGAAATAAAAGATGGTGTCATGCCCCATTGCCATAGCAAATGATGAAGTCAATGTCATGTCCCATTGCTGAGCAAACAACGGAGTCTGTGGTCATTATCATTTAGAATAATCTCAACAGATGGCATCATAGCACTACAGGTGGGAATCACAACTAAGACGAAACCACCATCCCTATAAGCATCATAACATGGTCAGAGGGATATGGACACACATAACCTCAAGTTGTCCATTGTCCAAAATTCCTCCACAGATGGATCATAGTTCTCATCATAATCATAGTGCATCATTTTTACCACATGACATTGTTCGAAATCATCCACAAACAGTTTGCATTCATCATTCATAATCTCAATCAATCATACTTATCACCATAGTAATTCATCATCATATTGGCCTAGGTATTATCCTTCTAAGCTTTTCACATAATTCTCATAACATTCATTAGTCTAGACATCGTATTTCTAGACTTATTTGTCATATACATATTCATCAAAACATCATAATTTCCATAACATTGGCTCATAATAGCATTAACGTCATTGGCCTAAACATAATCCTTCTAAGTGAATCATATTATTCTTAAACATTGCTAGTCTAGGAATTCTACCTTGAGACATGCTTATGACTCATACATGGTATACATCATGCATTTTAACTATAGAAGCATACATGCACCCTAGTCATTATGCTCTTATGCATAAAAGTTTTCCCACTCACCTTGACAATTCAAGGGTTCTTGTCAGCACTTGTGCTTACAACTCACTTATGCCTTACCTTCAATTCGTACACTTAATACTTGAGCGTCATTCTTACTCTCATGTCCATCTAGCATCAACAATGCATGAACATTAAATTTTCTCCCATAACTTTTAAGTTCATAGCCAAATCCTAGATTTAGAAAAATGCCAATTTCTCTAAAAATAACTAAATCCTTAACAATTCAACATTGAGATAAATCCATATCTTAGTAGATGAATTTCACAAATCTTAACTTTCAGTCTTAATTAATCCAAGGAAAGAGAATTTGACAAAAAAGTACAAATAGTTAGATCTGAGGTTATTGAATTTCAGTCTCAATCTTACCTCCGAATCAATTTTCCAAGTTCCAAATTTACTCCAAACAACCCTAAATGCTTCCAAAATCCATTCTTGAAAACTAGGGTTTGAATCCTAAAGGGAGAAAATGAAAATCATCAATTAAGCTTTTAAGGGTGAAATTTACCTCCTTTGATATTTAAAATCCATGATTTATGATTTGAATTTAGTGGGTTTGAAGGGAGTAAAATTTGAGAGAAAATAGTGGAGGAATGAAGAAAAATTAAAAAAAAATGAAGATTCGATTTTAGGGCTTTTAAGCTTGATTTTTGCTGACCTGGCACCTTAAAATCGACTATGGGGACTCAAGAGTTGATCTTGGACCAGATTGTTCAATCTTGCCCTCATTTCCTACCCTAGGATCTACTACAAGTGTTTTGTACTCGATCTTGGGCAAGTGCTATTATTTATCCCTAAATTTTTACTTCACAAATTATTTACCCCTCAATTTTTGCTTTGAAAGATCAATCCTCTAAGCATTGAGATTAACTCTTAAGGTTCAAATTCTTAAAAATTGGCTCTTTTGAAGCATAAACTCACTCCAAATCTCTTCCACAACCTCCAATCACTCATATTTCACCTAAATCAACACACAAGTCCATCATACACACCAATCTTTGATTCATGCTCTATGTCACATAATATATCAATTAACATTGTATAATTTACATACATATCATACTCAACTTAGTGCCAAGTGTATGTGTCACGGGGGTTTTCTCTTGACCTGTGCGACCTAGCCTTTGCCTTACTCAAGGGCTCTTAGAAAAGCTAGCAACCTTCTTAGTTAGAACAAGTTAGGATCATTTAAGGCAAGCACAAGTAAGAAGAGAGGAAATAGGGAACAAAAAGAGAGCTTTTGTTTCATAGAATTCAAGTACATGAGTAATTAGGCTTAAATGAGGGGGCTTAAGGTGTATTTATAAGCCTTAAACCCCTTGGAGTCATTACAAGGCCTTTTCAATGGCTATGGGCTATTCTGAACCCTACTAGGCTCTTCTGATGCACCCTAGCCACTGTGCCCAATGGTAAAGAACAACCACCCCGTAGGCCTCTGTTGGCCAGTGGTTCCCACGTATCAAACAGACTACCTAGGCAATCTGCATGCCTTAATTTCTCGTCTATCTGCTTGCTATGTTGTGCATCTTTTTTTGCTAGCCTGTTGGCCGGTGCGCCCAGTCTGCCTATTTGGTGCCAATGCCTTTGAGCCACAGTGCTATCTTGGTATTGAATTAGAGTCCTAGCCCTATTACTCGTCCATCACTAAGCTGGCTCATCCACTCTCGAGTCTCAATCTCTTGCATGAGCTAGCCCTCCCTCACCATAAAATGGGTTGACACTTTCCCTAACTATGGTAGCAACCCCCTTGTTGCCTACTAAGAGTGAAACTGCTCCCCCAAGTCCTTAAACTACCACAAGGCTTAGGTAGGCTCTTAGCTTGTCTCATTCGCTGGTTGTCTTTTCCACTAGACTAGGTATTGGTGCTGTGACTAGTAGTTCCTCCTCCTCAAGACCATCTCAGGTAAGATTTCCTCTATCTCTTGGTCGTATGAGGCCTTTTGCCGCATAGGATGCCTCTAGCTCTAGTATCTGCTCAAGTCATCTAAGTCTACATGGTATGTCTTTAGCATGCTGTAAGACTGAATGGACCTTCAGCTCAGACAGCATCTCTAATTTGTAGGTTGTGTGATCGACCTTCTTTTTAATGCGAAAGGGCCTTTTATACCACCTAGTCAGCCCTTTGTGTAGCTTTTGATTGTGGAAAATTAAATGGAACTTGACCAACACCAAGTCTCCCACTTCGAAGGTCACATCCCGCTTGTGCCTGTCTGGCCACCTCTTTCCAAGTGGCGCGCTCAAGGTTCACCTTAGCCAAGTCCCTCTGCTCATGCCAATCCTTGGCATATCTGAACGCTACTAGTGTTGGCCTTGTATAGTTGCTGATTAAGGACCCTAGGGTCCTAGGCTGCTACCCCGTTACCAACTCATAGGGATTCTTCCCTATAGACTCTCGCTACTACTAGGTGTTATGGATGAAGTGTCGTAAGTAGATCTCTAGCAGATGGTTCACCCATTCTATCTAACTTTTTGTCTAGGGGTAGAGGTTGGTTGAGAAGCAGAGCTTAGACCTCAACAGCTTGAATAGCTTGATCAGGATTTGCCCGTGAATCTCGCATTTCGATTACTTACCAAGCTCTCTGATACACCTCATAGCTTTACTATGAGAGCCATGAATGCTCAGGTTACTTCCTTAGTTGGGCATTCTTTGCTCACCGGCGCAAAAGTCCTATATTTGCTAAACCTATCCACCATAACCATGATACCACCATAACCATTAGTTATAGGTAGGTTAATAATAAATTCCAAGGATACAAACTGCTATGGCCAATCTAGTAGGCCTAGGGGCTTGAGCAGGCCTATCGGTTATTGCTGCTCTCCCTTATCCTGCTAACAGACTAAGCATGTCCACACGTAGGCTCACATCCTCGATCAGCTTGGGCCAATAGTAGCGTGCCATTGTCAACGCTTCCGTCTGTTTGATTCCCGAATGCCCTGCCTATAAGGAATCGTGGTGCTCTCGTATGATCTCCTTACGTAGCCCCTCAATATCGGTACATAGATCTTGTTCCTTCTAGTCATGGGCAAGTCTCCATCCATCCAAAATCGTAGCATATGGCCCTTTTTGGAGCACTAGATGATGGCTTGGGAAGTGGCATATCTCGCAAGCCCTACACGGATCTTCACTAACATCTTATCCTGCTCCTGGCTAAAGGCTGCCAACTTTGCTTTACTGCTTAACGCATCTACAACTATGTTGGCTGTGCATGGCTTGTATTCCATGGTGAAGTTGAACTCGATCAAGTAGACTTGCCATCTAGCCTACTTAGGAGTGAGCTTTTTTTAGGTTTGGGAGAAGCTGTTGGCCACATTGGTCGTCTTCACCATAAATTGTGCCCTCAATAGGTAGTACTGCCATACCCTCAAGCAATGCACCACTTAAGTCATCTTGACATGACACGTAAGTCCAACCCCAACCAACCATCGAACTAGCATACAGACGTGGGGTTCCAGTACGAACACAGTAGGCTTGAAACGTTGTCCTAATGCACAAGGCCCATGTATGTGAAGGTTGTGCGCAAGCTCCCTACTCACCAATGGGTTGCATGTGCTACTGGGTTGCTCATAATAGCGGGCTATGCCCTGCACACTAGGCCACATTAGTAACATAGCCTGCATGGGTGTTGCACACTAGGGGTAACATACCACCTAAAAGTTAGGTACCCTAGTAAGACAGCCGCACAATAACTCACCCTTGATGTAAAAAGTGCACAGCACACCCACAAGGCCCACAAGCCTACGGCACACAGCACACCCTTAGGGCGCACACACTTACTATGCACCCAAAGGAGCACCACTGTCGGACCATTGCTTCAAAGGCAGATCCAATTAAGAGGAGCTGCACGAGCTGCATGAAGGCTGCATTCTTTAGGCTGAAGTTAGGGTTGGAAACTTGCTCACCAAGCTAGGGAATATTTTCTTAGTTATATGTTTCCTTTACTTGCACACCAAGGAAACTTAGGTTAGATATTTCCTTGTTTTATTTTACGTGCACCCTAAGTAGGCTAAAGGCTATAAATAGCCACCTTAGGTAGACTTTTCATTTTTATCAAGCAATTTACTTTATGCTTAGATCAAAAGTACTTTGTTTTTCTCTCATTAGATCAATAATACTTATCTATTCTCCCTAATATTTTTCTTCATATTCACTTTACATTTTCGCGTTAATCTTTAATAAATCTTGTTTAGGCGTGCGCTGTCTTATGAGCACGAGACTATAGCGCCGCATGAACTTGACTAAAGTTCCAAGCCCATGACAGTTAGTATCAGAGTAATGCTTTTCAAAGCTAGGTATCACACGGTTTGAAGATTGACAGAGAAATGGCATCAACTGCTGAACAATCTACTATGACTTAAGAAAATAAAGAAATAAGAGCTGTCATTAAAAGAGGCAAGTCCAAAGATGCCTTGCCTGCACTAGAAAGCTGAGTCACTAGGATTGAGCCTTGCCTGCACTAGAAAGCTGAGTCACTAGGATTGAGGTTTTCATGGGAGAAACTCAAGACAAACTCTATGAGATCAAGACTAATATCGACTAGGAGGAGACTAATGATGCTAACTTACAAGAACACATACACGATGCGGCGAAGACATTAACCCATCGCGACGTAGCATTAGAGGAGTTCATTTTAGCCATGTGACAAGAGATAGTTGACCTCTGAGGCGAGATCACATCTCTAAGGGTAGTCACACCGGGTGATGGGCTTGGCTCATCAACAAGTACCATCTTGAAGTTACTTAAACCCAAGGAATTTTAAGCAAAGAGAGAGGCCAAGGAAGTTGACGATTTCCTTTAAGGAGTCGAGCAATACTTCAAGGCTATGAGCATAATGGACCATGCCTTAAAGGTCAACACAGCTGCCATGTATTTAACCAATATTGCCTTATTGAGATGGAGGCGACAATGTGATGTTGAGCTCAAGGGAACTAGCATCACGACTTGAAAGGAGTTTCAGAAAGAATTACAAAAGCAATTTTATCCTAAGTATATGGATGACGAAGCTCGTGGAAAGCTTACAAGACTGTCACAACACAGTGATATCAGGCAGTATGTTAAACAATTCTCTAAACTTTTGTTGCAGATCAACAAATTTGGTGAAAAAGAAGCACTTTTCTCATTCGTGGATGGACTTAAACCATAGGCCAAACTCGAACTCCAAAGGTAGAATGTGAAGAACATTACCGAGGCCATGAGTCTTGCCAAATCTCTAATCAAGCTAAAAAAGTATGATAACAAACCCTTTAATCCTACCAAGGCCCAAGAGAAGGGAAAAAGCATTGAAGATAGAGAACAGTATTCTAAAGGTAAGAGTAGTGACTACAAAAAGCCAATTATCATGAAGGTTGCATTTAGGGACAAGAAAGAACCACCAACGTTGTGTTTTCTCTATGGAGGACTACACTAAGTTTGAGACTGTCCATAAAAGGCCAAATTTATGGCCATTGCTCATAAGTAAGATGAGCACGTTCTGGAAGCATGGAAGCTAGGATCAATAGTCTTAGGCATAATCCAACAGAAGAAATTTGCTTGAAGATGGGGTCTCATGTTTACAAACATCGAGATTAACAGACAAAAGATAGAGGCATTAGTTGATACTAGAGCTTTAGATCTATTCTTATTACATAACGCTGCCAAATGATTAGAAGTCAAACTTGACATGGGACTAGGCTACATCAAGACGGTTAACTCAAAGTGAGTTTCAACTCTAGGGGCTAAAAAGGTGAAGGTATAGTTAAGTGCTTAGCAAGGGAAATAACTTATCAAGATAATCCTTATGGATGATTATGAATGTGTCTTAGGTATGGGATTCTTAGACTGAATCATACCATTTAGTGACTATATCATTATACTTGACTCAAGGATTCGATGTATAATACCAGCTCGACATGGACGTGGGATTGAGTCGAAACTACTCTCTGTCATGCAACTAGAAAAAGGGGCAAAGTTCCAAGGGAAAACTTTTGCTGCCATTTTCAAGGAGGAGAACTAGGCAACTGAACACATGAAGTCACCAATAAAGGTATTAAAGATGCTAAAAACTTTTAAGGATGTGATGCCCTCCAATCTACTGAATAAATTACCACCACAAAAGGAAATCGACCATCACATAGATTTAATGCTCAACACACACCCACCAGCACGTGCACCATATCGCATGTCACCACCTAACCTTGCTGAACTGAAGAAGTAGCTAGGAAAACTTCTCAATGCAAGGTTCATTTAGCCATCTAAGTCACCGTATGGCACCCTAATTATATTCTAGCGAAAACATGATGAAACCCTATGTTTATGCATCGACTATTGAGCATTGAACAAGCTCACAGTTAAGAACAAGTATTCGATCTCGCTCATCATAGACTTATTCAACCAATTAGGTGGATCAAAATTGTTTGCCAAACTAGATTTGCAATCTGGATATTACCAAATATGCATCACAAAGGAGGATACACCAAAAACAGCATTTGTGATATGTTACGAATTGTATGAATTCCTCATCACGCCATTTGGTCTAACCAACGCACCAGCAACGTTTTGCAACTTGATGAACAAGGTATTTCAGCCATTCCCTAATAAGTTTGTGGTTGTTTTCTTCAATGATATTGTGATATACTCCAAAATGTTGGAGGAGCATGTGCAACATATTAAACTCATAATGGAAAAGCTAAAGGAGCATGAGCTTTATGTCAAGAAGGAAAAATGTTCCTCTCGTATGCAAGAAATCCCTTTCTTGGGACACATCATTGGAGGTGGAACCATACGAATGGATCCGAACAAAGTCAGGGCTATCCTAGAGTGGGAACCACCCACGAAGGTAATGAAATTGAGATCATTCCTAGGTCTTGCAAACTACTATAGGAGATTTGTCAGAGGCTACTTTTGTAGTCACCGCACCACTCATCGACATGTTAAAGAAAAGAATCACTTAGAAGTGGAGCACATAAAGTCAACAAGCCTTTGATGCCCTAAAGTTGGCAATGTGCATAAAGATGGTCTTAGCCTTACCAGATCACACCAACTTGTACGAGCTACACATAGATGCTTCAGACTTCGCAATAAGAAGAGTGTTAATGTAAGAAGAACATCTTGTGGCTTATAATAGCCATCAGCTCAATGACATAAAAAAGGTACACAATCCAAGAAAAAAAATGATTGTCGTAGTACATTATCTTTGACCATGGAGACATTATCTTCTAGGTGCACTTTTCGTGGTTATGATAAACAATGTAGCCATATCCTACTTTCAGAACTGGAAAAAACTGAGTCATGAACAAGCACGGTGGCAAGACTTCTTGGCAGAATTCCATTATCAACTTAAGAATAGGTCAACGAAAACCAACTCAGTGGCGGACGCACTTAGTCATAAGGCCACACTAGAGATTATGAGCGATGCTCAAAGAGCTCTCTTGCCACATATCAAAGAAAGGCTATCATATGACATAGTAGCACAAACATTAAAGACCTACTCCAAGGAAGAGAGGACGTAGAGGTTTTGGGTTCAAGACAGATTATTATACACCAAGGGCCTGATGCTTTATGTGCCATCCTATGAAAATCTTCGAAGGCAGATACTTAACGAGTGTCACGACTTGACTTGGGTCGGATATCCAAAAATGCACTAGACACTAACACTAGTAGAATAGGGATACTACTGGCCATAACTACGTGAGGACATGGAAACATATGTATGAACATGCCTCATCTGCCAACAAGACAAGTCAGAGCAAAGGAAACCCGCAGGGTTACTACAACCACTGCCGATTCTGAATCGGCCATGAGAAAGCGTGAACATGGACTTCATCATGGAAGTTCCTAAGGTGAATGGATTGGGAAGTATCATGGTCATCGTAGATCACTTCTCAAAATATGCAACACTCAATGCCACAAGCTAAGAGTGTTCAGCAACAGAAGTAGCTAAACTCTTCATGACAAACATTATCAAATACTAAAGGGTTTCATTAAGCATAATAAGCGACAAAAATGCACATTTTCACAAGTAAATTTTAGTTTGAGTGATTCAGTGATGGGATCACAACTTAATTTCTTGACCAGTTTTCATCCACATGTTGGATAGTTAAACAAAGAGGGTCAATGCTATGCTAGAGACTTACTTATGTCACTTTATTTGAGCCACCCAAACTGATTGGCCGAAGTGGCTAAATATTGCTTAGTTTTCTCATAACCTACATTGTAGTGAAGTAATAGGGAAAAGTCCACTCGAGATAGTGTCTGGATAGCAGCCTCCTACGCCAAGCCATATTACTGTCGGATACATAAGGGAATCACTTGTAGTGTACAAGCACGCTCACGAATGGTAGGAGCAGCTCAATCTTGCTCATGCATGCTTACTTAAGGCTACCAACCATACTAAGAAATAGGTTAAACAGTCTTAGAGAAAAGCTAGTTTTGATGTTAGAGACTTGGTACTCATCAAACTACATGTAGTACTCAAGGACAAGGGACTCTAAAAGAGACTATTGAGATGATACAAAGGGCTTTACAAAGTGACCAAGCATATTGGTCCTATGGCATACAAACTTGATATAACACCCAAGCTGAAAGTTCATCCGATCTTTCACATAAGTATGTTAAAACCATATTATGCAGACAAAGAGGATCCAAGCAGCGAACAGAGTATAAGAACACTTATTGGTGTATGCTCAACATATGAGAAAAAGGTGGATGTCATTCTCGCCTAAAGGGTGTTGTGCCAAAAGAATTACATGCCGTAGCAACAATATAGTCAAATGGAAAGGAGTGTCAAAGGAAGAAGCTAGTTGAGAACCAATGAAAGATTTATGACAATTTTGAAAATTCGTAGAGGTATTCCACTTGGCAGGGAGGACATTACCAAAATCAAGTAGGGGAGAATGACATGGCACATGAGTCTAACCTTAGTCAACTATCAGACCAGCATGCAGATGTGGGGTTCCAGTGTGCACACAGCAAGTTTGGTTTGCTATCCTACTATGCAAGGCCCACTCATGTGAAGGCTATGCTCAAGCTACCTGTGCACCAGTTGGCTGCATGCTTTATTGGGCTGCACGCATTAGCGGGCCATGCCCAGCACAATGGGTCACATGGGTGACATTACCCGCATGGGTGCTGCGTGCCAAGGGAACATAGCGCCTAAAAATTAAGCACCCCAGTAGGGCAGTCGCATAATAATGCACCCTTGATACAAGCAGTGCACAGCACACCCACAAGGCCTGCACATATGCGACGCACAGCACACACCTGCTATGCACCCCAAGGCACAGCACTGCCAGACCAATGCTTTAAAGGTAGATCCAATCAAAAAGAGCCGCACAAGTTGCATGGGGGTCGCATTCTTTAGGCTGAAGTAAGGATTGGAAACTTGCTCACCAAGCTAGGGAATATTTTCTTAGTTATATGTTTACTTTGCTTGCACACCAAGGAAACCAAGGTTAGATATTTCTTTATTTTATTTTACATGAGCCCCAAGTAGGCTAGAGCCTATAAATAGCCACCTTAGGTAGACTTTTCTTTTCATCAAGCAATTCACGTTGTGCATAGATTATAGGTACCTTATTTTTCTGTCATTGGAGTAATAATACTTATTTATTCTCCCCAGTCTCTTTTTTCATATTCACTTACATTACGTTTTCGTGTCGATCATCAATAAATCTCATTTAGGCTTGCATAGTCTTACAAACACGAGACTACAGCACCGCACAAAACTTGGCTAAAGTTCCAAGCTCATGACACATCTTTTTCTCTTGGGTCGTGTAGCACCACTTAGTGTCATTGAGTTTTTGGCTATCGTGAGCCACTAGGTGGCCTTGCTACATCAGGACCACTCATATGGCGTAGTTCAAGGCATTAGTGTATACCTCATATGGCACACTCGAATCAGGTAGGCGTAGCACAAGCTCTTTGATCATGGCTTATTTCAACAGCTTAAACGCCCGTTCGTAATCTGGACTCCAATGCCATGTCCAGTCCTTACACAGCAAGTTGGTAAGGGTGCAGAAATGTTGGAGTAGCCATGCACAAACTTACGATATTAGTTTGTAAGCCCCAGAAAACTCTTCAACTCAGTCACCCTAGTAGGCTGCTCTCACTCGTCAATAGATCGGACCTTAGCCCTATCCATTAGAACCTGGCCTTCCCCAATGATGTGCTCTAGGAATGGAATCTTTGATTAGGAGAAATAACACTTTTTTTATTGGACATAAAGTTAGTGCTGTAATAGGCACTTAAACACCACTTGTAGGTGCCCGATGTGCTCCATTATGGTCCTACTATAGACAACAATGTCGTCAAGATAAACCACCACAAACTTGTCAAGGAACGAAGATAGTACATGGTTTCTTAGGGTGCAAAATGTTACAGGGGCATTCATTAGGCCGAAGGGCATCACCATGAACTTGAAGCTATTGTAGCACATGACATAGGTAGTCTTCCCTTAGTCACTCTTGGCTATCCTAATGTGGTAGTACCTAGACTGTAGGTCTAGTTTAGAGAAGACCTTGGCCTTGGCTAACTTCTCGCCCGCCACTGAGATATCCATAAACATTAAGCCCTTGTTGTGAATTGGTTTGTACTAGTTGAGTGAAGCCAATGTCATGGTTCCTAACCTTAAATTGTCACCCTGCTGCTACTCATCACTGTCCTTTCATGTGATGGTAGAAAGCTTGCTTCTCTTGGGATAGTCTCATACTAAGTGTGGTTTGCCACACAGGAAGCATTTTAGAGGTCCTTTCCCCTTGTCTTTCTCAACTCTGCTGCCATGGTCAGTACCCTAAGTGCTACACTGCCCACTAGCAGTGGCCCTCGGTAGATACTTGGCATTGGCTTGAGTTTTGGTGTCATGAGCTTGGAAGTTTTGCCAAGTTTTGTGTGACGTCGTAGTCTTGTGTTCGTAAGACCACGCAAGCTTAAATAAGATTTATTGACAATTGGCACAGACACATAAAGTAAGTGAATATGAAGAAAGAAATTAGGGAGAATAAATAAGTATTATTGCTTCAATGAGACAAAAACAAAGTACCTATGATCTAAACACAAAGCAAATTGCTTAATGAAAAGAACAGTCTACCTAAGGTTGCTATTTATAGCCTCTAACCTACTCGAGGTGCAAGTAAAATAAAATAAGAAAATATCTAACCTAGGTTTCCTTGATGTGCAAGTAAGGGAAACATATAACTAAGGAAATATTCCTTAGCTTGGTAAGCAAGTTTCCAACCCTAACTTCAGCCTAAAAAATATGGCTCTCATGTAGCTTGTGCGACTCTTCTTGACTGGATCTGCCTTTGGAACAATGGTCCAGTAGTGGTACGCCTTAGGCTGCATAGTAAGTGTGTGCACCCTAAGGGTGTGCTATGCGCCGCAGGCGTACGGACCTTGTGGGTGCGCTGTGCACTGCCTACATCAAGGGTGCACTATTATTTAGTTGCCTTATTGGGGTGCCTAAGTTTTAGAAGCAATGTTGCCAGCATTGCCCAATGTGCGAGGCTCGGGCCGCTAATGTTGCAGCCCAGTAGTGCATGCAACCAACTGGTGCGTAAGGAACATTTGCACAGGCTTCACATGCATGGGCCTTGAGTGCTAGGACAATGCACCAAGCATGCTATGTGCACACTGAACCCCATGTTTGCATGCTGGTTTGATGGTTAGTTAGGGTTGGACTCACGTGCCATATCGCTTGGCCCTGCCTTTGCCCTCATCGTTCTCAACTTTCGATTTTCAAAACTCGATCAAGGATTTTGTCGTGGCCATTGCAACAGTGATTCTTGAACTTTGAGTCATTGAAGCTCCTATCTTGCCCACGATCTTAGCCTGTCAAGGAAACAGAATAGAGAGTCTCACTCACCTAGGTCACTGATTTACAGCATCAATTTAATGAATTCTTTCACATATTCTCAAACTCTAGTCCGCTACGTCAAGCGCATTAATTTTTTGCATGCCTCATTTTAGGCATACTTCAGATAAAACTAAGCCTTTAATTCCCGTACAAAGTTAGCCTACTTCGATATGGCAGCTACGCCGTGCCTTTGGTCACACCTCTTGCACCACCACAAACATGCCAAGTTAAAAAGATACATAGATGCCGTGTTAATTTTCTTACCGTCATCGGTAATTTTGGTGGCTCAAAAGTATTGCTCCATCCCCCACAGAAAGTTATCAATGTCTTGAGTACTCCGTTGGCCCTAAAGTCTTTCAGTTTAGGGATGTCCACCTTGCTAGTAGGCTGTATGGCCAGCAGCCCTCCCTCAAGGAGTGCCTTGCATACTTTGAGCTCTACCTTCAAACTCGCTCATATCATGCCTTAGCTTCTCGGTCTTAGCTCTTCATTTAGCACACGTTGGATTTAGTGCCTCGAGGTCTCATTGTAGGCATTCTACAGCCTTCTCATAGCTCAAACATCTACTCCTCAAACCCATCCATTTAAGCCTTACCAACCTCACAACGATCAGCCAATTCTACCACAAGCTTTTCTTGCCATATCAACTTGGACTCTATCATCGTGAAGAGCTCTCTCGATAAGGACTTCCTCTTCACCTTACCAGAACGTGCCTCTCTTGTCAGGGGTGGAAGCAACTCCCTCAATTCCCACCCTAAATCTTGTGTTTGCCATTGTCGCTCTGATACTAAATGTCATAGGGTTTTTCTCTTGACCAGTGTGATCTAACCTTTACCTTACTCAAGGGCTCTTAGAAAGGCTAGCAACTTTCTCAATTAGAACAAGTTAAGATCGTTTAAGGTAAGCACAAGTAAGAAAAAAAGGTTTAGGGAACAAAAAGAGAGCTTTTATTTCATAGAATTCAAGTACATCAGTCATTAGGCTTAAATGAGGGGGCTCAAAAGGTATTTATAAGCCTTAAACCCCTTGAAGCTGTTATAAGGCCATTCTTAATGGCTAAAGGCTATTTTGAGCCCTGTTAGGATCTTCTGATATGCCCCATCCACTGTGCCCAATGATAGGCAACGACCACCTCATAGGCCTTGGGCTAGCGAGTGGTTCCCTCGCATAGGCCAAATTGCTTGGGCAATTCGAGCACCCAAGTTTCACACTAGTCTGCGTGCTGTGTTGTGCATTTTTTTCTATTGGCCTACGCTCTCAGTCTGCCTGCTGGCCCATGCTTCCAGTATCTTCTAAGTGACAATGCCTTTGAGCCACAGTTTTGTCTTGGCATTGAATCAGAGTCTCAACCCACATTGCTCATCAATCACCGAGCTAGCTTGCGCACTCTCGAGCCAGAATCCCTTGCCAACGAGTTGGCTCACCAGTCATCACAAAATGGGTGTGACGTATGCACTATATCATTCATATGCCAAGCATAGGCATGACATCATTTGAGCTTTTACATGAACATACATTCCCTAACTATCTCTCTATAGACATAGGCATTCTTTGAATTTTTAAACATACACACCAAAGGTTCGATTGAGTTCATCAATTGTCTTAGTTTACCTTTTATAGTTTGTACTAAAAATCGTGGGTGTTACAATTGTTGAGCAACATTTCAAACCAGGTCAACAAGTATTGATGTTTAATTAATGATCAAAGTTGTTTCCAGGGAAGTTGAAATCAAGATGGCTGAGACCCTTTAGTGTGTCAAAAGTGTTTCCACATGGAGTAGTGGAAATAGTTGATGGGTTAACCAATGAGACATTCAAGGTAAATGGACAACGATTGAAACATTATTAGGGAAGACCTATTAATCGACATTGATCATCCATCCATCTCTCCGAACCCAAATGAGCTCCATAATGGTCCAACTAATGATCTTAAATGAAGTGCTTCTTAGGAGACAATCCAAGTTTCTTAACATAGTTTATTTTAGTAGTTTCTTTTGATTCAAGTTACTTTTAATAAATGAAGTGCTTCTTAGGAGACAATCCAAGTTTCTTAACATAGTTTATTTTAGTAGTTCCTTTTAATTCAAGTTATTTTTAAATTTAAATTTGTCATTTTTATGTTTCTTTCCCAATTTGATTAATTTTTTTATTTAATTTTTGCAAGTTTGGGACTCTCATGAGGTAAGATAACTAAAAAAAATGATGTCGTGATGCCAAAGAAATGAGTGCTGCAACGTTGTGAATCATAACTCTTCTCATACAAAAACATGAGAAAAGGTTGCTACGGCACCAAGCACTCAACTTCGCGACGATAAATGACTAACTCAACTCACACATTGGGTTGGGCCTAGAGTGTTGTGGTGTCCAAAAATGAGGGTTGTAATGCCTTCTCATAGGGTTTTTATTTTAAAAGCCTTAATTTCTTCCTTTCCCTCATTTTCTTTCATCTTTTAGGGTTCTTTTCTCTCTCTAAACTTTAGATTTCTTCCTTTTCCCTCCACCCATTTCACACCCATCCAAAATTTTTGCATTTTCATCACTCTTTTTTTTTATGGCAAGGAAGGTTGTTCTTTCCATTCATTCTCCACATTTTTTGCATTCTTCATTTAAGTAAATTTCCTCCATTAGTTTTTAGATTTGTTAGCTAGGAATATTGTGGAACATATAATGTTATTGGTGAATGGGTTGCTTAAATTTTTGCTAGATTGGACTAGATCTGTTGGATTTTCTTTATTTTTCATGGATTTATGGTGAATGTAATTCTCTGATGAAGGAGAATGATAACCATCAACATTTGAATTGGCATGGAATTTGAAGAATTCCTATTTATTTATGTGAAAAGGATGGCACCTAAGAAAAGAACTCGCGAGAGTGGTAGTAAGACTCGATTTGATTATAGCAAATTTATGTCTATCGATGCTATTGAAAGACATACTCATTCTCTAATGCATAAAGTCCCCATTTCAAGAAGTGGCATTAATCTCTATCCTATGTTATAGAGTTATGTTCATAAGGTCATCATTGCATTAAAGGGAGCAATTTTTTGAACAACCTAAGGTTGTTGTCTGACCAGTTGTTCAAGAATTCTATGCTAACACTACTGAACACGTACATTGCTAAGTTTTTGTGAGAAGTTGCCAAGTTCGTTTTGATAGTGCAGCCCTCAATCAATTTTATAACTTACCTAAAATTGACAATAATGACTATGGCCAGTTCTTGACTAGTAACATTGATTTGGATATGGTTTTTGGCGTAAATTGTGATAAGAGGGCGGAATGGAAAATGAATAAAAGCATACCTATCTTTTTTAAGGTTAATTCCATGAAGACAGTTCATAAGCTTTGGTATCACTTTTTGGCTACGAAGTTGCTTCTTGTGTGACATATTAATGACATGACAAGGGATAGAGCTTTTTTATTATTTGCAATTATTTTTGGGATGTCAATCAATGTGGGCCAAGTAATATTCAACAGTATTGTTCAAGCTACTTGATCGCCTCATGATGAACTATGGTATCCATAGTTGAACATAGCCTTGTGCAAGAAAATGGATGTAAATTAGGATAAAAATGAAGAAATCCTACAACCTAGAGCTCTGTTGGATTCCAGAATTATGAATCAGTTTTATGGTCAAGAATTGTTAGGTGCTGGAGGTAGTTTTTCTTCGATTCCTTGCCGTCCACCACCTCAGAGGCCACCTCAACATCTTTCCATTTCTCAAAGGATGGAAAGGCTGAACTTTGAATGGATCATCAAGCAACATTGATGTAGTCGATGAAGCAAATGATGTGTACTGATGCTGAACATGTTGGTATGGATATAAGCTTTTCCTACTCTATTGGATGAACCCACAACAGAGGACTTGCATAATGAACATAAGGATGAGGATATCTAGAAATGAACTAACAGTTAGGGGAGTATTCCTTTACCTTACTTTTCTTAACATTGGGGACAGTGTTATTTTTAAGTTTAGGGGGGATTTTAAGTTTAGTGGTCAAGTTAGTAAATTTTAATTTAAAATTGATGCATTTGCATTTGCATTTGAGCTAGATTTAATTGTTCTTGTTTTGTTTAATTTACCTATCCAATGATGAGAATTTAGTTATCTTCATGTCTTGATTCTTTGAAACATGTGGATACTGTTTGAGTGTTACGTAAATTTTTATGCTAAGCTCTATTGTTAAGATGAAATTTCTACATTTCAAGCACTATGTCTTTTGTTTAGATTCATTGTACGAATTTAGACAAGGTTTTATGTAAATGTGAAAATTTTGAATTATGTATTAAGTTCTAGATGATTTAGGCCATTTTTGAACCAATTGAGCTTTTTTAGAATTCCTTTACATAATTTATCCTTAGTTTCCCCTTTTGAGCCTAATGACACCTTTTCTTTGTTTGAACACTTAATTTTTAGCCTAAACCCTTACATAGATATTCCCAACAATTCTTGCATCCCTTATTCCTAAGTACATAATTCAATTTACGAATGTTATAAGCTAAATAGTAAAAGAAGTAGTAAAAAATGGAAAATGAAGAAAAGTTCCAAATATGGTTATATTCATCTCACTACCTAATAAAAGAAATAAGTTTGGGGGTGTGAAATTGAGAAAAAGAAAAAGGGAAAGAAAGAAGAAGAAAAAGAATGAAGTGATGAATAAAAGAAAAGTCTTGATAAAAAGGGGTATAATAAGTGAAGGAAAATAAAGCTCTTACTATATTCTAGATTGACTATGTGCTTAGGATGATTTTAGCTATACATTATCCCATATCCAACCTTAACCATAACCATACATTACAAGCTAATTAAAGTCCTATTGATCCATGATTTAGTGTTAGTATACATTAATGGAGAGAGAGATAAAAATTAAACTTATGGAATTTAATTACTAATTTGAATTTTGCATGACTATAAACTTATCCAAATTGTACAATGTTCTAGGTGAAAAGATTGCACACACACACGAAAAATCACTTAATAATAAGCTTGCATTTGAATTGAAACATCAAATTGAATAATATTTGTATGTAGCTTAGAGTTATGAATATGGATTAACTTTTGAAGATATTAAAGGTGAATAATGAAACGAAGTAATCGAATTCTAGTTAAATGTTTTCGTTATTTAAGTTATTGCATGTTGTTTTATGTTTTGCTCGAGGACTAGCAAAATCTTAAGTTTAAGGGTGTGATAACTCTATTATATGGAGTTATCTTGACACATTTTGGGGGCTTAAGTAGCTAGATCTTGGACTTTTAGGTTTGGATTTTAACCTTTTAGGTGTTTCTCTAGTTTCAGTTAGATAAAATGTTAAATAGTTAAATTAAGTACCAACTAAGACAACTAAAATGCTTAATGATATCACTTCCTTTACATAATTTGATTCTAAATCATTGTATGAGGCTTAGGAGAGGTATAAGGATTTACTAAGAAGATGTTGTCACCATAGGTTAGCTAAATGGCTATAAGTTTAGACTTTTTATAATGGCTTGTTGGGACCTATTAGAACCACCATTGATGCTGCAACTTGAGGTGAATTTATGAGTAAATCCATTGATAAGGCCTATGATTTACTTGAAAAGATGGCTTCCAATAATTACCAATGGTCATTTGAAAGATTGGGTGAAAGAAAAATTGCTGGTACCCATAAGCCTGATACAATTAATGCTTTCTTACCAAGAAAATTGACAATTTGAGTGTTAATGTAATTTAGAGCCCTTTTGTGGCTTGTGATTTATGTGAGGAAGGACATTTTAGTGGCCATTGTCTTATTTACATTGAAACAGCCCGTCATGTTCGAAATAGTTAGTTATAAAATAATCCTTATTCCAACACATATAATTCGAGGTGGGGGAATCATCTTAATTTGTCTTGGAACAAAAAACAAATATCTTTATCATCTCCTAAGCCAAATTTTCCTTTAAGATTCCCACCACAACCTTAAGCTCCTATGTTAGAAAAAAGCTAACAATGAAAGAGATGTTAATGCAATACATGACAAAGATTGATTCTCTCATTCAAAGTTAGGCAACATCATCTTAAAATCTTAAGACACAAGTGGGTTAACTTACCAGTGCCATAAATAACAAGCCTTGAGGAACTTTACCTAGTGACATTGAACCTAATCTAAGAAAAGAAGGTAAGGAGCATTGCAATGCAATCACACTTAGAAGTGGAAAAGAGCTAAGTGGAAAAATGATAAGTAGTAGTGATTTAAAATTTGAAACTTTGGATAAGTCTATTGGAAAAGATGTTGAAAATTTTAAATTGATGCTGAAAAAGATGTTACGGTTGAAAATTCTAGTGAAGAATGAAGTGTAAAAAATTCACAATTAAAACTTGCAGCCGCACCCACACCATCCACCTTTTCCTTAAAGTTTTCAAAAACAAAAACTTGATCAACAATTGCAAAGATTTCTTGAGGTACTTGAAAAGTTTCACATTAATATTCCTTTTGTTGAAGCTTTGAAACAAATGCCAAGTTATGTTAAATTCTTGAAAGACATTCTGATCAAAAAGAGGAAATTAAAAAGCTTTAAGACAGTTACACTTGTTGAGGAGTGTAGTGCCATTATTCAGAATAAGCTTCCACCAAAGCTTAGGGATCTATGGAGTTTTTTTAATCCTTGCACTATTAGTAGTTTTAAAATTTCTAACGCTTTGTGTGATTTGGGTGATAGTGTTTCAATAATGCCTTTGTCTATTGCTAGGAAAATTAGATTTAATGAGATACAGCCTACTACATTTCTTTTCAATTCGCAGACAAAATAATCAAGTATCCTATTAGGATTATAAAGGATGTCTTGTTTAAAGTTGGAAAGCTTTACATTCCAGTGGGCTTCATTGTGCTTGAGATGGAAGATTAAGTTGAAATTCTTCTTATTTTGGGATGACCATTCTTAGCTACAGTATGGGCAATCATAAATGTGAAGAATGGCAACATAACTTTTAAAGTTGGAGAGGAGGAAGTAGTGTTTCATTTGTTCAATGCAACTAAGTATACCTATATAGATAATTATTATAGAGTAAATTTAGTTGGTGACTTGGCTAAAAAGGAATTTGTTGACGATTATCCTCCAACAACAAGTACAACAGATTTTAAGGTTGGACAACAAGTTTTGGTACTTTCCAATCCACGTTTCAAGCTGTTTTCATGGAAACACAAATCAATATGGTTGGGTCCTTTCAAAGTAGTTAAGGTTTATCCTTGTGGTATCATATAAATTGCTAGTGAGGTTGTTGGAACATTCATAGTTAATGCAATAAGCCTCAAGGCTTATTATGGTAGTGAAGAAATGCAAAAAGGGGTACCATAGTCAATTTGATGACTATAAAGTGCTTTTTGGTAGGCAACCCAAGCTTTTGAAACTCTTATTTTTTATTTTTAGTTATTTTTATTTTATTTATTTATATTTCTACTTTAGTCTGTATTTATTTTCTTTTTGTAGTAAAAAAATCCTCCTACTAATGACAATGAGGATGATGAAGAAGAAGATGATGATGATGATTAAAGTTTCTTTGAATTCATCCAACCACCAGGAGAGTATTCTTTACTTTTCCATTATTTTTTCTAACATTGTGGACAATGTTTAGTTTAAGCTTGGGGGGTGGATTTATTTTTCTAGGGATGGATGTTCTGTGGGAATTTAGGATTTTATTTTATTTGTAAGCTTATTTAGACTTTAAGTTAATTAGGATAGTTTATTATTTACTTATTTTTATGTATCCTTGAAAATTTAGTATCTAGAGTAATTAATGCCAAATTTTTTGATGATTTCCATATCCAATAATGAGAATTTAGTTGTCTTGTTTCTTTAGCTCCTAGTGAACATGGATATTGTTTGGTTCATGCTAAATTCTTTTGTTTAGCATCATTGTTAGGATGTGATTTTCACATGTTGAGCACTATATATTTTGCTTTGAATTATTGTGCATATCTAGCGAAAGTTTACATTAATGTGAATTAGATCATGTCAAGAATTCTAGAATTTGTTTGATTCTCTCTCTCGGTGAAATCTCGAGCAATTCTTAGTTAGGGAGATGATTTGGGCCATTTTTGGACCGTTTGAGCATTTCAAGCCAATCTTGTTAAATCTTTATCCCTAGCATACCTTTTTGAGCCTTATTTTTCCTTTTCTTTCAACCACATAATAATGGAACGCAGCCTTAAAGTAAAAATTTTAACTTTACAACTATCACTCCTAAGCATGTATATTGTTTTAGGAAATATATATTGAGCTAAATGCATAAGGTAGAAAAAGGTGAAGTTGTTGAAAAGAAAATCACTCCACCACCTACAATACAAAGAAATAAATTTGGGGGGTGTAAAATTGTGATATAAAAAAATGAAGAAAAAGAAGAATAAAGTGTTGAACAAAAAGAAAAGTTCAAATGTGAAAGAAAAGGTGTATGTGGAGAATGAAAATAAAGCTTTATATAGGTCCTAGAATAATTGTGCACTTAGGGTGTTATTGTGCCACATTATATCCTTTATCTTTCCTTGATCCTAACCATAAATTACAATTTTATAAGATCCTAGTGATCATTGATTAAGTATTAGTCTACATTAGTGTTGAGAGATAAAAAGTAAACTTATGGAGTTTTAGTAGTAATTTGAATTTTGCATTGGCATAAACTCATCCGAATAGCATAATATTCTTTGTAAAAGATTCATACACGCACACATGGAAATCCATTAAAGAATGTGCTTGCATTGGAATTGAAACATGAATTTGAATGATAATTATATTTTACCTTGAGTTACAGTTTGATAGACATACTTTTGAGAAAATTATGAGATATCATTGATTTGGTACTATTTATCTTTAGTTTGTTGTTCACTTATGTTGCTTTCATCATTTAATTTTCTTTCACTTTTGGCTAGATTTTCCTTTTATGTTTTGTTTGAGAACTAGCAAAATCTTAAGTATAGGGGTGTAATAACTCTATGATATAAAGTTATTTGGTCTTAATTTTGGAGATTAAGTTGCTACGTTCTTGAGTTTCATCTTAGATTTTAAATGTTTTTATTTATTTATCTAATTTTAGTTAATTATATTGGGTTAATTGATTTTAGATTAATTTAGGCTAAGTCAAATGTTAAATTGCTCAAGCATTGCTGCTATCGATTAAATTGTGCTTTTATATGTGTGCTTTGAAGAATGACTTTTAATTCGAGTAATAGAATGCATTCTAGGTATAGACTTTCTCTATACATGTTGTAGTTTTTTGAGAATATCTTCCACTACAGAAGTGTAAATAAAGTAATTCTTAGACCATTGGAAAGCTAAGAGGTAGAGCTATAACTTTCATGTTTATCACTTTGTGCAGTTTTACCTTGAAGGGGGTCAAAAATCATGTCAAGATCAATACACTATAGCAAGACTTGATTGCTTAAGTCAAATACTTCAGTGCCACGACCACCAAGGGACCAATGCCATGGTGCCTTGACTACTCAACTCCACCTAATCCTTCAATATGATCAATGTCGCAATGCCTAAGCACTCATAGCCACTGCATCGTAGAAGAAAGTTAGAAAAAATTTACCTTTGAAGAGTTTATGAATGGGGAAAAGACTATTTGGACACTTGAACTTTTATTTGGATTCAATTAAGAGCCTATTTAAGCATCCTTTAAGAGCATGCTCATCAAGTAGAAAAGAGAGAATTAAGAGACAATTAAGCAATGAGGCATTGAAGCTAAGAAGAAAGTGGGGAATCAAAGGAAGAATTGTAGATGGTTAATGGTCAAATCATTTAAGTGTTTTTCTTCTTTCGTTTTCTTTTTACTTCTTGTTTAGTTTTAATGTTTATACTTTTTATATGGTTAACGGAGTTTTTAATCTAAAGTCACAATTGAACTTAATGTGTAGTGTGAGTTTTTAATATTCTTTCTTTTTTATGGTTGATAATGTTTGAGTTGTTTATTTCAATCCTATTCTGAATGCCTCTAATTGCCTGGCTGATATGTGCATCTAATACATAATTTTCTCGGGAGATTAAATGCCTAATTAGGCTAAGTTAGACTAGATTTTGGATCGAATTTAGGTATTTTTAGTTATTTTATTAGTTTAGTTTAATTTATATTTAAATATTTATTTTAAGTTAATACTGTTAGTTTTATGTTATTTATGTTTATTTTTATGTTTTTGTAAGAGTAGGATTGAAAATGCCGTCAATTGGTGAAGAAAGTTACATAATGCATTGGTGCTTTATCTGCATATGTTTAAGTTTTACGATAGTATCTCCCATTACAGAAGTCCAAATGACATTATTCTTTGACCACTGGAAAGATAAAAAGAAGGGCTATAACTTTGATGTTTATCACATCACCCAATTCTAACCAGAATATGGTCAAAATCTTTTTCGAAGTGGAAATATTGCACCAGGACAACAGAAGTCAAGATAGGACCCTTGAGAGCTGTGGCACTCAAGGTATTTTCCAAAAAAAAAGAAGCTTACAGAATTTTGGAAGTTGGGGCCTTTGGAGGTATTCAAGGGGCCTTTTCAGAGGTTTAAGGGAGGAGGGAGCAAGCAATGTCTCTAGAGAAAAAGACCCAAAAATAATGGAAGAAAGCAAGAGAATTTGAGGGAAAATCAAGATCACATGGCTATTAGTTTTCTCTCTATACTTTTTTTTTCTTATTTTCTTGACTCGGATTAATGGCTAATTTTCTTTAGATGAAGTTTTTTTAGATATTATGAGTTAAACTATTTTTTTAGTATTGTGGTGGATTTTTTTTAGATGCTTGAATATTTGTTTCTCTTTTATTGACCATGAATGGGTATAGTTTTACTTATTCAAATTTGCTTTTAATGATTTTAATGGCCTGATCAATAATTAATTGATTTCTAAATCTAATTGAGACTCAATAGAGAGATTTTATATTGAACTATGATTTAAATAGTGTATACTCATGTCACTTAGGTAATCTGATTCGCAATTCGAGTAAACATACACTAATTGTCGTACATAGCTAAATTAGAACACTAGCTTAATGAACCTTATTTAATTGATTACTATAGAAGTATAGTGACCTAGTTAAGTTAGGTATTTGTTCAAGCATCTCAATGGAGACTTGTATATAGCTTTGGATTCTAGGTTAGTAAACCCACCCATGAATGTAAATAATAAGAAAACTTGATATCAGATAGAGTGTTGAGTGAACCCATAATCCTAGGTTTTAATGTATTGCCTTTTTCAAGTGAATTCTTAGTTTTTATTAGTTAATTTAGTGTTTGCTTTAATTTAGTTTTAATTAATTTTTCAAAAAACTTAGTTACTTGAATAAGATTAGTTTGTCATAATTTTAGTATTTAGTGAATAATTAGGAACAAATCTCTATGTAATACGATTTTGGACTTACTGTCTATAGTACTTGTTCGATACGTATACTTATGTATACTAAATCAACAACATTGGCTATCAATTAGATTGATTTGGAAACCTAAACAGAACTGAAAGAGGGAGTTCAGTGTAGGCTTGGATGAAATAACTTATGATCAATATCAATTGCATGAGATGATTAATTTGATTTGCATGTAAAGTAGGAGTACACTCACAAGCCATATGTAGCCATAATTAGAGTTGGTACTTAATGAGTCTTTCTTAATTTTAATTTGCATAGGAATATAGTAAATTCATTAAGTTAAATACTTTTATGAAAACATCATAAGAGACTTATAAAAGATTTAGAACTCTAGGTTAACAACTCATACGTATCTAGTAAGTGAAGGAAGAATAAAAGAAATTCAGATGAAACATCGAAGGGATATTGTGGTTGTAGGCTTTTGATTAATTGCTTTAAATTAGTTTATCTACAAGTTTTATTTTAGCTTATTTTAGTTTTAGTTCTTTAATTTTCTTCAATTCGTTTGAATAAAATTAAGGTGTGACAAGTTTAATACTTAACAATTAGGAATTAAAACAAATTCTCTGTGGGAATGATACTCTACTTCATCACTATATTACTTGTCTGCAATAAGTGCACTTGTGTGAGAAAATCAACAATAAATTTGGCACTCTACTTACCTTTATATTACCTATTGCAATAGGTACACTTGTGTTGAGAAATTTGACAAAAAGTTTTTGACGTCGTTGCTAGGAAATTGTTTTCCAACTTCTTGCTAATATTAATACCAAGCAAACTAGTCTTATTTCAAGCTTTGTTTCTCTTTATTTCAAGTACTTCTAGTCATTGTATGTGACGAGAAAGAAACTTAGAGATTGTTCCCTTTGATCTCAAGATCAAAAAGACTTTTTGGAGGTTTTGAAAAGAAAATTCACAACTATTAGCTTACATCGAAACAATGGCTGAACAACAAGGAGAGCAATAAATTCAAGGGAAATTAATGGTAGAAAATTGATCTTTGTGAGATTATGTTGTTCCTTTGGTTCAAGGTCTTCATTCTAGCATTCGAAGGCTAACTATTCAAGCTAATGACTTTGTGATAAAGCCAATGATCATCCAAATGATACAAGTTTTAGTCCAATTTGGGGGTTTACCTTATGATGATTCAGATGTTCACATCTCAAATTTTCTAGAGATCTATGATAGTTTCGAGTATAATTGAGTCACTGATGATGCAATTAGATTGAGGCTCTTTACTTTTTCATTGAGAGACAAGGCAAAGAATTAGTTGAACTCACTTCTTATTTGCTCAATTACAACTTGGGATGATTTAGCTCAAAAGGTTTTAGCCAAGTTTTTTCCACCTGTCAATATAGTGAAAATGAGGAATAACATTACTTTATTCATGCAACTAGATTCAAAGTCATTGTATGAGGCTTGGGAAAGATGCAAAGAGCTGTTCAGACATTGCCCTCATCATGGTCTACCTAAGTGGCTATAGGTACAGACATTTTATAATGGTTTGATGAGTTTGATTTGGACTACCATTGATATAGCTGTTAGAAGAGCACTTATGGCAAAGTCTATTGATGAGGCTTACGACTTGTTGGAGGAGATGGCATCTGATAACTATCAATGGCCATTGAGAGAGCAATGCTTAGAAGAGTAGTTGGTGTTCATGAATTGGATGTTATCAATGTGTTGACTGCATAGGTAGCAGCATTGACTAAAAAGTTTGATCCATTGAGAGTTCATTTAATTCAGAGTCCATTTGTTACTTGTGACTACTATGGAGAAAGGCATTCTAGTGATCACCATCCCATTAGTTCTAAGTTAGTTTAGTTTGTTGGGAATCTCAATAAGTAGTAAAACAACCCGTATTC
>NW_018397257.1:228845-233358 GCF_002168275.2 Theobroma umbraticum | reverse complement strand
AACCTTGGGTGGAGGAATCATTTGAATTTTTCTTAGAGTAATAATCAAGGATCTTCATTAACTCCAAGGCTTAACTTCCTTCCTAGATTTCCACCTCAAGAAAAGGCTCTTATGTCGAAAAAGAAGCCATTTATGGAAGATTTGCTTATGCAATACATGGAAAAGATCGATTCTCTTATTCATAGTCAAGCATATTCATTAAAAAACCTTCAAACACAAGTGGGTCAACTTGCCAACAATATTAACAATAAGCCTTAATGATCCTTACCTAGTGATACGGAAGCTAATCTTAGGGGAGAAGGTAAGGAGCATGTTAAGGCAATCACCTTTAGGAGTGGAACAAAGGTAGGAATTAATAGCAAGCAAGATGAAACTTAAAATAAGTCTGTTGAAAGAGAAATAGCGGTTAAGAAGTCTGACAAACAAGTTCAAGAAATGGAAGCCAAGTCAACCCCACCACCACCACCATTTCTGTAGAGATTTTAGAAACAAAAGCTTGATAATCAATTTCAGAACTTTGTAAAGGTATTTAAGATGCTCCACATTAACATTTCTTTTGCAAAAGCTTTAGAACAAATGCCTATTTATGTGAAGTTTTGGAAAGACATCTTGACTAAGAAAAGAAGATTGGGTGAGTATGAGTCTGTTGCATTTATTGAGGAATGTAGTGCCATTATTCATAATAAGGTTCCACCAAAACTTAATGCTCTTAGTAGTTTCACTATCTTTTACACTGTTTGTTAGTATGAGCCCTACAAGCCAATCTATGGTTGTATGGAAATTGCAATTTTGAGATATTCATGGTTGACATTTTGTTATTCATAATAACATTGAGGTAGTTCTTTATCCGTAAGTTCGTGATTTAATTACTATTTATACTTAAGTAGATAAAGCCTATGGAGCTATATATGCTTTGTAAAAGAATTATATTTAGATACAATTATGAGATATTTATGCATCAAAGCATTATTCTTAAAAGTTCTTAATCATTGTATTATTGAGGTGAGGCATTAATAATGCTTAAAGATCAGCACATGCTATGTTCCTTACATGTGAAGTCCTAATTAAAAGAGTTTAAGTAGGCATTAATAATACTTGAAAGTGTGATGATTTAAGTTAGACTTAAATCAAATTCTATGTTTTAATTACTCGAGACCTAATTAAAAGAGTTTAATTAGGCATTAGTTAAAAATTATAATTGTTAAAATATTAAAGGACTTATTTTGTAAATTTTAATAAGTCTAATAATAAAAAAACCAACACATATAAATATCACATTATAACCACTCTTTTATAACATAACAAAAGTATTAGTTTTAAAAAAAACTAATAGCTTTTCTCTTGAGTGCTACCACTTTTGAGAGAATTTTTTACAAAACTTCTCCCTTGATTCTTGGTTGGAAACCGAACAAGAAAAGAGGACAAATCGTTGTCCACTTGCTAGCACAAGCTTATGGCATAAAGCTCTTTGAGAAAGATCCATTGTAATTGTGTGTGCAACATTGGAGGCCAAGCATTTGAGTGGCTGGAATTCTTCCACTCAAGAAGGTGTTCACTTTTTTTAACACCAAAAAGAATCCATTTGATTATGATATCATTTGAAAAGGTAAAAACATTTTTCTAATTTTTGATGGTGTTTGACTTTGCATTAAACTACCAAGGTGATTCAAATGAATAAGGCATGGTTTCTATTTTGTTTCAATTTTTGTTATTCTATTATGTTGATGCTCTAATCATGCCGTTTCTAGCAACAATAATAGAGCCTCCCTTGGTTCGTTTTAATGCAAAGGCATGTCTTGTTGGTATTAATACTATATTCAACATAGATATGATGGTTTGGTTATCAAATGGTGAGTTGAAGTTTACATAAATCTATTTTAAAATTTTTTGATATTTCTGAATAGTTTTATTTTGTAAAATTTTATATTCTAATTAATGAATATTAAACATGTTTTAATGTTAATAATTTACAGATTAAGAGCGCAGAAGATGCAGAAAAATCATAAAAGGAATTCGAGTGCAAGGAGGGATGGAGATATGGGTTCCAAAGGTAGAAATTTAATCTATCTAAGTTTAGTTTTTGCATCATTTCAGAAAGCAAATGAATCCTAAAATTCTCAAACTATTCAAAGATGATGTTAAGTTGATGTCCTTTGAAAATATTTCAAGTGTGGCTGAAAAACAATACCACAAAGTGAGTATGAAGTCTTGAAACTGGGACAAACCGTTACTGCCAGCACCAGACTTTGAGTCATGGTTTTGCTTGTTTTCAGCAGCAAAAAGCACCCAAAATTGACGGTAAATGATGATGAAAAGGGTTTCATATCTTAGTTGATTGGAGGATTAAAATAAAGGATAATATCCCTAAATTTTATGCCACTTTAATGGCCAAGAAATGAGGTTTATAAAACTACTGCAAGCAATTTTTGAATGCCATGGTTTTGGCATTTTAAATTGCCTTATCTTGCATCTTAATTTGATGCAATTTAAAAGTCAATTGATTGTTAGATACTTTATGAAAATATTTCCATAAAATCAGCAAATTTTGATTTTGAAAATTAAGGAATATGATCCTTTAAATAAAAGAAATAAAAATGGATTTTGAAAGTTTCCACAACTTAAGGAATTTGATTTATACAAGATATGGAAATTATTTTATTCAATTGACAAGTTAAAATAATTTGACAAATTTGACATATATTCAATTTAGGAATTCGTTTCCTAATTTTATTGAGGTCAAATTATTTTAAAATTTCCATCAATCAAGGAATTAGATTCCTATATGTTATGGGAGTTTAGGAATAAATAGGCAATTTAAAATCAGAGGAATATTTCCATGATTTTAGCTATATAATTCAGATTTGATTAAAGGACAAATGAAAATTTTATTGTCTTAAAATTACCTAATAAGATTTGGTTATTTACAACACAAAATCTTTAGTATTTGACTAGTAAGATTAAATTAAGATTGAAATATGGATAAGGTTATATATATTCATTAGTAAGGATTTTTATGTGTGGAAATTTTCTATATATATGAATATAAATTGAAACCTAGAAATTTGAAATTAAGTTAATTTAAAAGTTGAATTTAACTAATTTTAAATAATCATATGATTAACAATTTGAACAAGACATAGATTTAGTTTTATGTTCATGTGGATGGATGGATGTGGATGAAGATGGACCAGGCCCAGTATGATTGTGGATGTATGGTTAAACTTTATCATGCTATTTATTTATTAAAAGGGTCTACGTACCCCACTTTTCTCTTGATTTTCTGGAATTGTAAAATTCTTTACTCACCAAACTCCCTTTGGATGTACTATGAGGTTTCTTCACTAAAATAGTTACATCTAAGTATAGAATTGGGATTAGTTTAGAAGTTATTTTTACAATTCGAAAGTGACCACCCCAAAGCGCCATGAAAACACAAAGAAGAGGATTACAAGATGTTGTATTATGTCCCCTAGGTTTGACCAAGCTAATTTCCTTTGATGGCTCAAGGAAATTAGTATAAATAAAGTCCATAATCATCCAAAGTAGAATGCATGTGATAGGATTTATTTTATGCCATTTAATAAATGCTATGTGATGCAAAGTAGTTTGCATGAGATAGATTTATTTTACACAAATAATAAATACTATACATGCAAAGATAAGACTTCAATAAAAACAAATAACTAAATCCTTCAGTAAATATTGAGTCACATGCTATGTATGATTAAGTTGCCTTCCACCATATAGCAAGGTAACATAGCTACTCTTTAATTGGAAACTTGTTGAGCACACTCAAGGTCCCACTTTTACATGAGTATGTGTTGTTGATTTTGCACACGCAAGTATATGTATCAAAAAAGTAATATAGAGAGTAAGTCTAGATTATCGTTTCCATAGGGATTTATTTCTAAAGTTTCACTAAGTACTGACATTGTATAACAAATTAATCTTATTTAATCATATTGAAGATTTAAAAGCTAATCAAAATTGAAATTAAAATAAACACTAAATTAACCAGCAAAAATTAAATATGTTGAGAAAAGCAGTAAATTAGAGATCTAACATGATGGGTTTATTCAATACTTCATCTAATACTAGTTTTTCTTATTATTTATATTGGTGGCATTCTAACCTAGAATCCAAAGCTATGAACAAGTCTCTGTCTAGATACTTGCACAAATACCTAACTTAATTAGTTCACTATATGTCTATGAGAATCCTTTAAATTAAGTTCATTATGCAAATAATAAATACTATACATGCAAAGATGAGACTTCAATAAAAACAAATAATTAAATCCTTTAGTAAATATTGAGTCACATGCCATACATGATTAAGTTTCCTTCCACCATATAGCAAGATAACCTAGCTACTCTTTTAATCGGAGACTTATTGAGCACACTCAAGTCACACTTTTACATGAGTATGAGTTGTCGATTTTGTACATGCAAGTATATGTATTGGAAAAGTAATATAGACAGTAAGTCCAGATTATCGTTTCCATAGGTATTTA
>NW_018397257.1:203570-228835 GCF_002168275.2 Theobroma umbraticum | reverse complement strand
TTCACTACGTACTAAAATTGTATAACAAATTAATTTTATTTAAGCAAACCAAAAATTTAAAAGCTATTCAAAATCGAAATTAAAATAAACATTAAATTAACCAACAGAAATTAAATATGTTGAGAAAAGCAATAGATTAAAGACCTAGGATTATGGGTTCATTCAACACTTCATCTGATACCAGCTTTTCTTGTTATTTATCTTTCCTAGGTGGTATTACTAACATAGAATCTGAAGCTATGGACAAGTCTTCGTCAAGATGCTTACACAAATACCTAACTTAATTAGTTCACTATATGTCAGTAGGAATCAATTAAATTAAGTTCATTAAGAAAATGTCCTAATTTGGCTATGCATGGCAATTGGTGTATGTCTGGCTAAATCGTGAATCAGGATCATCTACGTGACGTGCACATACACTATCCAAATCTTAATCCACGCTAAAATCTCTCTATCCAGATTTAATTAGATTCATAAACCAATTAATCGTTGATCAAGTAATTAAAGGCATTAAGAAGAGATTTGAATAAGTAAAACGATACACATTCATAATAAATAATAGAAAAACAAGTATTTAGACTACATGTTTAAATCCACGACAATCCTAGAAAAGCAAATTAGTTCCTGATATCTAAATGAAACAACATCCAAAGAAATTTAGCCATGAATTCAGAACACAAAAATAAGTATAACACAAAAGAGAAAAACAAACTAATGTTGAAGCCTGGTTGATCTCAAATCTCTCTTAATTGCTTTTGATTTCTTGCTTGATTCTTAGCTCTAATTCTTTAGAAAAGCTGCTATCATCCTCCTCTCTGAATGCCCTCAAAAAGTCCCTTAAATATGTGCAAGGTGCCTTACTTTCTAATGTTTCATCAAATTTTTTTTTTTTTTTTGAGATTGAGGTAGTGCTGTGGCCATGAATTCTTGGTGTCATCGCATTGTGGCAAACATCAGTGGCATGGCGATGCTACTTCTCTGACGCTGTGATGCTATCCTCTCGGACATTTGTATGGTGCACCTCACCAGCTCAGCAGCATGGGCATGATCCTCTAGTGCTGCAGCAGTAACTCTTTCAGTGTCGCGACCATGAGTAACTTAGAGCAGTGGCCTCTAGTCACCATGGTGCTTGTTGTACACTATATCTATCCATCATTTTTTAGTGTCATTTTCACCTTGATTTGTTCAAAACTAGGGAAAGTCATAAACATGAAAGTTATATCTCATTCTCTTAGCTTTCCAATGGTTTAAAAATCACATCAATTGGACTTTGGTAGGATAAGTTATCTTTGAATTACTGTAGCATATATGAATAGAGCCTTTACAATACTTGTGCTATTTCGACTCAAATGCACCTTACTCATCACATATCCTACATAAACCTATGAGAGAAATCGACAATAACTCTTTTTTAAAGTAAATTAAAGCAAAATAAAGTCAAATTGGAAAAAAAATTTTCCAAGAATTTTTGAGCTAATTCATCTCAAGTACTAATATAATCAACAATAAGCAAATTTAACCAGCTTTTTGCTTCACCTCTCACTGAGAAAGGGGAAAGCCTCAATCTTATGACATCATTAGTAACACTATTAGTCTTAAATGTGTCACAAATATCTAAGAAATTCACAATATGAGCATTAAGATCATTATTAAGCAAACCTCAAACTCAACAGAAGTTTGAATCATCTAAATGATTGCTAGCCTAATTTCAAAGTTGTTGGCATGAATAAGAGGTCTTTAGATACTATGGTGGAGACCTTGTACCAGTGGGATAGCATATTCCCTTAAAAACTTGGTCTATTCCCCTTATTCTGCTTTGAGTAGAAACTTGTTGATTTTTCCTCTAACGTCTTCAAAAAGTCTTCAATTTCTAGATCAAAAGGAATAACTTCCAAATTTTAGGCTCTTCTCATAAAATGACCAAAAGTACTTAAAATTAAAGAAAATGTTTTAAGTTAGATTAAAGATGCTTGGTATTAAAATTAACAAAAAAGATTTAAAAGTAAAATTCCCCAGCAATGGCTTGAAAAACTTATACATTTTCTCATGCAAGTGCGCGTATCACAAACAAATAATATAGTGATGAAATAGAGGATCACTCCCATAGAGAATTTGTTTTAATTTCTAATTGCTAAGTATTAAACTTGTCAGACCTTAATTTCATTCAAAAAAATTGAAGAAAATTAAAGAACTAAAACTAAACTACGCTAAAATAAAACTTGCAAATAAACTAATTAAAATCAATAAATCTAAAGCCTAGAACCACAATATCCCCTCAATGTTTCATCTTAATTTCTTTTATTCTTCCTTCACTGAATAAGTTTGAATTGTTAACCTAAAGTTCTAAATCTTTTATAAGTCTCTTTAGATGTTCTTTTAAAAATATCTAACTTAACTAGTTTACTGTATTCCTATGCAAATTGAAATTATGGAAGACTCGTTAAGTACTAACTCTAATCATGGCTATAAATGGCTCGCAAGTGTACTTTTACCCTACATGCAAATCAAATCAATCATCTCATGCAATTGATATTGATCATATGCTATTTCATCCAGACCTACATTAAACTCCCTCTTCTAGTTACGTTTAGGTTTCCAAATCAATCTAATTAATGGCCAAGCAATTAAAAGCATTAAGAATAGGATTGAAATAAACAATCCAAACATTATCAATCATAAGTAAAAAAGAATATTAAAAACTCAGAGTACGCATTAGGTTCTATTGCGATTTTAAATTAAAAACTCAGTTAACCATAATGTCTAAAAACATCATCCAAAAAAGTATAAACATTAAAACTAAACAAAGAAGTAAAAAGAAAACAAAAGAAGAAAAAAACTATAGTGATTTGATGATTAATGATCTGTAATTTTTCTCTTGATTCCCGCTTTCTTTCTAGCTTCAATGCCTATTTTTCTTCAAAAAATTTTTGCTTATTTCTCTTAATTCTCTCTTCTTTGCTTACTAGGCATGCTCTGAAAGGATGCTTAGATAGGCTTTTAATTACATCCAAGTAGAAGTTCAAGTGTCCCAGAAGTCTTATCCCCCCACATAAACTCTTTAATGGTAAATTATTTTAACTTTCCTTTTTATTGCCATCATCATGAATGCTTGGGCAGCGTGGCATCGATCATATTGAAGATGGAGGCAAAGTTGAATACTTGGGGTGTCGTGGCACTGGTCCCTTGGTGGTTGCGACATTGAGACCTCTAACTTGAGCAATCTGGTCCTACTGCAATGTATTGATTTTGACCTGATATTTGACCCCTTTCCAGGCAGAACGTTTAAAAGTGATAAACACAAAATTTGTAGCCCTACCTCTTAGCTTTCTAATTTTTTAAGAACTATGTCATTCGGACTTCTTTAATGGGAGATATTCTTTAAATACTACAACATGTATGGAGAAAGTTTGCACCTAAAATGCATTCTCCTACTTCAATTAAAAGTCCTTCAAGGCACAATTTAATCAACAGCAGCAATACTTGAGCAATTTAACATCTAACTTAGCCTAAATTAATCTAAAATCAATTGACCCAATATAATTAACTAAAATTTAAAATGAAACTCAAGAACATAGCAACTTAATCTCTAAAATTAAGACCAAATAACTCTATATCCTAGACTTATCTAAATTTGTCAATTAAAATTCCACTACCAAAGTACACGTATCGAATAGATAGTATATTAGCAAGCAAAATGTCGATCTCATAGAGAATTGATCTAAAATTTTACTAAGTACTAAAATTAGAAAAATTTAGTTTTATTCAAATAATTAAAATCTGAATTCTAATTGAACTAAAAATTACTCAACTAAAACTAATTTAATTAAAAATTAAAGCAACAAGATAATTGGGTAAACAACAAATCAAACAAGCCTATGATTACAATATCCCTCACATTTCATCTAAATCTTACCTCTCTTCCTTAACTTATTTCAATGGGTTGAATTGCTAACCTAGAGTCCTAAATGATTTATAAGGGTCTCCCGACTCATCTTATAAAAAGATCTATTTTAACCAAAACATTATATCTCTATGTGAATTGAAATTAAAATAGACTCATTAAGTTCAATGGTTTTCTTGCTTTGTTCTTAGCTTTAAATCTCCAAAGTAGTTGCTTGCTGCCTCCACTTCAAAATCTCTGAAAAAGGTCCCTAAAATAGGCTCCAAATACCCTAATTTTCAAAATCCCATCAACTTCTCTTATTTTTTGGAAAGTCAGTCAGCGCTGCAGCGCTGAGCTCTTTGGAAATTTGTATGCATGCTTCTTTTCATCAACGCTACAGCCCTGTTCTCCCAGCGCTGTAGTAGTCTATCAAATTCAAACGTGAGTTTTGCCTTAATATGATCTGAATAGGGTAAAGTAGTAAACATATAAGTTTTATCCCTATCTCTTACATTTCCAATGGGAAAAAAATCACATCAATTGGACTTCGAGATTAAAAGATATGCTCCAAATACCACATCATGTCCAGTCCATGCATACTGCTGCAGTGCTTCGACTTTGACAAATAGTTTGACCATGATACACTCAGAACTGTGTGGATTAGTAAACATAAATGTTGTAACCCTTCTTCTTATAATTCTAATGGTCTAAGAATCACCTCATTTGGAGTTTTGTAGAAAGAGATATGGTCAAAATACCACAACATATATGAATAAAGCCGTTACCCTACTTACATTGATTTTCATCAAATCAGCCTTTTTCATCAATTTCTTACAAAAGCCATAAGAGAAATTAGCAATAACTACTCTTAAAATAATTTAAAACAAAACAACATAAAATTTAATAAAAATAACTTAAATTAATCACTTAACAAGTAATCAAACTTAAACTAGAAAAACACCTAAAATGTTAAAATCCGAACCTAAAATCTCAAAGATTTAGGTACTTAAGCCCCCAAAATGTGTCAAAATAACTCTATATAATAGAGTTATCAAAATCCCATGAGGAGTTGCACCAATTTAAGATAAGTTTTAAAATTGTAGCAAACTAATTTTATCTAAGTAATTAAAATTAAACGATCAATTAAAAGTAAAATTAAACTAACTAAAATTAATAGTTGAATAATAAATTTTACCAAAAATCAATTGATTAAAAGCTTAGGATTATGATATCCCTTAGCACTTCATTTGAATCCTTTTTCTCTCTTTAAACTTACTTCAATAGATATCTCTCCCAATTAATTTACTATATGTCTATATAAATTCAACTGGAGAAAGATTCATTAAGTTTATGCTTAATCTTGGCTACATGTGACGCATAGGTATATGTTTATCCTATATGCTAATCAAATTAGTAAATTATCTATGTGAATTTGATCACTGCTATTTCATTCATGACCTAATCTAAACTCACTTCATCAAGTTGTATTTAGATATCTAAATCACTTTAATTAGTGATCAAGTAATTAAAAGCTTTAAACACAGAATTAGAATAAATAACTCATATTTCGTTGAAAATAAGCAAAAGAGATAAAATATTTAAACCACATGTTGAGTTCAATCATGATCCTCGAAAAAGTAAATTAGTTCATAGCTAAAGATAAAAAACATAATCCAAAGAAATTTGACCATAGTAATAATTCAAGAAAAACAAAAAATTAAAAAAGAACAACAAAAATTGAAGTTTTGTCAAATCTTCAATCTTCAATGTTGCACAATCTTTCTTACTATCTTAATTGTTTTATAATCGCTTTATTCAAAGAAATCGTTATAAAAACCTCCTCTGTGATTGCCTTAAATTGGCTTTTAAAAACCTACCAAAAAACCTAATTTTGCTAGAGTTCAAAAAAGGAAAGCCTAAATATTGAAACTTAACGCCACGCCCTTCCATGTTAGGCATCATAGTGCCTTAATCTCAAGTGAATGAATGGTCCCTTGCTCTTCGTAGGTGTCGTGGCTTTGCTTCATTAGTGCTGCAACATTGTGCTTCCTAGTTCTTGTATGGCATTTTGGCATTAAGGGTGCCGCAGCCTCTTTCTCTCCAAGGTTGTGACATTTATTTTCTCATGTTGCCTTGTGTAGAAACTACAATATTCTAGCCTTTTCTAATGAAATCTTAACCTTAATCTATACCTAAATGGATAGAATGTGAACATGAAAATTGTATCCCTATCTCTTAGCTTTCCAATCGCTTAAAAATCATGTCAATTGGACTTCTTTAGAGAGAGTTATGCTAGAAATACTACAGCATGTACAAACTAAACTATCACTACACTTGCACAGATTATCAGCAAATAAAGTATATTCATCAAATTTCCTACAAAAGCAATAAAAGAGATTAGCAATAACTAAACTTAAAGTACTTTAAAGCAATTTAACATAAAATGAAACTAAAATAACTTAAATTAAACTACTCAATAGGCATTGAACTTAATTAAGAAAAACAACTAAAATTCTTAATTCTGAACCTAAAATGTCAAAGACTTAGCTACTTAAACCCTCAAAATATGACAAAATAACTCTATATAATAGAGTTATCACTACGCCATTTTGTTGTGGAGTTCTAGGGGTTGAAAAGTGATGGTCATAACCATTATCATTACAAGTTGCTCAAAGTCTAAATTTTCAAATTCTTTGTCATGGTCACTTCTAACATTTAAGATAATATACCCTTTCTCATTCTCAACCCTCTTACACAATGATGTAAAGAGTCTTATAGCTTCATCTTTATGTACAAGAAAATAAACCTGAGTAAACCTAGTATAGTCATTGACAATAACTATTGAATAACTCTTTCCACCTAAACTAGTAGTCTTAGTTAGGCCAAAAAGATCAACATAAAAAAGTTGTAATGCCCTAATGGTGGTTCTATCTTTCTTAGGTTTAAATGAGCTTTTCTTATACTTTCCTTTAGCACAAACATCGCAAAGTTTATTATTTTTTAATTTTAACTTGAGAAGTCCTACAACTAGGTCTAAAGATGATAGTTTTGAAACTGTATTCATGCTAACATGTCTGAGTTTCCTATGGCACAACCAAGTATCCTCATTCTCCGTAGCCATGAAACAAATATTATTTGAGGACACGTCATCCAAAACAAACAACATAAATATTTGCTTGCCTATGAACAACAAAAAGAATTTTATTTGTTCTAACATCTACAACTTGGCATGTTAATGCTTTAAAAATAACTCTAAAAACCCTTATCACATAATTGACTCACACTCAACAAATAATGCTTGAGACCATTAACAAAACAACACAGTTTCAATTTGAGAAAAGGAATTCTTACTAATTGTGCTTATACCTTCAACGTGACCTTTATAGTTGCCACCAAAAGTTACATTACCTCATTTCTTTTTTCTTAACTCTTTCCATGATTCTTTGCTATCGGTCATGTGTCTAGAGCATCCACTATCAAGGTACCATTTTGCTACTTGTTGTGCTCTTAACTTTAAACATGCAAGCTTCTCCTTATAGTTGTTGTGTGCCATGAAGTAATGGTTTGCAATTTTGTCATTCTCTTCATCTTGTGAATCATCACAATGACGTCAAATGACTATCATTACCTTTTTCTATAAGTTTATCGGAGTGTTCTCTTGTTAAGGCATTCATGTTTAGTATGGTGGGGCCTTTTTACAATCATAACATATCAAGTGATCTCTTGTATGCTCTTCCTTAGGTGCATTTCTCCTTGTAGGTCTCCTATTTCTACAATTTTGCTTCATGAACCTATCAAACTTTGTAGCTAACATAGCCAAGTCTGCATCACTTTCATTTTCACTCTTTATACTTTTATCTTTTTCCTCTACTATGGACTTAGGGGCTATTCTTTTTTTCTTAGTATCCTCCATTTAACTGCTCTAACTCATTTTTATGTTTCAATGTCATCTCATAGGTGAGTAAAGATCTTAGTAGCTCTTCTATAGTAGTAACTTTAGTCTCGAAAATTTTGTTAAGTTATAAAGAATTTTCCTCACAAGTTTAGCATTAGGAAATTCTTTCCTTAAAGCCTTTAGACATCCTACAATGTTGGTAAATCTTCCAAACATCTCAATAATTGATTCACCATCTCTCATCCTAAAAAGTTCATAGTCATAAGTAAGTAATCCAATCTTTGATTCCTTAACTTGATTTTTGCCCTCATATGTGGTCTCTAAAGTATCCCATATTTGCTTAGCATTTTCACATAAAGATTTTGTAAAACTCACTAGCACCAAAGGTACAAAGGAAAGAATTATAGGCTTTGCAATTGATTTGAATCAATTTCTTATCGTTATCATTCCATTCTCTCCTAGTCTTAATGACTAATTTGCCATCTACCTCTTTATATGGAATATGTGGACCATTTAATATAACAATCCAAACATCAAGGTCTAAAGCTTGTATAAATATTTTCATGCGTTTTTCCCAATAAAGGTAATTAGTACCTACAAAAAGAGATAACCTTTGGATTGATTACCCTTAACCAAGCACAATTGCTGTAACCTCCATTTTTATGATTTCAGTGACTACAACAAATCACTCAAAGCTTTTAAACTTGCAAATTGGGCCCTCACTCTGATACTAATTGTTAGTGTAGTAAGCTTAATACAATGAATACAAAAAGAAGGGTGAATTGGTATTTTAAAAGTTTTCTTTGCAAGCTCAATGAAAGATAACCATTTTTTAAAAAGAAATTTTCTTCTTGTGTCAAAAACAAAGCAAGTGATTTTACTTTAAAGCAAATATCAACAATAAATCATAAGACATAAAAATAAATCAAGACATAAGTATTTATAAAGGTTTGGCTTCAACAAATGTCTACATCCTCTCCCATGGCTTACCAAGGAGTTTGAAATCCACTAAAAGAATTCTTTCTTTTTAACAGGACTAAGCGATAACCCTCATAGTGACTATTTTATAGGATTAAGCAATAACCCTTACACCAGCTTTTTAATGGGATCAAGTGATAACCTTTACATTTACTTTTTCATGGGATTAAGTGATAACCCTCATACCTGCTTTTTCATGAGATCAAGTGATAACCCACACTAACTTCTCAATGTTAAATTAGAACCTTCCCAAATATGTGTACAAAACAGTGATGGCAAAGATTAACCTCACAAAGGTTGGGCGCTAAAGGTTTAAGCTTTTTGTGTACAAAGAGAAGAAATAATCTCACAAATATCAACTAAAAGATTTGCAAGTAAGTGAGCTTAAATGGTTTTGGATGCTTAAAGGAAGACTAAAATGATGTCTACAAAGGTATAAGGATGTTGAAGTTTCTCTCTATGGTTTTCCAAATGTTTATTGGTCTTCTTTTACTTTAAACTAAGTTAAAAATGGCCTTTTATACTTGTCAAGAGATTTGGATCCATTAGACATAAGTTTGAATTTAGATTTAGCCACTATTGAGCTTAAAAATCGACTACAAGGCTCTTAAAATTGATTACACTATTCAAAAATTTTGAACTAGGGCTTCCATAGTCTAGTATAAGCTATTTTACTCGATTCACTTCTTGAGAGCATGTAACTTTGATGTTCTACCTTGGAGGATCGACTAAGCTCAAAGGGAATCGACTATTCCTTCTTGAAATTTGATTTTTTATTGTTCACTGTGCAAGGAACAACTATTCCTCTTATAAGATCGACTGTGGCTATCTTTTTTTCAAGTTTTCTTGTCTGTTCACACCCGTTCTGCCATAAGATCAACTATACCTCCTCAAAGATTGACTGGAACTTGATTTTTCATCATTTCTCATCCATTCTATCTTTAGATTGATTGACCTTGCTCTAAGATTGATTGTAGCCTTGTTTCTTCAAAATTCCTTATCATTTTAACACTCAACTTCAGCTACATCTTTCTTGCTTCTTCTTTGTGATTAAATATCAAATTAAGGCATGTTGGCTCTATGTTTTCTCAAGCAAAATACTCTTGTTTGAAAGCTTCGTAATGTTTTCTAAGTATGAATGGCCTTTCAAACCTTTGTATGACTCTAGGAGGATAAAAACATGATTTTGACAATTTCAAATGCTTGCCATTAAAATTAACATATCATGCAATTTTGTCAACTCAAAACATAAAATATTTCAATGCTAGCAATTTTAATAATTGCAATTTAAAGTGTTGGATTGAAAGTGATTTTACTAATATAGTACTTTGCTCTAATAATCATGATGATTCTCCAAGGAGCTAAAAACAGCTAATCATTGGTATGGAACAATTGCAAGATAAAATAAAGCATTTACAAATTCCACATATTTGGTGTGAAGCAAATATGAAAGCTGATGGTCTTGCTAATAATGGTATATTAAGAGATGTTGATCTACTTGAAATTGTTGAGTTAGATGGATGTTTGGTGTTATGGTGGAGTCCTGCTAAAAGTATTCAACTTGTCATTGTAAACGAGGAGATTGAGTTGACGTTGGGATATGGATAGTAAATGGATTGGGTCTATGGATGTAGATAAATGGGTCTTTTAAATTTCAACTTTTAAAAGTCCTATTTGAAGTGCTAAGTATTAGTTTGAATTGGAATTAATTTTTTATTTCATTCAATACTGATCAAGTGCATTTGAGAATGTGATATGAGAGTTGGGATATGTGTTGGCATTTGTGTGTTAAGATAAAGACATGTTATGATATAGCAAATTTGCGTGTGCATATATGGTGTGACATTTCATGTCTTGATTTAAACAAACAAAAATGTCCTAAACTGCTCTTAAGGTTGATTATTGTCATGTTCTTGCATGGCAAGACTTGGTGTTGGCAGATATTGCTTGGATATTGGGACTAATATTCAAGTGTTATTTTTCATGTCTCGGATATCCCTAAATCCAAGATATAAGAGTTTTGGGCTTCTTTCTTTGTATTTTTATTTACATTTTCTTTTTTGTAATCATAGAAGTCTATAGATTTCTCTATGGCAATTAGCAATAAATTGCATAATTCTAAAAAAAAGTTCACCAATTTTCTTTATGCCTTTGTTTAAAATGCCATTTGGAGTGAAAAACAAACTAGTAAAAATTCAAAGGAAGCTCTTGTGGACAAGTTCTAAAAATAAAAAAGGCATACATTATGTGAAATGGGAGGATGTTGGTAGAAAAGAAAAAGAGGGAGGTTTAAGCGGTGTGGATTTGAAAGTCAAAAATAAGGGATTGTTAATGAAGTGGTTAAGGCATTATAACAATGAGAAAGATATGTTAGCTTTAAAATTGATTATGTTTTGATTTGACAAAATTGAGTTGATCAAGATTTGCACATAAGTACTTGAAATCATTTAATTCACTTAAATAACTCCCTAAGGTCTTAGAAAACACTTGACAAGTCTTTGGCACTCAAAAGAAATTAAAAGCTTTCAAAATATCAAGTTTCAGCTATGAGGATCATTTTCCTCATGATGAGTGTTCGATCTTAGAGAGAAACAGAAAGCAAACATAGCTTTTAGACAATTGCATATCGACATCCCTAACAGAAAAGCTAGATCCTAGGCACACAAAATGAAGACAAGCGCTACTGGAAGCATTTAAAATCAACCTCCCATGATATATAGCTAGATTCTAAGACAAAATGCAATAAGGGTACTGAAATCTTAGAGGAACGACATCTAACAAGGACAGCTCAATCCTAAATAAATGTAGAAAAGAAGTAAAGCTACTGGATGTTTAGAGAATCGACCTTCACACTCTAAAGCTAATTCCTTAGAAAACTCAGATAGAAACAATTCAAACACATAGAGCTAGGATCGAAATCAACATTTAAAAGCTTGATCCTACAGTGTAAATCAAAGAAGAAATTCAAATCAGGATCAACATCCTTAAACACGAAGCTCAATCCCAAAGTCATGGTAAACCAGCATTTAATGCTCCTAATGGCTATTTTCTACGCCGTTTAGACTTCAATAACTCTAATTGATAGAAAGACTACAAAAAGAAGCTTCCAACTCCTTTTGAACAAAAGGAAGACTCTGAAATCATTCACACACCTAAGAAAAGCTCCAAGATCATTACTCTCTTCCAACACCTTATTTAAGTCTTTCTTCAAGCATTCATTGTACATAATGAATGATGAGTTTCAAATCAGCTACATAGTTGACTTCAAGTAATGACATTATAATTTGAACTGAAATCACATGACCTTAATTTCACACCTATGCACCTACTTATGGTAGAACCATAATCCTGATGGATGATGAACTTGTGCTTTGTCGCCTTATAACCTTTGATAAGTCATGGGCATGATCACCATATAGCGTTGATCTAGATTCCGTATGTTAAGATTATAATCAAGGTACTAGGGAACATGTATCCAAAAAGTAGAATTCATAACATTAACATCACTTATAATGACTTTAGGAAGATTAATGATTAATATGATTCTAGTGAATTGATGAATTAGCTACTTATCACATATTGATACTCAAAAGATTAAATCTAGAGTATTGGATTACTAATTGAATGAAATCTAATAGTAAAGGATAAAATTGACGTAAAAGGTAAAACTGTAATTTCACTTTTTATCATTGGATGGTTATGAGGGTTCGCAACATAAGATTTATTAGATGGTTATGAGGGTTCGCAACATAAGATTTACATTTGGACAACCAATATTAAACATTATTATTGGACTATTTCTTGTAATTGTAAATAATTCAAGAACGAAACCATGAATCTATGGTGGAATGATTCCATGGTTAATATACTTGAATTATCTTAATGAGATTAAAAATAATTCTAAGTTTATTGGAGCTTGGAATATTTATATCCAAATAGGGCCTTTACTTAGCTTTGTAGAATTAAACTTGTTTAAAATGGAATGCATATATTTTTTAATTGATTAAATTAATCTTAAAAATGGTAACTTTAGTTGTTGTCTTAATTAAGACAATAGTTGTCTTAATTTAGACAAGGTATATATGTTGTTTTAATTAAAACAAGTGTTATCTTAATTTACGCAAAAGTATATGTGTTGTTTTGAAACAAGGGTTGTCCTAATTACATTATTTTGATAAGTCAAAAATTGTCTTAATAAATAAATATTTATAAGATAAGAATTATCTTAAAATGAGAAATATATATTAAGATAATTATTGTCTCAAGGTAAAATAATAAAAGAGGATTTTAATTATAATTAAAGAATTAAATTATTATTATTTATTTATAATTAATTATAATTTCTTGATAAATTATACGACTATATTTTTTAGGATTCTTTTATTTTATTATTAATTCTTTTTTATTAAAAATGAATAATAATAAACTAAAATAATTATTCAATGAGAAATCCTATTTTGACATAGACAAATAATTATAATTAAATAAATAAATTGTTTATTATTTAATTGTAACTTAGATAATAATTGGAGGAGCATGGTGCAACCTTAATTCTTTATAGATGAACTAGATAGACTCTTAATTGGAATTTAATTTTAATTAAATTCTTTAAAAAATAAAAAAGAGTTTATAAAAGAAACAATGTGAGAGGCTAAATCATAATATAATAGAAGAGAAAAGAAGAAGATTTTCCTGCTTTTTGGCCGAAACCTTAATTGCCAAATTTTCTGCTCCAAAAATACCTCTAAAGCTTACCTCTTTTAAATGTCTTCTTTCTCTTCAATTTTGGTATTTTTCTAAACACCTCTCTTAAGAAAATAGCCATAGTTTCAAAGAATAGGAAGACAGAAATTCAATAGTTACCATCTTGATTAAACATTCCGCACCTTGCCCACTCAAGGTTCAAGTTGAAGAATAAGTGATAAGTCATTTTGGTCAAGAAATCGAAGTTTTGGTCTGGTGGTGAATTACTATAATTAACTAAGAGTCAAGAATCAAAATTCTCACAAAAGAAAGGTATTATATTACTCTATTATGATTCTTGAATTTTAGATGTGATTAAATTGATTTGTTAGATGCATTATGTGTAATTTCGCTTGTGTATTTGGATTGCCTACTTCTGTGATTAGAAAAATTTTGAAATCCATAATTTACACAAACACATACATGCATAAAAATCCACATCCAACATCTTTCACCATAGTCTCAACATTATCATTTACCCACTTACGAGGCCCAACATAATATCCAAAATAGGAAATAAATATAAGTAAATCAACATTTATTTATATAACCATATGTCATTTATGTATCAAAATAAAGACTCGACTTGACACATTACAAAGTACAATAACTAGGAAGGTTGTAAAGAAGCCACTACCACACGTACCAGTACAAGCTAAGCTACTACTTCTCAAGGCACCTAGCCAAGTGAGCTATTAATTTGTAAAATAAAATCGAAGGAAAATAGCGAGTAAGTCACAAAGACTTTGTGAGTTGGTTCGATGAAGGAGACAAACCAAGAGGAAAAGTCTTTGTAATAAACCATTGTCTGCAAAAACAGCATGATATTCATAAATATCTGTATAAAACCTTTCAACGTCAATAATTTCATTTCAACATTTCCATACCAGTGCATTTGAAACTCAGATGCATAAAAGAGTAAATAAACATTTATAACTCCACTTACAAAACATCTACAAAGAGAAAACAAAAGAAAGTTTTGGAACCCACTGTTTCAATATCGTTCATTTATAACATGAATGCATAGTTTGATAATCAATCATCTCATCATTTCAAAAAAATCACAATAATCATCTAATTATCAAACATAGGTGTCTATAGATCCAAAATATAAATGAGCAGTGAATTCATACTATTGACAAAAAATATGTGGAGGATGGGTTCTTTCACCTAATCCATCCCTATGGTACTTTTACCCCCACACTAGGCTTTAAAAGAGGAAAAGATAAGTACATTTTCCCATCTTGACCCTATGGTATTCTTACCCTCACACTGAATTTTAAGAAGGGAAAAGATGGTACATTTGCCTAACTTGACTCTGTGGTATTCAATTTATAACACAATAAAATTTCATAGAATATTCTAATTGAATCAAGCATCATATATCACATCTTGACATTCATCTATTAGATTCAATAATGGCATCATTGCATCCCTATGATACTTAAATGGCGAAGATTTACTCATCCACTTTCACAATCCATTTTAATGGGCATTATAGCAACCACATTCACCTTCACATGTAGGTTTCTCTAATTATGCACCCTAGCACATAAATTGTGGGGATTCCTTTAATGATCCACAATCACAATTATTTGGGTGGATATCTATAAATCCACTTAGGCTTCTATTTTGCCATGCACCAAGCATGCAACATACATCCAATCAAGGAGTATTTGAGTGAAAACATTTGAAAGGGCTTTCCCCCTTTGTTGAAAACTAATATATAATAAAGATATTTACTTACATAATAAATTCAAACACTCTATTGAAAACATTTTTGCTCAACCACTAGATTTATCAAAATCACAATAGCGTCCAAGTATGCAAACAATCTCAAGTCGATAAATCAGGCCAACTTACCATATTAAATACTTTAAAAGGTGTACCCACTCACCTTCGAAAAGCTGACTTCTTCCAACAAGCAAAACTTTACTCCATTGAAATTCTTGGAGTTTCAACTATTCCTAAACACCCAACAATCGTTGTAATTAATACTTAGTCTAGGAATCACATAACAATCATCCTAAGCTTTTTCGAAACTGTTTAGGTCCATCTATATCTAATTTTGTACCTTAAACCCATTGCTACTTAACATAATAAATACTTAGAAACCCATAAATCCTTCACCCTTACCTTAGGTGAGCTTTAATGCTTAGTAAAATGTTGTCAATTTAATGCACACAAGTGTATGTGGCTGTACAAGTAATATAAAGGTAAGTTAAGTATCATTTCCCACACAAATTTGCACCTATTCTTACTAGATACTAAGTTTATAACCAAATCTATCTTATCCAAGTACTCGATTTTGATTAATCGATTAAACAAAAAAAGATTTTTAAAACAAAAGAAAAATAAAATTTCACTTAAGACGGATATTAATTTAAAACCTAGGATTATGGTATCTTTCAAAAATTCATATAAATTTAGTCATTCTCCTTGACTTAGATTAATAGAATACATCGCTAACCTAGAATCCATATTATGTAGAAGTCTCTATCGAGATCTTGCACACATACCTTTTCAGAACTAACTCCATATGTCTATGCAAATTTATTAGGAAAGTTTCATTCTGTTTAGGTTTTAATTTCATTGCCTAAGGTATTTAGGTATATATCTATCCTTAATACAAAACTATCATCTAACTCCGAAGTGAATCGAACATAGGATATTCAAAACAAAGGTTTATTCTAAACTCCCTCTGTTGAGTTACATTTAAAGACCCAATACATTTCAATTGGTGATCAAGTAGTGGAAAGCAATAAGTACAAAATTGAATAAACCATGCATCATCCATTACTATTAAGCAAAGAGAAATCATATATTCAAACTACATAATGAAATAACCCATAATTTAGAAATCAAATTTAGTTCATCATTTTTTCTACAAGAAATATAGCCAATTTAAAAGAAAAGATCTTTTCTACAACAAAAGCATAAGAAAAAACTGAAGAGAAAAACGAATATCAAAGCCTTTTTCAATTCTCAATATCTATTTGCCTTCAATTTCTTCTCGTTTCCCTTATTTGAGAGCCTTTTTCTTTTCTCTCAAAATTACTGTTTAGTCCTTCTCTTCCCTCCTTCCTCAACTGCTGAAAATTACCTATTTATAGCCTCTAGAAAATAAAAATTCATTTCCTAATTGGTTGAACTTTCGTAATCCACTTTAGAGCATCATAGCCTTGGTCCATGTGCATCGCAATGCTCTAGACTTAATAAAATTTTTCAATGTCTTGCAACCGGCAATGCGACCCTCCTCTTTAGCTACTACAAAATCAAGCTTTTGAGTTTTTGTATGGGAACCATGATGGTCCATTTAGGGTCGCAGCCTTAAGTTCTTGGCCGCAGCACTACTTCTTATGCTACCTTGGTGTAGACTGCAGTAGTACTTCATCTTGCATTACAATTTTCTCCTACCTTAATGTTGATCTAGATGAAAGGTAAATATGAAAGTTGTAGGTATGCCTCTTAGCTTTCCAATGATCTAAGGATCACGTTGATTGGATCTCTGTATCGTGAGTTATGTCTGAATTAACGCAACATGTTTAGTAAAAATCTACACTTAGTCTTCGTTACATAGTTCATCACCATTTAGCTTTATACACTTGAAAACCTATAAACAAAAGGACCAAATAAGTTTTGGCTTAAATAGGACATTCAACATAAAACTAAACTTAAAATACTTGAATTAAACTAAGTTAACATGCTTTAAACTAATCAACTCAAATCATATAAATTGTCTAAAAACTACGTAAAATACAAAAACTTAGCAACATTAACATCCCCAAAATATAGCTAAATAACTCTATATAACTAAGTTATTACACCTCTAAATTTAATATTTTGCTAGTCCTTCAGTAAAAACTAAAATGAAGGAATGTAGTTGAAAATATCAACTATGAAATTGCACCAATTCATTGATCACTCTTAATTTCCTCATGAATTACCTTGCTTCTTAACTCCAAACAAAACATGGATATTATCTAGGTTCATATTTCATCCAAATGCATGCTCATTTTTTGAATGGATTTTCATGTACGTATGAAGTTTCTTATGATGAACATCATACACTTTGGATAAGATTATGTTCATGCAAATCCCAAGGAGCTTAGAATTTCATATGTTCATTTTTCGCCTCTCTCTCCACTAAAGTAGGCCATCATTTAGCTATGGATCCTTGGAACCTTATTTAGCTTATAATGTTCAGCTAGTGTTAAGGTATGATATAGGATATATTAAGGCTCAAATCACCTTAAGCATATAATTATTCTAGAATATATATAGCCTTATTTTCCTTCGCTGAGTACATTTATTTCTTTCTTTTCACTTTTCATGCATCAAGCATTTATTTTCTTTAAAATTCAACATCCCCCAAACTTGTTTTCTTCAATGTTACTAGAATGAATGCTTCACATTGTGGTTGGAATTTTTCTCAATTCATCATTTCTACATTTTCAACATTTGATCCATATATAATTCCTGTAGCAATGTACATGCTTAAAAGTGTGAATAATGGAATTGGAAATTTATTTACAAGCTAAAGTAATTTATTTATGGTTGACAAAGTAAAGAATAAATATAGGCTTGAAGGGATGTACTAAGGACAAAATTCGACTAGGTTAGCTCGAAGGCCCAATCAACCCAAAGATGGCCTAAGTCATTTCCTATCTAAGTGATACCTAGAATTTTGCCTCAAGGAAGGATCAAACAAATTCTAAACTTCTAAATGTAATTTAAAGATTCACACTCACATAATCATTCTTTAAATGTATATCATGAAATATTACTACAACAATATTCATGCTAAAATGGTGGAAATCACATTCTAAAATGATGCTATGCGCAAGAATTCCACATAATACTACAACAATATTAATACTTGTTAAGAGTGAAAAGAATCACAAGGCAACTAGTTATCATCATTGGCTAAATAAATCAATTTTTATTGGTGCACAAACTCTAACTTAATATTTCAACACGTTCCTAACTAACTTGCTACACAGTTAATTCAAACGTCAAATATATAAATGCAAACTACTAAATAAAAATAATTTAAATCAACTCAAACTTAAAGTTAACATTGTCCTCAATGCTACTAAAAGCAAAGAGAGAGAATGTTCCTCTAAACATGTAGACCAATGCCATGTATCATCTTCCTCATCATCATCCAAGGTGGGGTCAGCGAGCAACGTTAGAAAGGTAGCCATGTCCATGCTAACATGTTCGTCATATGCCCTCATCATATCTTTAATGGCTTTAAAACATGTTACCTAATGGTCCAACGTGACACTCAAGTCGTTTTAATCAATAAGGCACGGAAAGATTTTGGCTACGCGGCTAAGGCTGAGGTATAGCGAAGGAACTTCCACTAAAAGTATATTGATCTTTCATGCAAAATCCATGAATGATTCCTACATCTAATGGAATTTTTGAATGTACCAACTTCTTATTTGATGACCAAACAACTTCAACTTGATGGCATAGGGTAGTGATCAATGATAGGTACCATAATTTGTCACATGGTGAACGGGTTGACATGATAATGCTATTGAAGATCAACCATCCAACATCAATAGATTTCTCGATCACAATTGCGTACCAGAGGACTACTCGATCTTTCATCACATCATTAGGGAATTTCACTAGAAGTAGTTTTGCTACTACGAAATGATACCAAACCTTGCAGTCGCTATCCATGGCATTCACTTTAAAGGATGTCAAAACACCTTTATGTAGTCTCCACTCAGTGCCTAGGATGTTAATTAACCCCAAAACTTCATCCAAGCCATTCACGAATTAGCCGTATTCATTGTTCACAATATCAGGTGTATTTTAAAATTGATTAATAGTGTGAGCATCAAAGAATACTTGACGTCCTTAAACAAATGCTCGCCCATTTACATGTTTAGCAGCATTAGCATAGAATTCTCGAACAATAGGCATTATTATCACTTCTAGCTAGGCACAAAAATTCTCCCACTATCGTGCATTGATAATGTTATATATGTTAGGATATAGTCTTTTCTAGACATCAATTTCACATTCTAGAACTAAAAACTTTTGCGACAAGGATCGGGTGTAGCACTTCTCAACTTCAGCCAAAACAAATTTACTAAGATCAAAACTATTTGTGGTCTCTAACAATTTCTCCACTAGGTAGAATTTTATTGGCCCAAGCACTTATTTGTTGGAAAAAAACTGATCAAATTCAGAGTTGTTGATGTTTATACTAATAGATCATAAAAAAATTATTATTCATTCTGATTAAGCTTTCTTCTTATTAATTTAGAAGTTTTTCTCAAATACAAGGAAATGATTCAATTCTAGAGCCAAAGATCATAAATCTTGGACAAGCAATCAAAAGACTTTAAAGCATCTTCAGGTTTCCTCCAATGATCATAGTACCAACTACTTCTTGGCAAGCTCTCATATGATCAGATTTGTAAGTAAGCATTTCTTGTAAATTATGAGCAACACCAAATCCCTCTAAAGCCCAAACCTCCATTTCTTCTACTTGTTGTCCTCCTTACTTGGACTTCCCTCTAAGTGGTTGTTGTGTAACAAGTGCATAATGTCCATTGGAATGCCTATGTATTTTATCATCAACTTGATGAATTAATTTCAAGATATAAGGCTTTCCTATTATAACAAGTTGTTCAAAAAGATCCCCCGTTCTTCCATCAAATACTTTACTTTTTCCTAGATACTTGGGTTCAAATACCCATGGATTTGTTGCTTGCTTACTTTCATATAATTCGAAAAAAACTAGTTTTCTCGAAGCCTCTTGTTCATATCTTTCATCAAAGGATGCCATTCAATAATGTCTATATAGTAAACTCTCTACTAACCTAAGCGAGCATTCAAATATTTGTCCAACATTCATGCATAATAGTCGAATCTTGGATATAAAATAAAAGAAGCCCTTTTTTCTTCCTATTAATATAGAAGTTTTTCTCAGATACTAGAAAATGATTCAATTCTAGAGCCAAAGATCATAAATCTCGGACGAGCAATCAAAAGATTTTGAAGCATCTTTTGGTTTCCTCTAATGATCGTAGTACCAAGTACTTCTTGGAGAGCTCTAATATGATCAGATTTATAAGTAAGCATTTCTTGTAAAATATAAGCAACACCAAATCCCTTTCAAGCCCAAACTTTCATTTCTCTTGCCCATTATCCTCTTTGTTTAGACCTTCCTCTAACTGGTTATTATGTAACAAGTGCATAATGCCCACTAGAATGCCCATGTAGTTTATCATCAGCTTGATGAATTAATTTCAAGATATAAGGCTTTCTTACTATAACAAGTTGTTCAAAAGGATCCCCCATTCTTCCATCAAATATTTTGCTTTTTCCTGGATATTTGGGTTCAAATACCCATGGATTTGCTGTTTGCTTACTGGCTTCATATAATTCAAAAAATACTAGTTTTCTCGAAGCCTCTTGTTCATATCGCTCATCAAACGATGCTATTCGATAATGTCTATCCAGTAGACTTTATGCTAACCCAAGCGAGCATTCAAATATCTGTCCTACATTCATGCATAATAGTTGAATCTTGGATATAAAATAAAAGAAGCCTTTTTTAGGTCATTGTTGTCCCTCTAGTGGCTAAGCAACTATGAGCCATTAGTTTCCTAAAGGCCTCTTCATCATTCTGTATAAATAAGTTTCCTAAGGGAAAGATCGTTCCATGATTGACTAAGAGCGTGCAAATATTATATGATAAAGCACTCGTTCTCCTTTCTCTCCCTGGCTCATTTGCTTCTTTCTCTTCTCATACAAACGATCCATATATAAAACATAATTTGTACTAAATATTCAATTCCACAATAACATGAATAACACTCATCTCACTATACCTCAAATTTAAATTCTAAATGCAAAAAATTAGAGTTATTCAATATAACCATTACTCAAAATTTTAATTTAAGCACAAAACTCAAAAATTAATGAAATCTATACACTATATTATCAAATCTAGCATATGCCCATCAATGCTAAGCAAAATCCATCTTTAAAACACAATGTTATCCATAAAAAGAATTAGATAAAGAAAATAAAGCACTTACCATACTTTTCTACACTCAAATGCTTCTAAGAAAGTAAAAGTGCTCTAAAATCCTCTAAACTCAAAGTTTGATGCAAGGAAATCAGTGTTTGGAAGTGATTTTGTAGTTGGTAAGTGAAAAAAGGGTGAAATTTTGCAAGTAGGGTAGAGAGAGTGAAAACAAATGCTGCCTAGGGTTTAAAATTTTAGGGAAAGTTGTTTATGCCTTGTATTTTTTTTTTTTTGTGGGGTGCTGTAGTGCCCCTTGGGTATTGCCGTAACACCCAAGCCTCAAGTTCTTCCATGGAACTCGAGGGATGTGCTAGTGTTGCGACACTAGCAAAAATAAATTTTTTAAATACTATTATTATTATTATTACCTGTAAAAATAAAATAAAAGCCAATAGTTAGCAAGATGGAAAAATGAAATTAAAAATGAAAGTAACATTTAGTAAAAAATTATAATTAATCAATAAAAAGAAATTGTTTAAGTGAAGAAGACTTGGGTTACTTGCTAAGTAGTGCTTTCTTTAACGTCTTTAGCTAGACTTTCATTTCAGCTTAGTTGGGGTCAAAAAGACTAATGGAAAAGTGTTGACAATTTATGTCACGTTCCCAATAATGCTTTAGTAGATGCCAATTCACCTTAAACCTTGCATTGGTTGTACCGTCCACTAATTCCACGACACCATATGTAAACATTCTTAAGATTAGAAATAGTCCTAACCAGCTTCACTTCAACTTCCTAAGAAATAGCTGCAAATAAGATTTGAACAACAACACATGTTGACCTTGCTTAAAATGTCATTCAACAATCTTTTTATCATGCCATCTTTTTTGTCTTCTTCTTATAAATTTTGGCATTGCCATAGGCATCTAATCGTATCTCATCCATCTCGTTTAATTGGATTAATTGCTTTTCACCCTTAACTATATTTATTGCAAAACCACTCATCATCATCATTCGTAAATTTTAAAGCTTTAAAGGTATTGAAGGTTACCTCTTATTCCTAGACTCTCAAGGAATGCTCTCCTTTCTCTATGTCGAAGAGTGCTTTGGTAGTATGTGCGAAAGGTCTCACAAAAATTATTGAAACCTCTATCTTCCTCCATATTGAGTACCACAAAATCACCTAGAAAGATGAATTTGTCCATTTTTACTAACACATCTTTTACAACGCCTTGCGAATATATGATGGTGCAGTCTGCCAGTTGTAACATCACTATGGTGGGCTTGATTTCTCCCAAACCCAACTTCTTGTAAATACATAATGGTATCAGGTTGATCTTGGCTCCCAAATCACTCAATGCTTTGGCGAAATAATATGCCCCAATGGTGCACAAAATTGCAAAAAAGCCAAGATCTTTAAATTTCTACAAAAGCTTGTTTCGTATGATTGCTCTGCATTCTTTCATGAATGCTACTATCTCAAACTCACCCAATCATTTTTTCTTCAACAGTATCACTTTCAAAAACATAACTTATGAAGGCATTTGCGTTACAGGTTCTATAAATGGTGTTAACTCTAGTTGTGGATGTTTATTCCTTATGTGACCTTCCATTCTGCAATTGCCACATTTTCGTGGTTTTTTTTTCTTTCAGTTTTAGGTCCAACTTTGCCCTTAACTTTCACTTTAGTAGGATCATGAACATGTTCTGTCAAATTAGAAATTTCATCTGTATTGACTTTGCACATCTCTTCATATCATCTTGTTAAACTAGCTATTTCACTCCTTGCTTTGATAAATGTCTCAGTGAATTGAGAAGCGACATGACATAACCTATTACAGTGAGAGCTTAGAGACGTGTACCGTAGCACCCTCTAGTACTTAGGGTCAACATTATTATCCACAACTACAGGTGCATCATCTTTGGCATTTTTTGTCTATCTTTTCATTATGAGATTCAAAGGGATTGTATTTAATTGCTATAAAATCATCACATGAATGATATGTGGACATGGTATACCATTTGTTTCAATTTAAGACTATGAGCATTTTATATTTCATTTAATTCTACATGAAACTCCACACATATTCGCTTGGAAAGATCTCCATACTTCATCAAATAGTACACCCGTATAGATGGCTCATCATCGATGCGACATTCATGATAATACAATTGTTGTAGACGCATCTCATCAATAAACTTTTTGAATGTTCTTCTTGTATAAACACTGGTAGCATGATTTTCAATATCTTTGAAAATTTGGCTTGAAACTGGCTCTGTATGGATGGATATGTAATCTTCACCAATCTCATTATTTCGAATATTCTTAATTCCATCTTCAATTGCTCTAACAAACTCCAATAACGTCTTCCTCTCTTTTGCAAAAGAAGCTATAAAAGAATTCAAACCTTCGCAACGTGATGTACTCGTAATTGTTTCCAAAAAATGACCACTAAAGTGTGATTGGGCCCACATATGCTTCTTTTTATACATCTCATCTATCCATTAATGTCCTTGTAATGCAAACTTTTTTACCATCTCTTTCCATTCTCTTTTGAACTTATCAATCCTCCACCAAGATTTCATACAAGCTTTAAAATGCTGAACGAATCCAGGTAGTGGTATGTTTGCTTGGGCATTACGAGCAAGATGCCAAGAGCATAGGCTGTGTCGTACTCCAAGGAGCACCATTTTCCATGCCTTTCTCATAGCTCGATCCCCATCTTTAGCCACAGATATTGGTTTTTTGTTCATTATACATTTTAAAAATGTGGTCAAAGCCCAAATATAGCTTTCAGCGTCCTCATTTGTCAGCAATGCAAATGCAAAAATGGTAGTCATATAATGATGGTTCACACTAATGAAAACCAAAAGAGGCAAATTGAATGTGTTTTTCTTATAAGTTGTGTCAAATGCCAAAACATCACCGAAACAAGCATAATTTGATCTTGATATAGAATTAGCCTAAAATAAATTCTTCAGTTTGTTATCATCATAAGTTGTGTGCTTCATGTAGAATCCATTATCTATTTCTCTTTTCACTCCAAAATATAACAGAGTCACTTGAACATCACCATCATTTACTTCAGCATGTCTTTCAACTGCCATACGATTATAAAAATCTTTACAAGTAAAAACAACATTTTGAATGCCCCTTGCTTGAGATGCAAAAACATTCATCACTTGACATGTTTTGGTACCTACAACTTTCATAGCTTTTGCTTCATAGACATCAGCTACTTTAATATGCCTATTCGAACGAATGAAACATATTTGAGCAGAATTTACCATCTGATGATTATGTTCAAGTTCACAATGTGAAACATACTATTTTCCTATGTCTTTGTTTAGAATGACCCAAATGTTAGCCTTGCAATCTGCTCTAGATGACCTTTTAGGTTCTCACACCCGATTCTCTAGCTTTTCCCATTTTTTGGCCGTATGTCCTTTTTTTGAACAAGCAAAATGCTTCATAACTTCAATTCCATTTTTCTTTCGCCTACAACTACTTGTACAAACACCAAAGCCCAAGGCACAAGCATATGCTTTATAAAATTCATAAACTTCTTCTAAATCATCAAACTCCAAACCCAGTATATCATCTTTTGAAAGTTCATGCAAATATTTTGCATCTGACAAATTATTTTCTTTATTCTCCATTAACCTACACATTAAACATAAATAATGTATAATTATGATGTCAAATACTCATGAAATATTAAATAAAAAACTTACTGCATTATAATAATATTGGAGGTTTAAGTAT
>NW_018397257.1:202940-203560 GCF_002168275.2 Theobroma umbraticum | reverse complement strand
CAATCAAAATTATCAAATCACAATACTAAAGCTAGTATAATTTAACGGTTTAGGGTTTAGAATATAAGGTTTAAAGTGTATCATTTTGGGTATGAGGATTGAATATTATTGTTAACAATACCTACACGAGGTGAATGTGGTGGGGAGAGCAAAGTTGAAGAAGACCCGTACAGCAAAATAGACAATTGATAGGATAGTTGTAAGTAGACCAGTCGTTAGGGTGCCAATAGAAATTGCTTTATAATGCTTGTGAAGACAATATCCAACGTTTGGCAAAAAACTCCCTTAGTGGGGTAGAGTCATCTCTTTAATAGACTCTACAATGATGTAACAGAAGTTGGCTTTGGTATGGTATCTTGTTCTGCACACTATTTGACGAAGGATGGGCTTGCTGTTGTAAAGCTTGTACGGTAAAATTGTCCAATTACTAGAGGTGAACATGAGGTTCCTCCACCTCCCACCTCTGGCAGAAAATTCCTTTAGTGGGGGAAACTTCTTCCTTTCCTTTGATGGACTTTCTTTTATGTCATTTTAATAGAAACCATTTATTTGCTTTACTTTTAATCAATGGCTAAAATTTCATATTATAAATATGATTGACACTATAATAAATTAGAAAA
>NW_018397257.1:171623-202930 GCF_002168275.2 Theobroma umbraticum | reverse complement strand
AAATGTATAATAACAAAAATAAAAATACATGTAATTTAGAGTTGTCATTAAAAAGCCTAAACATCACAATTAAAAATTATTAGCGTAAAGTGATAAGGATTGATGTAAAAACTCATAAAAAAGAAATATCTAAATTTTAAATCTTAACATAAATATGTGAGAGTTAACGTAACAAGTCAATTAAGTAAAAATAATGTAAATTTAATGAAAAGCAAATATTTAAATTTATATTCTCAAGTTGAAAGTATTTAACGATATAAAAATTTTAACTTTTAAATAAAGGATATTAAGGATAAAACTAATTGTAGTTCAAAATTGACGTACAAAAGCCGTGATGTAAAACTGTAAGAATTGATGTAAAAGCTTATAAAGGTGGAATAACTAAATTTTAAATCTTAATGTAAGCGTATGAGAGTTAACAAAATAAGTCAATTAAGTAAAAACAATGTAAATTTAATGAAAATTAAATATTAAAATTTATATTCTCGAGCTGAAAGTGTTTAACGATATAAAAATTTTAATTTTTAAATAAAAGATAACTAATTATAGTTCAAAATTGACATAAAAAAGCCTTGACGTAAAATTATAAGAATTGACGTAAAAGCTTATAAAGGTGGAATAACTAAATTTTAAATTTAACGTAACCATGTGAGACTTAACATAACAAGTCAATTAAGTAAAAACAATGTAAATTTAATCAAAAGCAAATATTTAAATTTATATTTTCAGGTTGAAAGTGTTTAATGATATAAAAATATTATTTTTAAATAAGAAAAGAAGGATAAAACTAATTATAGTTCAAAATTGACGTGAAAAACTTTGACGTTAAAATATAAGATTAACGTAAAAACTTATAAAGGTGAATAATTAAATTTAAAATCTTAACGTAAGGTGCCGTTTGGTATCAGGGATGTAAAACACATTCCCTGTAATGTGGCTTATTAAATTAAAGGAAAAACTATTTAATTAAAAACACTTCGGTGCTAGGAATGTTATTGAGAGATGTTTTGGATTTCTTAAGATGAAATGGGCAATACTTAGAGAGAGGTCTTGGTACCCAATGAAAACAAAATGTAGAATTATCTCTGCTTGTGCATTGTTACACAATCACATTAGGAGAGAAATGACACATGATCCACTTGAGGATGAAATGGATGAAGAGTATATGGAATCAGAAGTAATGCAAAATGCAGATACGATCCAATACATTGAGATATCAAATGCATAGACTACTTGGAGAAATAACTTGACACAAGAAATGTGGAGTGATTGGATAGCTTCTAGAAATGAAACTTAATTTTTTATTTGGTTCAATAAATGTTGTATGCTTTATTTGTAATAGCTCAAACTTGTGTTGATTGAGACATATTTGCATGTGTTCTTAATTAGATAAGTTATGTTTCTTATTTAATTTTTAATTTACTTATTGTATACTATATATTTGTTATTATGCCTTTTCTATATTATGTTTTATGCATGTAGATGGAAGTTACATCATCTCCAGGATTAGGGCAAACAAGCAAAAAATCCACCCATCAGTGGACACCTACTGAAGATGGAGTCTTAATTGATTGCTGCATTGATCTTGTGAATGAAGGAAGTTGGGGTAGAGATAATGGACTTTCAAGCCTGGTTACTTGCAATAACTTGAGAAATGAATGAAAGAAAGAATCCCAAATTGCAACATAAAAGCTATCCCCCATATTAACTCTAGAATGAGATTATTGAAGACACAGTATAGGGAAGTTGCTGAGATGATATCGCATTCCGCTTCTGCATTCAGTTGGGATGATGTCAAGAATGTGTTTTGTGATATGATGTTTGGATTGGTTGGGTTAAGGTAATGATTCTAATTTATTTTACAACATTGTTATATTCTCAAGTTTGGTATATATTTATATTTAAATTGTTTATATATATAGACAATGTGGTTATAGACAATTGTTTACAACATTGGGTTTTTTGATGCCTTATATTTGGTTATATATAGAGAGTCACATAGCTGCTTCAGGACTTAGAAACAAGCCTTTCCCTCACTTTGATCAATTAGCCATTATATTTGGGAATGATAAAGCAACTAGGGAAGGAGTAGAGTCACCAGCTGATGTAGTGGAGAACATAGAAACTGAGGAAGTTGCATTTGCAACAACAAGGGTAGCTTCAGAAACTTTCAATGCATTGAATGTTGGCTGAAAATGACAATGGTGATGATGATGTTTCTCCTGCTCAAGCTACCAGAGTGAAGGATCCATTGCTGCTAGAAGAATGACTGTAGAGCAAGGTGAGAGACAGATGACTTGCAAAAAACTAGGACAACAAGTAATGGTGACAACATTGTTCATGCATTCCAATCTAGTGTGGATAAGATTGGAGAAATCTGTCAAGGTGTAAGGGAAGGAATGATAAATTAGCAAGTTGTTTCAATTCATGGCTGAAGATGCAAGGTTGAAAAAGTGTGTGCTGAGATAGTTCAGGGAGTTGAAGGCTTGACTTCCGAAGAAATTGTTAAGGCTGGACATATCATCTCTATGATATGTGGAAGATAAATTATATATTTCATTATCAGGGGAGTTGCAAAAAATTTATGTGAAGGCTTTGCTTAATGGCTCAATTTAAAGCAATGATGGGTATTGTATATGCAAAAAACTAGTTATCAATTTAGGGTGAACTTTAGCAGTGTTATTAACATTGAACTCTTTTGTATTTTAACAATAATGGGTCTATCCTCTACGTGACTTCAACTTTGAACTCTTTTGTATTTAACAATGGTGGTTGGTCTATCCTCTAGGTGACTTCAACTTTGAACTCTTTTGTATTTTAACAATTGTGGGTCTATTCTCTAGGTGACTTCAACTTTGAACTCTTGGTATTTACCAATAGTTTCGTTTAAAGCATTAATTAAAGAACTTCATTTATGAGTTTCAGTTATATAGTTTGATGTTGTTATGGTTGATATTTTGTTTTAGCTTGATAGCAAGTTATTTTGAATTTATGATATTTTTAGAAGAATTAATTAGAGATTGAGAATTACAGGCATTTTGTTGTCAATTGTTATTGGTAGCTATAGCTTAGTAGCCTAACTAAGAGAAGCAAAAATCTGCAATCTTCTCTGTCACATGCACCAAGCAGTAGCATCAACGTTGCAGCGCTGGGAGTGTGGCGCTGCAGCATTGTCCCCCTTCCCCAAACAGCGTTCCCAGCACTGCAATGCCACACTCCCAGCGCTGCAGCACTGTCCACTCACCAACCAGCAACATCAACGATGCAGCATTAGGAGTGTGGCGCTGCACGCTGTCCCCATTCACCAAACATCACTCCCAGCAAAGCAATAACCATGGATTTGCAAGCTATATATATCCTCTGAATTCAGTCTTTGGGAGAGGATGAGGCTTGGGAACTTTTTGGTAATCGAGCTTTTTCAAGCAATCTCGGTGGATGTCCATCATATTTTGATTCATTGGCAAGGAATCTAGTTGAAAGATGTAAAGGCCTGCCCAAAGCTTTGTGGCTTTAGCAGTTTGATGTCTTCTAAGAATCAATAGTAGAATGGAAGAGAACTTGAAATTGGGAGCTAAGCAATAACCGTGCACTTGAATTAATGAAAATCATCTTACTACTTGGTTACCATGATTTTGTCTTTCCAACTCAACCATTGCTTCTTGTATCATTGTATTTTTCGGAAGATCGTGAGATTGATCGAACAACACGTAGGGGAAGTTCTTAGAACCTGTGAAAATGGGCTTGGCCCATCGGGCCAGCTTATTTTTTTAAAATATGGGACGGGCCGGGCTTAAAAATTTAAGCCCATATTAAAATCGGGCCTAAACGGGCTAGCCCGGGTTGGTACGGGCCAGCCCGGCGGGTCCAAAAAAATTTAAGTGTTAGTACGGGTCGGCCCATATTGACAGGTCTAGGGCTGGGGCAGGGCCAGCCCATGGGCCAAAAAAATAATTTTAATTAATTTAATTATGAAAAATCAATAATTTAGTTACCAATAGTATTGTTTATTTATATATTTCAATGTCTTTAATCTTCACTTGTCAAATTGAAAAATTTAATTTAAATTAAACTTATTATCTCTTTCTTTTATGGTAATGAATGTTAGATGATAAATTGATAATAATTCAGACCTTGAGACATCATTGCTATCTAAATAAGATTTAAATGTTTTACTTGAGAATGAAGATTGAGGAGGATATAAATGAGTCTTGAAATTTTTATTATTGGTTATATATATGTTTATAGATAGTAGTTGTGTTAAAGATTTAAACTTTATTATGTAATTTATTTATTTTTTATATTTGGTGTAATATTTTTATTTGTAACATGTTTTTATTATTCAATTTATGAATTAAATCATAGAACAATTTTATTAAAAAAATTTATCAAGTAAAATTATAAAAATTATTTTTTTGAAAAAAAATAAAAATGGGCTGGCCCAACCAACCCATAGGTAACAAGGGGTGGGCTAAATATTAAAAATTGAAATTTTATTATATTTGATGTAATGTATTTGCTTATTTATTTTTGATTAATTTATTTGTTTGTAATGTTTTTATTTTAATTTATGGACTAAATCATAGTATAGTGTATACTTGTATTTATGAGTAGTAGAAATAATTTTTTTTGAAAAAATGGGTTAGCCAGGCCCGGCCCATGGGCTAGCAAGGGGTGGGCTGGGCTGAACATTTTGTAGCCCATATAAAATATGGGCTGGCCCGGCCCTGTCCATATTTTTTCAGCCCACAAGGGCTAGGGCCGGCTGGGCCGGCCCGGCCCATATTGACAGGTCTAAGAGTTCTCATCTCCCCTGACTCCTTATCAAAGAGAGTCCTCATCTCTCTTGACTCTTTAATTTTTTTTAATTTATTTTCTTATTAACCGGTTGAACTTATATCAATAGTGTAATTTAATTTTATAAATCTAATGATTTTTATTAAATAATAACTTTACTGCAGAATTTGTCTTAAAAATATATATGTTAAACTTGTATTTTAATATATAAGGTAGTTTTGAAAATTAACATTACATTCCCTGTAAAGTACTGTAAAACAAGCACTGTAATGTTATCTTCTCTGCATTTAATCATTAAATTACTTATATACCAAACATTTCAATATTATCTTTTCTGCAATCACATTGTATTGTAAAGTACCAAACCACCTAAGCGTGTGAGAGTTAATGTAAGAAGTCAATTAAGTAAAAACAATGTAAATTTAATCAAAATTAAATATTAAATTATATTCTCAGCTGAAAATGTATAACGATATAAAATTTAATTTTTAAATAAAAGATAATAAGGATAAAATTAATTATATTTCAAAATTGACATGAAAAACCTTGATGTAAAACTATAAGAATTGACATAAAAGTTGTAAAGGTGAAATAACTAAATTTAAATCTTAATGTAAGTGTATGAGAGTTAACGTAATAAGTCAATTAAGTAAAAACAATGTAAATTTAGTGAAAATTAAATATTTAAATTTATAGTCTAGGACTGAAACTGTTTAACAATATAAAATTTAATTTTAAATTAGATAATAAGGATAAAATAAATTATAGTTCAAAATTGACGTGAAAAAACTTTAACGTAAAACTGTAAGAATTGACGTAAAAGCTTATGAAGGTGGCTAACTAAATTTTAAATCTTAATATAAATGTATGAGAATTAATATAACAAGTCCATTAAGTAAAAACAATGTAAATTTAATGAATGCAAATATTTAAATTTATATTCTCAGGCTGAAAGTGTTTAACGATATAAAATTTTAATTTAAATTAATATAATAAAGATAAAAATAATTATAATTTAAATTACTATAAAGAGCTTGACGTAAAATCTTATGAAGGTGTAATAAATTGATTTAAAATCTTAACGTAGATGTGTTAAACTTAACGTAACTAGTGATAAGAATAAATTTATTAAATTAATTAATTTAATTTAATTTTAAAATAATAATATTTTTATAATTTATAATAAAAATAAAAGAAAATTAAAAGTTAAATCACTTAAAATAAACTAAATAAGTTTAAAAATATTTACGTTATTATTTAAATTAGATAAGTTTAAAAATTATACATGTTGTTTATTTAACCTATTATACAATTTTTTTATTTTTTTAAAATTTTTTAATTAATCTTACATTAAGTAAGGTTATACTTACTGTAGTGTTCACCTAATCAATGGGAAGTAAAAATGAAAGCTAATTAAAAAAACAATTAAGAAAATAGAAGAAAGTTAAACAACGAAGAGGGTGAATGCTACAGTAAGTCTAACCTTATTGTAAAGTCAATAAATAAAATTTTAAAAAATTATAAAAACTTGTTTAACAGGTTAACAGGTAAACAATATATATAATTTTTAAATTTATTCATTTTAGGATAACAAAGTAGATAATTTTTAAATTTATTTTAGTTTATTAAAAGTATTTAAGTTTTAATTTTATTTTATTTTAACTTTAAACTATAAAAATATTACTTTTTAATATTAAAATTATATTTAATTAATTAATAATAAAAATTATTATTATCACTTGTTATGTTAACTCTCACACATTATATTAAGATTTTAACTTTTTTTGTTCCACTTTTATAAAATTTTATGTTAATTTTTACATATTTACGTCAAACCTGTTCAATAGTAACTTTTAACTATAATTATTTTTATCTTTATTTTTTTATTTAAAATAAAAATTTGAATATCGCTACATACTTTTAGCCCAATAATATAAATATAAATGCTTATTTTTCATTAAAATTAGACTTTTTTACTTAATTAACTTATTATGTTAACTCTAATACATTTACGTTAAGATTTAAAATTTAATTATTCCACCTTTATAAGTTTTTACGTCAATTGTTACAATTTTACGTCAAGATTTATTTATGACAATTTTGAGCTATAATTGTTATTATTATTATTATTGTTTATTTAAAATTAAAAATTATATATCGTTAAACACATTTAGGCTAAAGAATATATATTTAATATTTATTTGTCACTAAAATAGAATTTTTTACTCAATCGACTTGTTATGTTAACTCTCACACATTTACATTAAGATTTAAAATTTAATTATTACACCTTTATAAATTTTTACATCAAGATTTATCTATGTCCAATTTGAATTATAATTATTTTTATTATTTTATTTTTATTTTAAAAATAAAATTTATACATATATACACTTTTAGTTGAGAATATATATTTAAATATTATTTTTCACTAAAATTAAATTTTTTTACTTAATTGACTTGTTACGTTAACTCTTACACGTTACATTAAGATTTAAAATTTATTATTTTACTTTTACAAGATTTTACATCATTTTTTACAATTTTACGTTAAGACTTATCTATATCAATTTTATACTATAATTATTTTTATTCTTATTATTTTTATTTAAAAATTAAAATTTGTATATCTTTACACACTTTTAGCTCGATAATATAAATATAAATACTTATTTTCTATTAAAATTAGACTTTTTTACTTAATTAACTTATTACATTAACTCTCACACATTTATATTAAGATTTAAAATTTAGTTATTTCACATTTATAAGTTTTTACGTCAATTCTTACAATTTTACATCAAGACTTATCTATGTCAATTTTAAACTATAATTATTTTTATCCTTATTATTTTTATTTAAAAATTAAAATTTGTATATTGTTAATATTTTTATTCCAAGAATATAAATTTAAATTTTTTTCAATAAAATTAGATTTTTTTACTTAATTGACTTATTATGTTAACTCTCACATATTTATTTTAAGATTTAAAATTTAATTATTTCATCTTTATAAATTTTTATGTCAATTTTTATAATTTTACGTCCAGCTTTTCTATGTCAATTTTAAACTATAATTATTTTTATCCTTATTATTTTTTATTTAAAAAGTAAAATTTGTATATCATTAAACACTTTTAGTCCGAAAATATAAATATAAATATTTTTTTTTCACCAAAATTAGATTTTTTTACTTAACTGATTTGTTACATTAACTTTCATACGTTTACGTTAAGAATTAAAATTTAGTTATTCTACTTTTATAAGTTTTTACTTTAATTCTTGTAATTTTATGTTAAGACTTATCTATATCTATTTTAAACATATTATTTTAATCTTTATTATTTTTATTTAAAATTAAAATTTATATATTGTTAAATTTTATGTCTGAAAACATAAATTTAAATATTTATTTTTCACTAAAATTAAAGTTTTTTGCTTAATTGATTTGTTACGTTAACTCTCACATGTTTAAGTTAAGATTTAAAATTTTGTTATTCCAAGTTTATAAGTTTTTACGTTAATTCTTATAGTTTTACGTCGAAACTTATTTATATCAATTTTAAACCATAATTATTTTTATCTTTATTATTTTTATTAAAAATTAAATTATTATATTGTTACATACTTTTAGCCCAATAATATAAATATAAATGCTTATTTTTCATTAAAATTAAACTTTTTTATTTAATTAACTTATTATGTTAACTTTTACACATTTACGTTAAGATTTAAAATTTAGTTAATCCACCGTTATAAGTTTTTACGTCAATTCTTACAGTTTTATGTCAAGACTTTTTTATGTCAATTTTGAGCGATAATTATTTTTATTCTTATTATTTTTTATTTAAAAATAAAAATTTGAATATCATTACATATTTTTAGCGTGATAATATGAACACAAATATTTATTTTTTATTAAAATTAAAATTTTTTAACTTAATTAATTTATTACGTTAACTTTCAAATATTTACATTAAGATTTAAAATTTAGTTATTTCACCTTTATAATGTTTACGTTAAGATTTAAAATTTTGTTATTCCAAGTTTATAAGTTTTTACGTTAATTCTTATAGTTTTACGTCGAAACTTATCTATATCAATTTTAAACCATAATTATTTTTATCTTTATTATTTTTATTTAAAAATTAAAATTATTATATTGTTACATACTTTTAGCCCAATAATATAAATATAAATGCTTATTTTTCATTAAAATTAAATTTTTTTATTTAATTAACTTATTATGTTAACTCTCACACATTTACGTTAAGATTTAAAATTTAGTTAATCCACCGTTATAAGTTTTTACGTCAATTCTTACAGTTTTATGTCAAGACCTTTTTATGTCAATTTTGAGCAATAATTATTTTTATTCTTATTATTTTTTATTTAAAAATAAAAATTTGAATATCATTACATATTTTCAGCCTGATAATATGAACACAAATATTTATTTTTCATTAAAATTAAAATTTTTTAACTTAATTAATTTATTACGTTAACTTTCAAATATTTACGTTAAAATTTAAAATTTAGTTATTTCACCTTTATAAGTTTTTACATCAATTTTTATAGTTTTACTTCAAGGCTTATCTATGTCAATATTCAATTATAATTTTTTTTATTCTTTATTTAAAAATTAAATTTTATATACCGTTAACCACTATTAGCCCGAAAATATAAATTTAAATATTTTTCACTAAATTAGATTTTTTTTACTTAATTGACTTATTATGTTAACTCTTACATATTTACGTTAAGATTTGAAATTTAATTATTTAATCTTTATAAGTTTTCACGCCAATTGTTACAGTTTTACGTCAAAACTTAAAAATTAAAATTTGTATATCGTTAAACACTTTTAGTTTAAGAATATAAATTTAAATATTTATTTTTTACTAAAGTTAAATTTTTTTTACTTAATTGGCTTGTTATGTTAACTTTCACATGTTTACGTTAAGATTTAAAATTTAGTTATTCCACTTTTATAAGTTTTTATGTCAATTCTCATAGTTTAACGTCAAGACATTTTTATGTCAATTTTTAAACTATAATTATTTTTATCTTTATTATTTTTTATTTAAAAATTAAAATTTATATATTGTTAAATACTTTTAATCCGAGAATATAAATATAAATATTTATTTTTTATTAAAATTAGAGTTTTTTACTTAATTGACTTGTTATGTTAACTTTCACACATTTATGTTAAGATTTAAAATTTAGTTATTTCACTTTTATAAGTTTTTACGTCAATTGTTGCAGTTTTATGTCAAAATTTTTTTATATCAATTTTGAATTATAATTATTTTTATTATTATTATTTTTATTTAAAAATTAAAATTTGTATATCGTTAAACAATTTAGTTGAAGAATATAAATTTAAATATTTATTTTTTATTAAAATTAATTTTTTAATTAACTTGTTATGTTAACTTTTACTTATTTATGTTAAGATTTTAAATTTAATTATTTTATTTTTATGTGTTTTGATGTAAATTTTTATTACTTTACGTTAAGGATTTTTAATCATAACTTTTAAAAACTTTATATCTAGGTTTTTTAATAGTAATTTTAAATTACATATGTTTTTATCTTTATTATTATATATTTTTAATTTTGATTTTTTGATTTATTATAATAATAATATTATTATTTATAATATGAAATTTCAACTAATAATAAAAGAAATGTAAATAAATAATTTTTATTAATAAGATATAAAAAGAGTCCATCAAAACTTTTTTTTTATTTATCAGTTGAATTAGTTTACTAATTTTTTTTATAAATTTTAAATTAATAATTATAATTTAATTTTATTGATATGATAATTTTTATTAATTAACCTTACGATAACTTAAAAAATAATAACCTTAGTGCAGAATTTAGCCAACGAAGAGCGTTCGGAAAATAGTAGGCCTCTTTCTCTCTGAGACAAAGAAAAGTACTAGTGAGCTTTTCCCGCAGCGGTAGTTGTTATCTCTGCATCTGTCTCTATTGCGTTTCGGATTGTAGATCACATTTCATTTCAGTTCCATACAACCATGACGGTAAGCTCCTCTACCAAACGGTCCGAATTTTCTTGTCTAGAAGAAAATTTTACAATTTTCTTTTCCTTTTCTTTAAGGACTCTGCGGGGACGACGCTCATGGATCTGATAACGGCTGACCCTACGCCAGTTCCTGCGGCATCATCCTCTTCCACTACATCATCGACGACGCCGACAGTGTCCCCTTCTGCTACGCAGCCGCAGCATGTGTCGACGAAGACCACTTTGGGGGAGAAGAAGTCCAAGAGAGCGGCTCTGATGCAGATCCAAAATGATACCATCTCTGTGGCTAAGGCAGCTCTCAACCCCGTCCGTACTAACATTATTCCTCACCAGAAGCAGAAGCAGAAAAAGGTAAGGGATCCTCTTTCTTAATTAGGATTTTGAATTAATCTGTTTCTTTTATTTTCTATTGAATTCACAAATCATAGCCTTTGAGATGCGAATAAGTTAGTCTTAAAGCTAACATTTTTTGTTACGTTACTTTGTTGGTGTGTAGTTGGGCTTTATTTTAAATGCAATTTGTGTGTGATTTTGCAGCCTGTGTCATATGCACAACTTGCGAGGAGTATACATGAACTAGCTGCTACGTCTGATCAAGTAAACATTGGCTGCTTTTCTTTTCTTTGCTTTTTCTTGTCTGGGTTCACTTTGGAAATTCTCTCCATAATATATTGGTTTTTCCCCTGATAATTTTGAGAATAGAAAAGTTCTCAGAAGCAACTGGTGCATCATGTGTTTCCCAAACTTGCTGTGTACAATTCTGTTGACCCTTCTTTGGCACCATCTCTCCTCATGGTATGTGCTTCTTTTGTCTTCCATTCTCTATTGTGTCTCCATTCCTCTTGGGCATTTTAGAACAATGTTGGAATTTGTGATAAGAGTGAAGCTGTGTTTCTTGACATCGTGTCTTCTTCATCATACAGCTTGATCAGCAGTGCGAGGATAGGACTGTCCTGCGTTATATCTATTATTACTTGGCCAGAATTTTAGCAGATACTGGTTCCCAGGGTCTAAATCCAGGTGGTGGGATTCCCACTCCCAACTGGGATGCTTTGGCTGACATTGATGCTGTCGGAGGGGTGACCAGGGCTGATGTTGTACCACGAATAGTTAATCAGCTTACAGCAGAGGCTGCAAATAGCGATGTTGAATGTATAGACTCTCTTTCCCAATTTGACTTATTATGTGCATCAGCTATTCTGCATGTTTTTGATCGTTTAATTCCTTGATGCTCCATTTCTTATTCATGATGAAATGCCTAATTAGTGTTTTCCCTTAAAAGTAAGTCCAAAGAATTAATGATCTTTTTCTAGTTTGCTTTGTTGTTTGTTTTCATATAAAACCTGCATTTCTACAAATTAATCTGTTGATTTCCTACTGAATTTGGTAGCATTATTTTTCTTTTGAACTTTTTATCTTCCTTATGGTTAACCTTTATTGTCTATGTGAAGTTCATGCGAGAAGACTGCAAGCTCTGAAGGCCCTTACTTATGCTCCTTCAAGCAACACTGAGATATTGTCCAGATTGTATGAAATTGTGTTTGGCATTCTTGATAAGGTGTGTCCACTGGTTTCTTCATGAATAATAGATCTCCATAGTGCTGTACTATGTCTTTTTGTTGTTATACACTAGACATGGACATATGATTTCTTAAGAAAATTGAATTGTGTTTCTGGTTAAAAGAGAAGATAGGTGAGTTGTAGGGTTGTTTGCCTGCAGTGATTTTGACCAAATTGACGCTCTAAGCAATGTGCTACATGAAAAGGAAGCATGCTGTGCATTGGCTGGCCATATGATGTGCTTCATGAGCAGCGTTTTGAGAGGGGGAGGGGAGTGTGGGAATAGCTGGTAGCTACTTGATTCTATTCTTAAAAGTGACTGTTGCTTGACTTTTGGAGACACCAAGTGGGTTTTGGTTGGATTTCAAATGCCATAATTATGAGTTCAAGGGAGTCATTCTTATTGCGATTCAGTTTCTGATTTATTTTAATTTTCTTTTCAAATATATTCATAGAAGTTGTTAATGCCATCTTATTTGTGTATGTCTGTCTAGTTAAGATTATTGAAGAAAAAGATACTATTCAACCACTCAATGTAGAGGTGGTCCCTGGTCCAACCCAAATTGAATAATGATGGTCACTTTATGTTTTCTCTTTTCTTACCATAAATATGTAAAAAGGTTTGCAGGGAGCCATCTTAGCCCCAAAAAAGATAATCTGGGACATTTTCAACACAAACACAAATATGGGTTTACTGTTTTCTTTTGGTCCATCCATACCCTCCACAATCCTTAGTGTCTTTTTTTCTTGGCCAATCACAAACCGTATTTTGTTGCTTTCAGCTAAGGTGTATCTTGTTGATATAAATGCGTTACTATAAAGCAATATGTTGTTTCTTTTTCTAAAGTTTTGAAGTTGAGCAGATTATGTAGCTTGTTGGATGGAAAAAGTTTTTCATATGTTCATTATTTTTCAGCTTTTACTTTTCATATTTCCTGAAAACTCTTGCAACCACTATATATATATATGTCTATATAAAGAAAATACTACTTTCATTCTAATTTTCCGAAAGACATTTGCTCTTCTTAACCAGCAAACTCCTTTTCTCTATCATTTTTTGTTTGTATGAAAATGAAAACTGTGTACTTTTTGTGACCAAACACATGCAAACTTACTTGTAACAAGGTAAGTGGCATAAACTGAGGATAGAATGAGGGAAGGGTGACTGGATTTAGTTGACTTATGGGTACTGCAGCATGTAAGAGTAATTGGATCCATCTACAACAAATGAAAAGTATAATTAGACCACAGCTTACATGGTTGAAGCCATAAAAATTGATTGGGTTCTTGGATTTTTTTAGAGGATATGCCCTTATTGGGTGGAATGGAACCATGGGATTCATGTGACCAACCCAACTAGATTGGGATTATGTCTTAGTTGAGTAGGAAAACAATTTTATGGCATCAAGAAACTAAGAATCTATTAGTGTGATGGATAAGCGATATATGAACAATAAAACTATGGCAGCATAAATGAGTATATACAAGAAACTTGAGTATGCTTAATTTCTTATAAACTCTATGAGCATTAGTACCTATGGCTTCTCCATGTTCAAAATTTTTCTCGTAAGGATTTAAAAATGAAATTAAAATGTAGAAAGGTTAGAAAGTCCTAAAAGATGCTTGAGGATTTCTGCTTGTAGTCAATAGCATTAGGTGCACTCAATTTGCTAGAGACTGTGCATTGTTTCAGGCACGAGATGCAATTGCCTGATTGAAACAAGATGCTAATTTCCAAAGAAAAAATGATAAGTGTACAAATACATATGAAAAAGAGAATATGCTTATAGAAAAAATGAGGTGCACTTTCATTAACTTTTCTTTACTGAATTGCGATATAACACTAAGAGTTAGTTCGGTGTTTTTCAATTTTAAATCTGGTAGTTTTAATGATAATGCACAGCACATTAATAGTGCTTGGTAGGCTTTGCGGCTAAGCTTGGTGGCGGTATTTTTTTTATAGTTATGTTTGTAATATTTTATTAAATTTAATTAGTTTCAAGTATGTTTTAGTTAGTTTTATTAAGATTATAGTGTGGATGTTTTAGTTTCTTGTATAAGATGTTAGTGGCATAACTCTAATGTGACCACTTGTATTAATAATTGGACTTAGTTAACAAAAAACTGAAGTTGTTAGGTTTAATCGAACCCAATAAGACAATAAGGATTTAATTGCATAATTATTAAAGTTCAATGATTTCTTTGTACCTTTTTAAGTGATATGGTAGCTTTATCTCAGTGGAAAAGTTTACATGGATAATGCTACTCTATTCTGGTAGAAGAGACATGTTACACATGCAGTCCCTTTTTCTTTTTAGATGTGGTTTACATGCCAGAGGTAAGAACCTAATTGAGGCACCTCTCCTAGAGGTGGCAGTGCGGTGCTTTTACTAATTTTTGTCAGGCTATGAAGCCTAGGCACGCCTAGGTGCATGGACATTTAACAAAACTTGAACCATAACAAACTAGATGTTTTGTGTGAACTTGAATCATGATCTTGTCGTTGATATGTAATTGTTGGGAATAGAACTTTGTTGAGAGGTATAGTATGGGTTATAATAAAATATCTAGCGATTTTTATAATTCTAATGAGATATTGTGGTGATTAAATGTTAATGCCAAATATTAGGTGCAATTATTTTGAAGAAATGTCCATGATATATGTTTTCCTTTACATGCAATCTCTGTCATGTTTGTTGTTATAATATCCTACATATCGGGGAATTAGATGTAACTAATTGCTTATTTTTATGGTTTGCATTAATTTAAGGTTTTTGAATAAGCTTGTATTACTTGTGTGGAGTTGACAGCTGTTTTTCCTGTTTAATAGAAGATGCCATTTGTTCTTACCTTTTGGCATGTGAAAATTTTTAGTTTTGCATATTTTCTTTGTAGGATTATTTAGTTTCTTTTTGAATGATTCTACAAACTTTGTATATTCCTTTTCAGGTTGCCGATGTTCCACACAAACGTAAGAAAGGAATTTTTGGTGCTAAAGGTGGTGATAAAGAGGTAAGAATATTGCTTGTGGTTGTGACTAGCAAAATTTCTCAATGGCTGATGTTAATGATAAGCTTTGCCAGATTCTGTACCAAGTGGTGCATGCCTAGTTGCCTTTGTCCATATCCTTTATTGATATATTTCTTGGTTTCTTGCATGATGGTGACACTCACTTTTAGATTCATGAGCCTTTGTCTTACTATATGCATTTTTTTACCCTTGGATGGATAGAGGGGAAGGATGCAAAATTAAGGGAAGGAATGGGGAATTGTACTCTGTTTTCTACCTTATTTCTAAAACAAATTAATGAAATTGGAGGGAATTTGAGATGTTCAGCTACCCTTCAACAAAGCCCTCCAATTTGGGAAGATCTGAAGGGTGATAATTCTACATTACAATTTATTGTGCAGACAATTGCCTGAAAGACTTGTAAAAGAATGTGATAATCATCATTTCTTTCTTGTTTCACTCCTTATAAAAATAAGATTGGTACCATTTTAGAGTAATGTGTTATCAATTTAATTGAGTTTTGGTGTCTAGGAGTATTTTAGCACTTTCTTGTTTGGTTAGAAAGGCCTTAGTCATTGTCTATTGTGTCTTATTTTGGATTTAATTTAGTTATTGGAGTTTTGCACTATTCTTTGGTTTATAATAGTTTAGCCGTTGTACTAATTCTAATGGTTTTAGAATTCCTAGTCCAAGGAGGATAAGTGAATATTTACCTTTTTATATATCCTTATATTGCTAGACTTGGGAGTGTTGATTTTTAATAAAGCATTGAATTTTTGAGAATTCTTGAGAGTTTGTGATTGAGTGACTTGAGTTTTCCCTACCTTTTCTCTTGGTACGGTGTTCTCAGGCTACTACTATTCAGAGCTTAAAACATCAGCCATAATTTAGCTCTATTAATTCTACTGCTGCCTGAAAAGCCCAGCAACCTTTCCCTGATTTTCTCACTCTCATTTTAGACCAAAATCTCTGCTAAGTCATACTCTAATTTCCCACAGCCTAACCATGTTTTATACCTTAGCCATAAGTCCAACCTTAGGTTGGCAAAAAACCTAGGTAGGCAGACTTCTCACATCTGTCCTTAGTCATTTTTTATAGAGCACTAATTGGAGCCTATGATTTCTGGTTTTGTCCCTTTTTTACTGAAAAGTGGTTGCACTGTCTTGATTTAGGGGTAGGTTTCTTATTTTGCCGAATATAATCTGTTGAGAATATGTTTGTTACTTTGATTAACAGGTTAATTGGTTTCTAAATGGGTTCATTTGCACTTATTATTTTCCTTTCTTTTCTATATGCATATTTGGCGTATTTAATGATAATACTCTTGTAACTTGTCTATTAGATTGAGCCACAACTGTGCTGACTTAATAAGATTTGTCATAGACAGTTTTTATTTATTTATTTTTTCTGGGGCATTGGCTGTTCAGTCTATCATCCGAAGCAATCTACAATATGCTGCTCTAAGTGCTTTGAGAAGACTTCCTTTGGATCCGGGAAATCCAGCATTTTTGCATCGTGCTGTGCAGGGGTGATTTTCTGTACATTTTGATCTTCAGTTTTTGTTAAAATCTGTTAATTGCCTTAGTGTGTTTGCTATTAGTTCCATTATCCTGCTATATGTAGCATATGAGTACTCAAATATTGGAAATCATGGTTTCATTGATGAAATGAGGATTTATCTTTCTTATTGGATCTGTTTTTGTTTTTGGTTTTGGTGAAAATGACATTAGTTGGTTGCAATTTAGTCTAATTGGGGTGATATTATTAGCTGCTGACATGAGAATTTAGTTTATATTAATTTCCTTTTAGCTTCAGAAACATAGATGTTTTTCTTTCTCTACACATACCTTTGTTCTTTTTGGAATCGGGGTAATACTGATACGTTATACATCATTGACATTTTCTATTTCTTGTTTCGTTGGTTATTTATCCAATTATTCAGCTTAGCCTTCTTTTCCTTTTTAAGCTAGCAAATTGGTTAAGGTACAATAGTTGTTTAAATTCATTCTGTTGATGATTGATTACTGATTGCTTGTTTTTTGTTGATAAAAACTTTTCTTCCCCTTACATTTAACTTTTTTTTAGTAGTGTTATCAGTTTCGTTTTTCTCAAAACCTTTTGAAAGTTATTTTGCTTGTGTTATAAAGTGTTCATCTTAATTGTGCGAGACTTGAGCTTGCAAAATTTTGCATGAGAGGCCTGTTACATTTGGTACATTGCCTTTTCCATTGTACTGAGTACATTGGGCTCTGGCTTGCTATGCTTGCAATTATTCTTAAATTTTCTCTGCTGCAAAATCATTTAAATGCTTTGCAAGATTTTGTGTCATAAATTAGCTACTACATGATTTTGTAAAATATTTTATTGGAGAAGATCAAATTTAACTTCATTTATGGCCTTTTAATTAAAATCTCTTTGTTAATATCTGATCTTCCCCTTTTCTCAGTTCTCTTCAAGTTATGGAATGCGATATATATTTTTGATTTATGTTGTAGTTCCAGTATCATTAGATTTTGGAATTTCTTAATTGTTCACTGCAGGATTTCATTTGCTGATCCTGTTGCTGTGAGACACTCTTTGGAAATCATCTCTGACTTGGCCATAAGAGACCCTTATGCAGTTGCAATGGCTTCAGGTGATGTCTTCAAATTCAACTTTTCTTTTGCAGTTTCTATCATAGCAATGATTGGTGCGAAAAGAAACTGATTGAAGAATTGTAAATTATTTAGTATTGTTATTTTATTACTTTATTCAGTTTATGTGCATTATTGTGATTTCTAGTATTTAGGGTACTATAGGGTTATTTTTTGTATTTGTATTAGTGTTTAAGGTTTAGCTTCTAAGTACCAATATAATTTCAGTTTCAAGTAGTGTTTTGATGATTGAGATACTGAGTTTTGTGTTTTTATTTCTTAATTGTTTACTTTCAGATTATTGGTGCTACCTCATCAAAATGTTGGTTTTCATGTTCTGGTATGAAGTTTATTGCGTGTATGAGTGCCTAACACCTTTTTCATATTTATGCAGGAAAGCTTGTTGCTCCAGGAGGTACTCATTCCAATCATTGTTCTCCATAATGTCATTTTCTTCTTCTTTCCTTGCTATGCTGAGTGTTTTGTGTTATATTACTTTTAAAATGTTGATGTATATGGATTTGAGTCTAATCAAGAGAGACTGAAAGGACAATATCCAACTGGTAACTAGTAGGCCTGAAATCATTGGAAAAACTTTAGTACCCGAGGATATAAGAAATAGTAATAGATAATAGCTTAAAGTGAAAACTGAAAGTTATGGATTGAGGTATCTCATGCCATGTAGAGTTTACAGTGGTCTATTTATTTCTATAAGGTACAGTGTTTAAATTAATTGGTATTTTGGCTGTACCTTGTGGCAAAATTTCCACCATTAGAATATATTTTTGTAAATAATGGCACTTAATCAGTTTTTTTTTTTTTTGTATTTTCTCCATCTATGGGATGGAGGTCTATCATCTTTCAGGTTTTGATTTTCATTTAAGTTTTATGTTGTAATCTTTAGTTGGGGCTTCATGAATTTTACCGAGTATTCAAAGTTGTCTCTTGAAATGACCTTTGTTAACTGGTATTCATTAGGTGGATGATTGAAGAAAAGCTAGGTGCCACTTTTACATGCTTTGCTCGCCCAAGCTAGTTGACTATTTTCTGAACAATAATTCCTAGGTTTATTAATGTGATGACTTCATTTAAATTCTTTGTTATTGAAATTTATGGGATGTTTGGTAGTTTGTCCATTGCAAGTTGACTCAAGTTGTATTTGGTTGAGTAATTTTCAATTTCCATAGAATATCGAAATGCATCATTAAAATTTTGAAATTTCTAGAATTTGTTGTTTGTATTATTGCTCCTAAGAACAGAATTCTGCTTAGTTGTTTCAATTTTTTTGTTTTAATTCTCTTCCTTGGAAGCTCCATTTTCACTGTTGCTACTAGTGATCACCATCAGCTTTGACTCAAATTCACAATGTTATGAGCAGTCCTGGCTGTGTTGTAGGGGTGGTATAAAACTGAGGGTGGTGGATGGATGAGTGCTATGGTGTGGAAGTAGTCTGGTGGTTGGCAAGTTGTGGTGTTGTTGCTAGTGGGATGCAACACATAGTTTTGGAAGGGATTCTGGAGGTTATACCTATTGAGGTGGAATATATATAGTCTACCAATGTGGTAGACTACTATGTATTTGATACTAACAGTAGGAAAAGAAAGATTGATGTACGCTTTCCTTAAATCCTTAACTCTGACCATCAAACTGGAGCATATATAATATGGTATATATGCCCAGCTTGCCAGAAATATACCTCAGTATAGAAATAGGTAAAGGTTTGCTAACAAATTTGGTGACTACCATTTGCTTGCTTTTATTCTGCATTTTTTGAATATCAACAAAAATGGTCGCAGACTATTTAACTCATTAGAAATGTACCTCAACTCAGCACAATATTCAGTAATAGATCTATCACTTTTTTCAGCTCTAGAAATTTAAATCAGACATAAAGCAGCTTAAGATACTCCTGTACCTACTTACCTGCATCAAGGTGTGTATGTCACGGGCCACATGTCACGGGCCACAGCCCACGACCGCCAGAGGCCCAAGAGGGGCCAGCCCACCAAGACCCATGTAGGGTGCCAGCCCACCAAGACCCATGTAGGGATTTCCCTCCCAAATGAGCTTTTAGAAACCTTAGTTTCCCTCCCAAATGGTTTTGGAGGGAAATCTTTTGGAGGGAAATCCTTTGGAGGGAAAATTTTGAAGGGAAATGGGTGGGGAACCTTGGCTATAAATAACCCCATCTTCCTTGTGTAAATCATCCAACACACTTGTATCTCAATTCATTCAATACAAGTTTAGTTTTTCTCTCTAGCATTCTCTTCCCATTTTTCCTTCCTCGTTTATGCAAGCTTGCTTGCCGGCTTAAAGCCATTGTGTGGGTGTTGAGTGCTTGTTGGGCGAGTGCTGAAGCACTAAGGCTGACTTGGGTTCTAAGTGCCGAGATAAGGGTTGAGCCCAAGGCCGCACGGAAGGTGGTCTTAAGTATCGCCCCGTGACAGTTGGTATCAGAGCGGTTGCAATCCAGGTGTTCGACAGAAATCCAGATTGTGCGATCTATGGTTCGATAAAATTCCCAAACCAGAGGGAAGTATCTGCGACCCAGGTGCTCGACAAAATTCCCAAGCAAGTAAAGAGGTGATTTAAAGGAAGGAATGGCCACTAGCGGATCAAACATGCCCGAGGAAACTCTCGAGGTCAGAGAGACGCGTGCTGGTCGGAAGGCAAAGTCCGCCTCACGAGACCCAATCCCTGGGCTGGATGCTAGGCTATCCAGGGTGGAGGTAACCGTGGGTGAGACACGTGACCGCCTTGATGTGCAGGAGGAGCACATGGAAGAGCTTCATGCTCGAGATGAAGAACTTAGAGGGGAAGTTCAAGAGATGGTAAGGGAGACCTTTGAGACGGCCATGGAACGAAACGCCCAACTGGCAAAAGAAATGGAAGCCTTGAGGCGTGAGCTAGATGAATTGAAAGAGGAAGTGCGGACAGCAAGGGCCAATAGTGTCCGAGAGGCTGCCGCACATACAGAAGTAAGGCTAGATGTGCCTAAGCCGAGAGAATTCCGAGGCCGGAGGGATGCCAAGGAAATAGACAACTTTCTCTGGGGGCTTGAGCAATACTTTAAAGCCACTGGGATCGTGATGGATGACCGACGGATCATCGCGGCATCCATGTATTTGGGAGATACCGCACTGCTTTGGTGGAGGAGGCGGTGCGATGATAGGTTCGGTGGAGCACCGGTACTCACGTGGGCTGATTTCCAGCGGGAGTTACGACAGCAATTTTACCCCGAATATGCCATGGATGAGGCAAGGGGCAGGCTGCGACGGCTGGTCCAACGTGGGGAGATCCGGGAATATGTGAAGGATTCAGTGAGCTGCCCTTCAAGTGGTGATCTAGGGAGAGGGAGGCCTCTTCACCTTCATGGATGGTTTGAAACCATGGGCCAAGCAAGAGTTGCAGAGGCGAGGCGTGCAAGACCTCACTCGAGCCATGGCAGTGGCCGAAAGCTTGGTAGATTACTCCCGAGCCGACAAGGACAAACCTACGCCATCCAAGCCAAAGGATAAAGGTAAGGGATGGGCTGATAAAGGTAGGCAGTACAAAGAAAAGGGCTGGGCGGACAGAGATAACCAGCCCAAGGATGGTGGCGAGGGCAAGCCACAATCAAAATGGAGAGGTAATTCTGCCTCGAAATGGAAATCTTTCAGAAACAAGGACCAACTGAAGGGTTGCTTCTTGTGTGACGGACCACATCGGGTCCGAGATTGCCCAAAGCGCACCAAGCTAGTGGCGATAGCCTCGGAGGAGGAGCCACAATCAGACCAGGCGGCGCGATTGGGCTCAGTGCTGCTGGGGGCAGTAAGCAAGACGAGTAGTCGAGCCAAGGGGCTCATGTACACCGACATGATCATGGCGGGACAACCAGTGGAAGCGTTGGTAGACACTGGTGCTTCTGAACTCTTCGTGTCCGAACAGTGTGCCGCCAAACTAGGCATTAGAGCCAACAGTGCAGGCGGCTGGGTAAAGACAGTGAACTCCAAGAGAGTGCGCACGAAGGGTATTGCCAAAGGGATCGATGTGCAGCTTGGACAGTGGCATGGGGCTGTGGATATCGAGATCATCCCGATGGATGACTATGATGTAGCCGTAGGAATTGGCTTCCTGGACAGAATCCAAGCCGTTCTCATGCCACACAATGACTGCATCTGTATCTTGGATCAAAAAGGGCAGTGCGTAGTACCGGTCAGACGAGGGCGCACTCAGCCAACGAAAACATTGTCTGCCATGCAGCTAGCCAAGGGCGTACGCAAGGGTGAGCAAACATTTGCTGCTGTTTTGAGTCTAGAGGACACCCCCGGCAGCATGATTGAGGCGCCGACGGAAGTGCTTGAGGTGCTGGAGGAGTTTCATGATGTGATGCCTCCAAAACTGCCGGGTCACTTACCCCCTGTACGAGAAGTGGATCATCACATTGAACTAGTGCCAGGGGCACAGCCACCCGCTAAGGCACCGTATCGGATGGCGCCTCCTGAGTTGGCAGAACTGAGAAAGCAACTCGGGGAGCTCATTGATGCTGGGTTCATCAGGCCGTCCAAATCCCCTTTTGGTGCGCCGGTTTTGTTTCAAAAGAAACATGATGGGTCATTGAGGCTATGCATCGACTACCGAGCTTTGAACAAACTAACGGTGAAGAACAAGTACCCAATCCCGCTCATCGCTGACTTGTTTGATCAGTTAGGTAGCGCACGCTGGTTTTCAAAGCTGGATTTACGGTCCGGGTATTACCAAGTGAGGATAGCTGCAGGGGACATCTCCAAGACTGCATGTGTAACTCGATATGGGGCATATGAGTTTTTGGTTATGCCGTTCGGATTAACAAACGCGCCGGCAACATTTTGTACCCTAATGAACAAGGTATTACAACCCTTTCTGGATAAATTTGTTGTTGTTTACCTTGACGATATTGTAGTCTACAGCCATTCGTTGCAAGACCATGTTGACCACCTACGACAAGTTTTTGAGGCTCTCAGACAACATGAGCTGTATGTAAAGAAAGAGAAATGTTGCTTCGGTTTGCATGAAGTGCCGTTCCTTGGGCACATTGTGGGAGATGGCAAAATCCGGATGGACCCGTCCAAGGTGAGCGCCATTCAAGAATGGGAACCGCCCACCAAGGTAAGGGAGCTAAGATCGTTCCTTGGGTTGGCCAACTATTATCGCCGGTTCATCGAGGGGTACTGGGCATTGCTGCACCACTCACCGACATGTTGAAGAAAGGTCGAGCTTAACGCGGAGTAAGCCAACACGCCTTCGATCGGCTGAAACAAGCAGTGAGCGAGCAACCGGTGTTGGGACTACCAAACCATATGCTGCCATATGAAGTGCATACAGACGCAAGCGACTTTGCCATTGGCGGTGTACTGATGCAAGCCGGGCATCCAGTTGCATATGAGAGTCGAAAGCTGAACGATACCGAGAGACGGGTATACGGTTCAGGAAAAGGATGACGCAGTGGTACATTGCTTACGGACATGGCGACATTACTTGTTGGGGCCAAATTGTGGTGCGGACAGACAATGTAGCCAATCCTACTCCAAAGCCAGAAAAAGCTAAGCCCAAGAGCAAGCTAGGTGGCAGGATTCTTGGCAGAATTCGACTACGAACTGGAGTATCCAGGCAAGGCTAACGCCGATGCCTTGAGCAGGAAGGCTACACTGGCTGCCATCTTGCACACAGAGCTGCTACCGTATCCAAGATGGCATGGCAGGCGACCCGACGCACAATCCATACTGGAGCATGCCACGACAGGCAAGATCAGACGGTTTTGGCAAGCGAAGGCTAGTGTACACCAAGGGCAACAGGCTCTATGTTCCTCAGTATGGGCTTGCGGAAACAACTGCTGAAGGAATGCACGACAGCCATTGGGCGGGACATCCGGGAATGCACCGGATGCTGCATTATTGAGCTCCGAACATATTGGCCCAGGATGGAAGATGATGTTGAGAGCTACGTCCGGACTTGCTTGGTATGCCAACAGGACAAAGTCGAGCAGCAAAGACCGAGGGATTGCTCAACCCTCTGCCAGTGCCGGACACAACCTTGGGACAGCGTGAGTATGGACTTGATCATGGGGCTGCCCAAAGCGGATGGGTTTGGCAGTATTGGTAGTGGTGGATAGGTTCTCAAATACGTCACTTTCATACCAGCCACAAGGGATGTCTTGCAGAAGAAGCGCCAAGTGTTTTTGAAGAACATCGTCAAACATTGGGCGTTCCGCGCACCATCATCAGCGATCGGGATGGCCGTCACGGGAAAATTCTGGACTGAATTATTTAAGCTGGTGGGGTCTGAACTGTGCTTTTCACCAGCAACCACCCACAGCGGATGGTGGCAAACTGAGCGGCGGAAGCGAATCGTTGCTGGAGCTCTACTTAAGGCACTTCGTGCGGGGCACGCAGTCCGACTGGCAAAAGTGGCTTGACATAGCACAATTTTCGCATAACTTACAGCGCAGCGAGTCCACCGGTCAAAGCCCGTTTGAAATCGTGATTGGACAACAGCCCCACACACCAAGTGCCATTGCCGTGGGCTATACTGGTTCAGCACCAGCTGCATACAAGGCCGCCAGAAGCTGGGAAGAGCAGCAGGACTTGGCCCGAACATGTCTCCACAAGGCTGCCAAGAGGGCAAAGAAGTGGGCAGATCAAACCCGACGGGAAGCTCATTTTAACGAAGGAGACATGGTAATGGTAAAGCTACATCTAGTTCTAAGGAACAGAGGCTTGCACAAAGGTCTTGTTCGAAGGTACGAGGGGCCATATCAGGTAATCAAGAGAATCGGCCAGGTGGCATACAAGTTGGACATGCCGCTCAAGCCAAAGGTGCACCCGGTATTTCATGTTAGTATACTAAAGCCCTAACATGCGGATAAAGATGACCCTAGTCGAGGGGAAAGTAGTAGGGCTCCAGTGGGCATTCGAGCAGCATACGACAGAGAAATAGAAGAAGTGCTGGCCGATAGGGTACTTCGGCGGAAGCACCACATGCCCCAGCATCAGTACCTAGTAAAGTGGAAGGGACTGCCCGAAAGTGAAACTAGTTGGGAATCTAAAGAAGACTTGTGGCAGTTCAAAGATCGGATCGACGCCTTCCACACGGCAGCGAGGACGCTGCCAGCTTAGGTGGGGAGGGTGTCACGCCACAGCCAGACCCGCCAAGAGACCCAAGAGGGTGCCAGCCCACCAAGACCCATGTAGGGTGCCAGCCACCAAGACCCATGTAGGGATTTCCCTCCCAAATGAGCTTCTAGAAACCTTAGTTTCCCTCCCAAATGTTTGGAGGGAAATTTTTGGAGGGAAATCCTTTGGAGGGAAATTTTAAAGGGAAATGGGTGGGGAACCTTGGCTGTGGATAAGGGTGAGCCCAAGGCCGCACGGAAGTGGTCTTAAGTATCGCCCCGTGACATGTACACATGTTTGCTACTCTTGGTTATATAGAATTACACAAGTAATAATGAATTTGAACATTTGCTTGTGAGCATTATTCTGACTTCTCATCAGAACCTTGAGAGGACCTTCAGCAAGGTGCTGAGACTTGCCTAGGTCTGTCAAATACAGTTTAATTGCGTTTGACTCTGTTAATATTAGTTCCATTCAATTTTTGGGTGTATATCTGAACGGTTACCATAGAAATTGAGCCAATAACACAACTGCAATAGATATACAACTTGGCATAGGTCAAACATAATAGAAGCAAAACATAGCGTGCACAATAGAGAGGGATTGATGCTCTTCAAAGAACCAAATCAGCGTGTTGTTAAGAGAAGATATGGGCAGGAAAGTACTAACTGGAGAAATTGAGCAGTAATAGGGATTCAATTGATCAAGGAAAGCGGCTGGGCATGCTTGCCTGGTTTCATTACAAACATCTAGTTCGCTGGATCAGCTGAATAAGTTTAAAAATGCTGAAATCTCTCAAAGATTAGATCAGGTCTATTTTGACCCTCTAACCACTGACTTTTATTTCAACAATTGACCTCAAGCACCCACATTTTCTAAAATTAATTGAGTGATTTTTATCGACAAGGCGAGGCATTCTTACTGGTGATGTCATTGGACCTTACCAGGAAGTTGATGTCATGATGATCCTAGCATTTTCTTTTTGAAGAGGAAAGGAGGTTAGATTTTGGAGAGTACGGTTAAGGCAGTAATAAGGGTGGTTGCTCTCATACCATGTTAATATAGAGAATAGAGTGATTTAGCAGTGGAGTCTGCCAAAGTGGTGTGTTTATATTAAAATAATAGAAAACAGAGAGGGTGAACTACTCTTTACTTTAAGTTCTTTGCAAAAGTTATTTGGATTCGCAAATCCCTGCTAAGTTCTTAAACTGCAAACCAGAAAATATTGGTTTTTGGAATTTAAAATCCCTCCTTTTAATGAAATCCTTTTAAGAAATAGCTCATCTAAGCACACTTTTGTCAGCTGTGATACACTTCAAAAAATCTTTAATTATTGAGTCTTGTCTCAGTTTGTCCAGTGAGAAAAAGTTGCTCATGGCACTTCAAGGTTTTATTTAATCCTTTTTATCTGGTTTATGATCACTGCTTTATGACATTTTCTAGGTATTGCTGTTAAGATTTTTTGGTGTTACATGAATCAGGGGCATTGCAAGATGTTCTCCATTTGCATGATGTGCTTGCTAGAGTTTCACTCGCCAGGTTGTGCCATACGATATCCAGAGCTCGATCATTAGATGGTAAGTTTATTTGACAAAGCCTGCTTGCATTTATTGAATTCATTAGATGACTGTTTTCACAACTGTGTTTTGGGTAGAGAGGCCTGACATTAAGTCTCAGTTCAACACTGTGCTCTATCAACTCCTGCTGGATCCCAGTGAAAGAGTCTGTTTTGAGGCGATATTATGTATATTGGGCAAACATGATAACACTGAAAAGTATGCTCTTTATCCTATTTTTCTGCTTGACCTATCTTTGTTCAACTTTTATCATTCTTGTAGAAGGCTGTAGTTGCTTCAATGTGTTATTGTCACAACTTCCCAGTCTTTGATTTATATTCTACAGGACAGAAGAGCGGGCTGCAGGGTGGTATCGTTTAACTAGGGAGATTCTGAAGTTGCCAGAAGCACCATCTAATTCCAAAGATAAAACTCAAAAGACGAGGCGCCCACAACCCCTTATTAAACTTGTGATGAGAAGGTCTATAAAGTTCTTTCCTCTTTCCCCCTATTTCTGTGGTGTGGAACGTAATATCTTCATATGGTTTGATTGTTTTGAAAGATTTTTCTCTTTGAAGAATGGGTTATAGTCGGTTAATGCCCCCAACGTTTATCGACCTTTAATTGCATTCACATTCCATCTTTAACCAGGTTGGAGAGTTCTTTTCGTAGTTTCTCTAGACCAGTACTCCATGCTGCTGCTAGAGTGGTTCAGGAGATGGGAAAAAGCAGAGCTGCAGCAGTTGCTCTAGGCATACAAGATCTTGATGAAGGAGCTTATGTGAATACATTCGTTGAGACTGCAGAATCACTTGATTCAGATGTGAATGACAACCCACATCCCGAAGGTAATGTTATTTATTCATTAAATATTTATTTCTGTTGTACTTTATATTGGTTCATATCTATCATGTGGTCTTTTATGTAATATTTAGAGGTACCTCAGTGATCGATTTTGACATTCTTGTTTGTTTGTATTAGTGAATCAATTTTTTTTTAGATTACTGAACAGAAAGTTTTTTGTTTTCTTGAGGTTGCATATTTAGCTGCTTTCAAATCTGACTTGCACTTATACTTTTTTAGGTTTGTTTGCTCAAATCACTTATGGTCTGTTTGGGACCCCGAAATTGGGTTGGGGTGAATTTGAATTTGGGTCTCCAACCTCAAATCTATAACGGATTATAAAATGGGGCATTATTTTGAATTTGGGTTAAATCTGCAAAGAATTTGAGGAGCTCACATCCATGTATTTCATATACCCACTGAACCTATGTAATTACATGCATTGTCGGTCCTCAATGACTTGTTGATTGCTCATTTCCTCTCCTGCTCGGTTCCTACTCTTTCTCATACATACACCTAGCTTTGATGAGGGTGCATTGAAAACTCCAGTATCACCATAGTTTGAGACATTTTTCCTACATCAATCCCTAACCATGAAGAGCCATAGTTTCTTTGATTGCTTTCTCTCTTAAATTTTGCCTTTTTCTTTTGAGTAAGATTTTCTACTGTTTCCCTGGAAAATCTAGTGCCATGAGAAAAAAAGGAGAAAATGGTTGGCAGATATTGGCCATTTTTTATTTGGCAAAGAACAAGGGAAAAAAAGGAAAAATTTTGGTCAAATCCATGGTATTTCCAAATGCTGCAATTTAAAAACATATTTTAGGCACTGATATGTGGTTCACAAGGGTTTCTACATGATGGTGCCCGCAAATTTTTGTTATGTTTCATTGATTAACTAATTAAAAATTGGTGTGGTGAAAGCTATAATTTGGAGTTGATCAGTAATTAGGTAATGCTTTAGTTTTAAACGTTTACTAGTGCGTCCTTAGAAAACAGCTAATAATCCCCTTTATTTTTCCTAACTTCTTAAATTCATTTGTTTCATTCTTTTAAATTTGTTTATGAGTGTTGATGAAAATTGAAGTAATTTGATATCAACATATAGAAACATACTATCATTTTCCAAATTATAAAATTTCAACCATGAAAATTCAGATTCACATCCTTAACTCTTATATTTTATCCAATCAATGAGTTTTTGAATATATATTTTAAATACATGAATTTGGAATGCATATCCCATATTCAAATTTCTGTTCCCAAATGCTACCTATATATTTTATACCTCCTGGTGATTTAGTTTAGTTCAACCTTTTCCTTTGTATATTATAAAATCATTTGGGACACTTTTCTTATATTGTGGAATTCAGGTAACATGTAAATTAAATTACTTTTCTGGAATTACTCAGCTTTATTCTTGTAGTGCTTGCAGGTATTATTGATCATGGCACCTTCAGTATGTCATTTGTTGTATCTGTCTTATACTTTACTAGTTGCTTATGTACTCTTCTTTCATGGTTTTCATGCGTGGGCATGGAGGACGATGTATCATAGTGCCCTCCAAACTTGTGTGTTTATTGTAGCTGGTTAAAATTTTGTGGGTTAATGAAGTTTTAATGGTTTAAATATTTTCAGGTGTGAATGTTTTAAAGCCAGACAATTCTTACATTCTTTGTTCTTTTACAGTAGGTATCCGAAGAACCACCTCTGTATCTAATGCTGGTGGTGGTAAGGATACGATTGCAGGTATGCTAGCTTCACTGATGGAAGTAGTGAGAACAACTGTGGCATGTGAGTGTGTTTATGTTCGGGCAATGGTAATCAAGGCATTGATTTGGATGCAAAGTCCACATGAATCATTTGATGAACTAAAATCCATTATTGCATCGGAGCTTTCTGACCCAGCTTGGCCAGCAACACTATTGAACGATGTTTTGTTGACTTTGCATGCTCGTTTTAAGGTACAAAATGGACATCAAAACTTATAATCTGCTTTGGCTGCATGAAAATTTTTTTTGAAGACTTGTTTTTAACAGATTATTTTCTTTTAATGGTGTCTGTCTTCTCTAATTTATTTCTTGTTTGCAAATTATGTGTGGCTTTAGTAATTAATGGCCCTTTGGTGATGAACCTGTGAGGGAATTCTTAAGCTTCTTTCTATGAAGTCTATCCTCCTGTTCCTTGGCTGTATATTATGCTTAATAATAAATGGCCCTTTCCAATGAACTTGTGAAAAAACTCATCATTATTAATATGTAAATTAAATAACAAATTACTGAAGAAATTCTGCATTGAACAAAAAGTTATCACTCTTTTGGCTGCTATCAGTTAGTATATGAAATTAAGTGGTCTTCTAGGGTGGAAAAGGTATTAAAACAAAACAAGAATATATAACTTTTATTATTATTTTGAAATAATTGTGATCTTATTATTACTACTAGAGTAATTTAGACATCTATGTGTAAATATAATTATAATTCATTTTAACTGCATAACATATGAGGCCGTTGAAATTGTCTGCACCCCCGACCAGCAAGCTGTCAAATAACTTGGTATATCTGATGTCACCTTGTAGTATTCTTGGATTTATATTTGAAAGATTCTTCAGGTTTTTGGTTGTTACCTTTTTTAGTCACTTTTCTGTTTGTGGAAGCAAAACCTAAAAATTAGGCTTAGATAGAAAAGCAATAGAACTTTTAAAAATTTAAAAATAAATATATAATTTTTGTGGATAAAAAAGTACATGTTTGTACTGTTATGTGGAATAATTATGCTTCAAATGATCTTACAGTGTAACTTCTTGCTCGATTTTTGATAAACTATTTTTCTCCCTTTACCATTTGCTTTTGTTCTATGGCAGCTTTCAATGAAGCAAAAAGCCAATAGCAAAAGAAAAATGGTAAAAGAAAGAACCAAATATGTCGCCTTAATCATGTACTGTTGTCAGTTAAAATTCTACTATGTAAGTATACGTATTGAAAAGATAGTATATTAGCAAGCAGAGTATCGATTCCACAGAGAATTGATCTAAAATTTTACTAAGTACTAAAATTAGAACAAATTAATTTTATCCAAACAATCAAAATTAATTGATTAAATAAAACTAATTAACTAAAATTTAAACCAAGAAGAAAAATTAAAATAATAACTTGAGTAAATATCAAATCAAACAAGCCTAGGATTACAATATCGCTCATATTTCATTTAAATCTTACCTCTCTTCATTAACTTATTTGAACGGGTTGAATTGCTAAGCTAAAGTTCTAAATTATTTATAAAGGGTCTCCCGACTCATCTTATAAAAATATTTATTTTACTAAAACACTATATCCCTATGTGAATTGAAATTAAAACAAACTTATTAAGTTCAGGCACTAATCTGGCTACACATGGCCTATAGGTATATCACTATCCTATACGCAAATCAATTAATCTGATCATATGCTATCCCAATTTTAGTCTTCATTAAACTCTCTTTTTAAAGTTTGTTTAGGTTCTTAAATCAATTTAATTGGTGATTAGGCAATTAAAAGTATTGAGAATAAATTAGAATAAACAATTCAAATCCCATTAAAGATAAGCAAGAAAGAGATTAAAAGTTTAGATTACATGTGAGTTTAATTGTAACCTTAGAAAAATAAGTTAGCTCATAATATCTAATAAAGAAACTATCCAAAAAAATTTAGTTATGAATCCAAGCCAAAGAAAATAAGAAAAACACAAAAGT
>NW_018397257.1:171455-171613 GCF_002168275.2 Theobroma umbraticum | reverse complement strand
ACTAATAGTTAGAGCTTTGTGATCTTGGTTCTCTCTCGAATTCTCTTGTTTTTTTGCTTAGTTCTTGGCTCCAAATCTCTAGAATAGTTGCTTGTTGCCTCTTCTCTCAAATCTCTGAAAAAGGTCTCTTAAATAAGCTCCAAATAACTTAATTTTCA
>NW_018397257.1:147601-171434 GCF_002168275.2 Theobroma umbraticum | reverse complement strand
TTTTTTTTTTTTTTTGGAAAATCACCTAGCGCCACGGCGCTACTTCTCTAGCGCTGCAGCGCTAAGCTCTCTGGAAGTTCATATCGTGAGCTTCCTTTCACCAGCATTGCAACCTTGTTCTCACAGTGCTGTAGCGGTCTATCAACTTCAAACATGATTTTCACCATGATCTGTTGCAAACTGGGAAAGGTGGTAAACATAAAAGTTGTAGTCCTATCTCTTAGCTTTCTAATGGCTTAAGAATTATGTCAATTGGACTTCAAGAGTGAAAGATATGCTCCAAATACTGCATCATGTTCAGTCCATGAGTACTGCTTCAATGCTCCAAATTAAACAAATATTTTGACCACAATCCGGTCAGAACTGGGTGAATTGGTAAACATAAATGTTGTAGCCCTTCTTCTTAGAATTCTAGTGGTCCAAGAATCACCTCATATAGAGTTTTGTAGAGAGAGATATGGTCAAAATACCAAAACATATATAAATGAAGCCATCACCATACTTGCACTGATTTTCATCAAATGAGCTTTTTTCATCAATTTCCTACAAAAGTCATAAGAGAAATTAGCAATAACTACTCTTAAAGTAATTTAAAACAAAATAACATAAAATTTAACTAAAATAATCAAATTAATCACTTAACAAGTAATCAAACTCAAACTAGAAAAACACCAAAAATGCTAAAATCTAAACCAAAAATCTGAAAGATCTAGCTACTTAAGCCCCTAAAATGTGTCAAAATATTGTGAATAAAAGTTAATATAAAGAAGCTAAAGGGTCATTGATCCTAATGTGTTGAAATTATTAACACAAAATGGCTGTGTAGTGCTCAAGCCTTCAGAGAAAATTAGAAAGAAATGATTTCTAGGTTTTGGAGCTGTAAAGAACCAAATGCAATCTAAGGTATATACAATAAGTAAAAGTCAATTTAAAAGAAGCCAAAAGGTTATGGGGCAAGGAATATACAATAAATCACACAGGAGATGCGTGTGGTAGTCTAGCTTTTGGAAAAAAATGGACAAAAAATGGTTTTGGAGGTGTAAAAGAAATGGTTTACAATTGCGAATTTGAATGGGTTTGTTAATTGGATTGACAGCAAAAAGTTGGAAGTTGTAATATGGAGCACATTGCTGCAGTCACTTTCAGTGGAGAAAAGGTGTTTCAGGTTAATTTCTGGAGAGGTCTTTTTTTGGAAAGAGGATAGAAAATACCTAAAGTTCTTAGTGTTAAAATTCCGGGGCAAAGGTGCTTGATTTTGTTTAAATAAGGCTGGTAGGGATCTATGGTGCGAGGCTGTTCCAGCATACTGAAGAGCGTTTTCTGACTTGTTTACAAAGATTGGGATTATGACTTTAGAGACACTGTGTTGAAATATGATATGATGTAGAAGATGGTAGTTGATTGTTTCAAAATGCTAGTTTCAAAACCCAAATCAGTTGAAAGGCTACAGGTAGTTTAGTTAACAGAACTTGGAAGCAGATGAGTAATCTTTGGATAATCAAAATCTGAGTTTATTTCAATAGTGTAATAACTACTGTTTAAAGAAGGTAAATTCTAAAATGTTGTGAACATCTGATGTAATAGTTAACCCTGACCTTGACAAAGTCAAGTTATAATGACTTAAAGAAATTGAAATATCTAGATTTAAGACTGTACATAGGTTATATTTGTATTGGTGAATGTTCATTCTCAAGCAACAAGGTAGCTGAGCAATCATCTCACTTCTGTTATCCCAAACAAATTGGCATTTGTATTGACCTTGTTGTGATTAATCTTAAATTACTGAGCATGCATGTCAGACTTATTTATTTATAGATTGACTGGTAAGAAACATGCGTTAATACACATATCAATATACACTATGGTAATGTTATACAATCTTTAGGAAAAGTCAATGCATTGCTTCTCTACTGAGAAAGCACCTTCCATGTAGGATCAAATTCAAGACCTCCTGTAATTAAAGAAGCAAAAGGATTTGGGTTTCAGGCAAAAACTTGATCTTTATCATTCCTCAATACTTCAGAATCATGTGCAATTTAATAATCACTTAATGTACATCATCATCGTTATAGTAGTTATTGCAGATTGGTGGAACATTTGGATGTACAAAATCATCTTGTTCAGCTTCTTGATTAGTGTTCTATATATTTTGATTACCACAATTTTCATTTTAAATCATCACATAGAATTTTCAAGAATTTGAGTCCATAGAAATGATGGATGAAATTCTTCTAGTCCGTAGAAATGTTAATAGAAATTCCAATATCTTTTTTGAGACTTTGTAGTCTACTTTGATGGAAAGTAATGGAATCCCTTTGTCTTTGAAATTAATTGTAGTAGAGAGTGGGATGGAGCAAAAGAAAATTCCTCTTGGGTACAAAATGCAGTCGATTCTAAAAGACTTGAAGATATAAGATTCTATTACAATAATCTTGTTATTTATAAAAAGATAAATCCTAAAATCCAAGTTCTTGTTTAGTTTGAATTTTTGTTTCTTAGTCTGTATATGATCAATGAATAACCAAATAACTAAGTTTGGACACCCTTTTTGATTTCCAGAAAAGTGGAGAACTGTTTTAAATTGTTTTCAACTAGTTTAACTAAGTTTGGAAACTTTTGATTTCTAGTTTTCCAAAATTGAAATACTTGCCTTATGTCATCTATAATGTTTAGAGCAAAAATGGAGATGGAAAATGGAAAGATTTTTTAAAACTAAATAGGCTCCAAATATGTCAAATGATAACCCCGGAGATATCTCTTCTTCAAATAATATGGTAGGTTGAATAAAATTAATTAAAAAGAAAATAAAATCATGTGAGATGACTAGCCTGGTGAATATTTCTTTGCCATTGGTCTCACATAAGCCAAAGGTTTAAAAGGGTTAATTATTGATTTGGTGCCCGTACTTATCAAATTGTAGATTTTGGTCCCTCTTCTTTGATTTTAACAAAGTAAGTCTTTGTATTTTTATTAAATGTTGGTTTAGTCCCTTATCAGTAAGCACCTTTAAATTGATGATGTGAACCATTGAATTGATGACATGGACTATAAATTTGGTGACATGGCTACTTTATTCTAATGTGACAAGTTACATGATAGTCTTTTTACCATTTGGAATGTGACACATAATTCCAATTGTCGACAAATTCATTTGTAGTGTTTTTTATTGAAAAAAATTCTTTTTAATTGATATTTCATGTTTTTAGTTGTCCAAAAAATGCCATGTAACTTGTAACATCATTAATTTGATGGTTCTCATCAGTTTAACTGTTCCGTCATCAATTTAATGGTGCTTATTTATAGAGTGACCAAAATCAACACTTAACAGAGATACATGGACTTAATTTATTGAAATATAAGGCAAGGGACCCAACTACCTGATTTCATTAGTACGGGGATCACATCTGTACTTTAATCACTTAAAAAGGTATAACTTTAAATCCCTTGATACCATTAGGGAATCTTGTTGGATGTTATGGACTAACATTGGATTTTAGGGTATCATGTTTCTAGGTGTTACCTCCATTGAAAGAGTTTTAGGTCCTACATTTGACACTAGGCTTTGGGTAGAGGTGGATGTGGCCGGAAGAGTGTTACCACCTGTTCCATAATCAACAATTGATTTTATTGGTGCATATATACATGGTGCTGTGTCCCTAAAACTTTGAGCTCATTTAGGTTTGGTGCGAATGCAGAAACATGATATGATGATGCTAGATATGGCTCTGCCCCTAGAACATTTATTGATTTATTTCACTTCTTTATCAGGCAACACCAGATATGGCTGTCACTCTTTTAGAACTTGCAAGGATCTTTGCTACTAAAGTTCCAGGGAAGATCGACGCCGATGTTTTACAACTTCTTTGGAAAGTAAGTTTCCTTTTAATTCTCTTCTATAATAAATTTTAACCTGTTGCTTTATCTGCCTTTACTTTTTGTAGAGTAAATTGCTCCCGTTGTCCCTAAAGCTCAACCCAAATATCATATTCATTCTAATAGTTTATAATAGCACATTCTATTCTCAAACTTTTAATTCTTATCGGAAACATCTTCTGTTAACTTACTGTTAAATAAACCATGAACTCACCAATTGGTAGACACGTGTTGCTTAGATGTAACTTCTAGCTGGCAGGAAGGAGTAAGCAGTTAGATAGATGGAGGGAGTTTTTTTTATACAAATTAGAAGTTTGAGAACGTAAATGTGACGTTCAAAATTGGTGGAACGAAAAGAATATTTGAGGCAAACTTTAGAAACAATGCATGAAATTTACTCTTTTTTGTAGGTTAATCATATACTTTGCACATATTATTCAGCTACCTGCTTCTAGCTGTCTGTCCTTTTTACATTTAAGTTTATCATCTTCTATGTACTAGAGTGGTGCCCCACAATTTTTTATTAAAAATAATTTTAAATTACATAATATTATAAATAATAATAATAATAATTAAAGAGACATAATTTTAAATTTAAAAACATTATAAATAATAGTAATAATGATAAATTAAAGATAAATATTTTAAAAAATCATTATTTTAAAAATATTTTCTCATGTCTTACTAAGCAAAATTTTTTATTTAAATAATTTTTTTGAAAACATTTGATTTTTTATATCTTAATATATGCTAATTTTGATATAATCATATTTTGTTAATTACATGGTTCTAATAGCAAAATCAAATTCATATTGAGAAAATATAATATTTTAAAAGTAATTATTGATAAGCTACATAATTGATACAATAAAATTATTAAAATAAAATGAATATTTTTTGAAAGTCAAAATAAAATGAATATTAATTACACTTATTAAAATTATTTTAGTTTTAATGATGAAATTTTCTAAGTAATCTTCAATTTTAATTAATACTATTTTATCTTATGCCTTTATAATTATTTAGAATTAATCCACTTTGTGATTCCTATCATGTCTTATTAAAAGTTAAAAATTTGTTTCACTTCAAACTTGGATGAAATCCCGAATATCCACCCAAATATATTTTTTTATATTTTTAGTTTATAAGAAATATATATATATATATATTCCCTAAAGGGGACAATAATGCACACAGTAAATTTGTGTGTGAGTATTGAGAGAATAGATCAACCCTCACTTTTTTATGCAGCAAAAGACAGCCAATCACTTACCAGAGTATTAAAAAAATAAAAAAAAACAGATAAAAAGCTCACATCATGTTCCAGGCGAGTGAACAACACTGTCCAATCACAACCCAACACTGTGGATGCTGACACGTGGCAAAATGAGGAAGCCGCTTCGGGGCTTCCTTTTAAGTATGTAATAGATTTGTTTGTATGCTTGTAGGTAATTTTATGTTAAGTTACAATAATATGCATTGATTTAGTGTTCACCCACTTTACCTATTTATAGTTAAAATATTATATAATTGGGGACAATGAAACATAGTATTGATTGATTGAATTATTGCTATATTATTAGACATGTCTTGTTGGAGCTGGTCCTGATGGGAAACATACAGCATTGGAAGCAGTCACTATTGTTCTTGACCTCCCACCACCACAGCCTGGATCAATGTCAGGATTTACATCAGTAGACAGGGTATCTGCATCTGATCCAAAGTCAGCTCTGGCATTACAGAGATTAGTCCAAGCAGCTGTAAGGATTGTTATTCAATAGAATTATGCTTGCATTTTCAGTCACTGCTATGCTAAAGTGAGAAGCTGTCAGGTGTGGTTCCTTGGGGAAAATGCTAATTATGCTGCTTCAGAATATGCTTGGGAATCTGCAACACCTCCTGGTACTGCATTAATGATGTTAGATGCAGATAAAATGGTTGCTGCTGCCAGCTCCCGTAATCCCACTCTAGCTGGTGCACTGACTCGACTCCAAAGGTGTGCTTTCAGCGGAAGCTGGGAGGTATGAGTTTCAACTGAGGTGTTTATTCTGTGGTTAAATCTTTATTTCCTGTATTGCTAGGGGAGTGAGATAAACATAGCATGATCTGTGCTTAGCCAGTAGCAACATTAACTAAGAACTATAATTGGCTTTAGATGGTTTCTAAGCATATGCTTGCATTACCTAATACGTGCTAGTGTGTAATATAATTATATTTTTCTGTCATATAGTTGACACTGTGGATCTATGCTTTTATGGGAATTCTCTATATTTTCCTTACAAATGGATAGGTTAATTTTTTGTAGTATGCATTATATCCACTTTTCCCTTTAGTTTCTCTCCTTACAGTATCCTCTATTTTCATATTCATAGGTTTTGCCTGGTAAGAAAGAAAAGTGAAAAGATAGAAAGTAAAACGAAGGGAATCTTTTATTTTGTAGGAATGATGTTTTCCTCTCACTGTTGTTTCCTACAAAACCTGGGTAAAACTCGTCTCTCCTCTTTTTCACACTGCTTTCTGTTTGGTACCAATTTTAGCCTTAGCTTATGGTGGGAACTAAGAGAAGAAGGGAATCAATGGAATTGGAAGGACAGGAAAAGAGTGCAAAGGTAAGATAAGTTTCCTATTGTTTGGATTACTGAAAAAGGAGGAAATGGGAAGGGATGGTTGTCTTCCTAGCCTTTTTGGATTAAAGAGTTTTAAGGGAAAGAAATGACAGCTTATTGTGTCCCTTCAACAATTATCTGCTTTATATGCTAAAAAGAAATAGTAAAATAAGGGAAATATTGTTTTATATAAATTGATTTCTTTTTAATAAGTTGAGGTTTAAAAATAAAAATGAAATTTGGAGGATTTTGGAGGGGTATATGTAGTCTTAACTCCCTCTATTAAAAGTTTTATAAGGAAAAGGTACCATTTCCCCTCCATTTCCTTCCATTTCCCTCCCCAATCCAAACAAATCTTTGGGTTTTCTACATTGTTGCACATCACAATCCAGTTTCTACATCGTTGCACATCACAAGCTTATTGCACATGCTTGTGGTTTTCTTATCCTCCCTAATCCTAAAAGAAATAGAACTCCTATTCACATTAGCAGTTCATTAAATATTTGTGTCTGAAAATAGAAAACTAACATACTTAACTCTTAGCAAAACCTAATGGGATAAGGAAAACCCTAAGATACTAAAACCTAATGCAAAATGTAAAATACTAAATACAAACCTAAACCTAAAAAAAATTACAATTAAACCAGTAAAATACAGCATAATAACAAATGAAAATTTTAAGTAAGTTAATACCTCAATTAGTTTCTTTGTATCATGCATCAAAGACAGTAGCTTGTGTGGCGTCAACCTGATGGATCATCTTGGTTTTGTTAGAATATTAAGGATGGCAATGGAGCAGGGCAAGCGCGGGGGTTGCCGCACCCATCCCACCCACCTAGACAACCAAGCCACCCTGCTCAAATTAACTTTTTTTAATAAAAATTGTTTTAGATGAAGTGTTAACACAAAATATTTATGTAACTTTTACCTTCATATCAATAGCTACAAAATTTTGAAAAAAAAAAAACATTTCAATTTAGACATTAACTTAACTATCATAATCTTAAAATGCAAATGGAAAGTCTGAATAACTCATCTTACCTTCATGAAACCCCTGATGTAGCTTTCTTTGAGTATTTAAACTTTTTTTGGCTATAATGGTTGTTCTAGTGTGTTGTTTATGTTGTCGCTGTTTGCCCTAAGCTTAGTCAGGCAATAAGCTATTTGGAGAAGGGCTGTGAAGAATTTGTTGTCCTGGTTATGTTTTCTCCAGCTTGCTCTGTGTAGACTATTGAATTGGTTACAGTTGTCCCCATTTTTGCTAGAAATGGTGTATCTTCGACTTTCTTGATCTTTAGAAGTGAGTCACTGTAGAGCCTAGGAGACAAATTTATATAATTTTCATTTTGTTGCTGGAGAGGTTGCCTTATAAAATGAAAGTTCTATGACATGTGACAGTAAAACTATTCATTGTAAATAATTACTTTTGGAATCTTGCAACTTTCTTTAGTTTTTGTTGATTGACATGAGCATTAAATTTTTTGATGTGATCCTTGGTAATCTTTTGCTTTGGCTATGATGGCAATGGCTTCTGTCATTCCTTATCATTGAAATTTATTTCATCATGTAAGGTACTACATGTGATGTTGCTCTAATTTCCAAGTTTCTGTATTCTGTTTGATTCATATGGACGTCTTAGGTTCGCATTGTTGCTGCTCAAGCTCTTACAACAGTAGCAATCCGGTCTGGTGAGCCCTTTAGGCTACAGATCTATGAATTTTTGCATGCCTTAGCACAGGGTGGTGTACAGTCTCAATTATCAGAAATGCATCTTAGTAATGGAGAAGATCAAGGAGCCAGTGGTACAGGGCTCGGAGTTCTAATTACTCCAATGATCAAAGTTCTTGATGAAATGTATAGAGCACAAGATGACTTGATCAAGTATGAGTGTAAAACTTTCCTGCTTAATGGCAATTTTCCTTTCCTTTCATAAAGATGAATGAGTTCCTATTGTCCATAATCAGGGAAATACGCAACCATGATAATGTAAATAAGGAATGGAAAGATGAAGAGCTTAAGAAACTATATGAAACCCATGAGAGGCTGCTGGATCTTGTTTCACTGTTTTGTTATGTTCCACGAGCGAAGTATCTCCCTTTGGGGCCAATAAGGTAAAACCTATTACATTTATTTGTAGTGGTAAAGGAAAAACAAGACTGTATCTTGTTTGAACAACTTGAAATTCATCATATGCTTCTGTTTTCATGTTTATGGTATTTCATTCTATTTGAAAGTCAAGTTTTTCTGACGGTTCTTTTTTCCCCTCTAATCTTTGTGAAGTGCGAAACTTATTGACATATACCGTACACGGCATAATATTAGTGCATCAACTGGTTTGAGTGATCCAGCTGTTGCCACTGGAATTTCTGATCTTGTTTATGAATCTAAACCGGCTGCTACTGAATCTGATACACTCGATGATGATCTAGTAAATGCTTGGGCAGTCAACCTTGGTGATGTCCCGGCACTAAACAGGGTAAGAAACTATACTTTATTTGATTTTGATTCTAGCATGCTTCTGTTTAAGAATTATGATTCTGAATTGAAACACCTAGTTGGGGGCCTTTGGGGATGGGAGGAAGGAAGGGAGGGGGAAATGTACAACTGTATGTGAGGCAGATTCACAGGACTAAATATTATAAGGATCAGTAATTTATGTTGGAGAAAAAGTGTTTCACAGATCAATTGGAAGGCTCTCTGAGGATTGAAACTATAAATAATATTTAAAATGATTGTGCTTCATTGTACAAAATGATGACTACCATCTGGAAGAATCCACTATGCAGTAACCAAACACCAAAATACTGCTTAGGAAATGGTTTTCATTTAGATAACCTCTGGAGGCTCTTATTACTTCTTGACAAGTTCTTGATATCTCTCCGATGTGTTCCGTATAAGAGTTGAGAATTGAACGTAGTATCGGTTTATGTAATCCAGTATTATGTGAAGAAGCAAAAACTAAGGGGAGTCTCCACATTGAGTTTGAATTGACATATTCATTAGCTCTTGTTTGCATGATATGGTCATTTACTTTTATACTAGAACCTGAGAAATTATAAAGGAATCAAGTGTTTTACTAGTGCTGCTAATCACTAAAACAAAGCTGCTTTGGTTGGTCGGGCTAAAATAGTTCAGCAGTCAACATTTCCAAATTTTTTGTTGGTGGTATGTGCACAATCCTTGCTGTAAAGATCCTTTAAGTACCCAATAACCATCTCCCTCAATATGTATACGGGTAGGTGTTGTTACGCTGTTCATGCATAACGAGCGTGGCTGTTTCAAGTTCCAACTTAACAGGAAATTGAGTGCTGAGTTTTACTGGGGAGGGACTTCTTTGAAGGTACTTGATGTAGTAGGGAAGTAGGAGGTATTAAAATAGAAATGTGGCTGAAATTGATATAGAATTGAAGTTCAAGGAGAAATATTAGTGTTGTAGAACCAGTGAATGGTACAAACAAAATAATATGGCTACTGAAATTGAGCCTAAATGGCGTATATGCTAGGCTACAGCAGCTTTTTAGTTTTAGCCTTTGATGACAAATAATCCTCATCTAACCTTGCTAGTCCAAACTCGCTAAAAGGTTACACATGAGGCACCCAACCATTTAATTTAAAGGGTAAATTACACTTGCACTGCTTCTGGTTTAAAGTTTTCCTATTTGACACCTTTGTGATATTTTTCACCACATTTGGCACCTTAGGATCCAGTTCTGTTCCCAAAGGGGATTATGTCATTAATTTCACCTGAAAAGTTGTAAGAATGCCCTTAAGGGTGAATGAGAACAATACTTTTTGAATGTGATGTCATGGTTCTAGAGGATAGCCATGAATAATAGATCAGGAAAGATGTCATGGTCCTAGAGGGGAGCCATGAATCTCGCAATAGCTGTGTGCTGGAGTGAGACTGGGTTTAAGTGTTCACACTATTTTTAACTTGTGAGGTGCCTTTTGCGGGACAAAATCGTGAGGCCCAATGGGCCAAAGCAGACAATACCTTGCAGGTTGGTGTGGACCATGATGGTATTAGATCCGGCTGTGGGGTACTAGCAATGTGCCGTTGAGGACAGTGGGTCCTTGTTGGAATGGGGGAAGACGTCACGATTCCAGAGGGGCGCCATGAATCCCACATCGGGGAGGATGGCATGGTCCTAGAGGAGAGCGATGAAATCCACATCAATTGTGTACTAGGGTAAGACTTGAATATTTAAGTGTTCACACCAGCTTCAACTTGTGAGGCACCTTTCGTGAGATAACATTAGGCCAAAGCGGACAATACTTTGCAAGTTGGTGTGGACCATGACATGAGGTATTTTTGTAATTTTATAGGATAAAACTAACAACGTAACCAACTTTGGGATTGGTACTGAACCCTATGGATGCTAAAAGTGAAAAAAAAAAAAGGATTTTATGTGGAAAAACTTGAAATAGTGTATTTAATTTACCTTAATTAAAGTTTAAAACATAATTATTTACTATAGGTTGTAACATAGCAAATTCTTCGATGCTTCTCCATTACTATTCTAGTTCATCGTTTGGCAGAGAGCATTCTTGGTGTTATCATAAACTGTTTTTATGCTTGTGAGCTTTGATAATTTGGAAGGGACCTTTGATATCTGTGGGGATGCATTACCTCCCAAACATGATAGGAGCCTATTAGGTTTTATGGAGTACCATTCTTGCATTTAAATGGTCAAGCTCATTTTTTGGATGGTTTTGACCCTGCTATTAAAGCTTGCGCCATTCTTTTTTATTTCCATTTTTATATCTAATTTTACCAATAAAAGGTGTGATATCTTTAGCCTATATTATGTTTAATTGTGAACTGCACAGAACACACTCTAAACAGTCTCACGTAGGTCTGAGGATGATCTACAAAAGTTTTTCTTGTGTAATAATGTTTGTGTCGAGAGAGAAGTTCCAATGTTACTTTTCAGGAGCAAATGAGGCTTAATTCTATTGTTGTGAAGAGAAATTCCAATGCAACTATATCTTTTTAGTCGTGACAACTAATGTTCCAAGTGAGGTTCACGTCATCTCTACTGTATGCTAGGTCAATGAATTTCTGGCTGGTGCTGGAACTGATGCTCCAGATGTTGATGAGGAGAACATTATCTCCAGACCTTCTGTTAGTTACGACGATATGTGGGCCAAGACACTTTTGGAGACTACAGAAATGGAGGTATGAACTCTGCCAAATCCCTCTGAAGTTGGTTGGTATAGGTTGAGTTGGACTTTTGAACTATGTACACTTCCTAGCTATTTGAGATATTTGACTCTTTCAGTGGCTATCTGAATGCAGGAAGACGATGTCAGATCATCAGGATCATCTTCTCCGGAGTCAACCGGATCAGTTGAAACTTCCATATCATCCCACTTTGGTGGAATGAGCTATCCTTCATTGTTCAGTTCACGGCCAACTACTTATGGGGCTTCACAACCTGCGGTATATATAATGCAGTCAATATTCTATTTCAATAATATATGGCTATTGAATTTAGGTGCATAATTTTTTCTGTAAGTGTAAGCTGGACCAGTGTTTAGATGATCCAGTAATTCTTTTGATATACATAGGGTAGAAGTAGCCATTCATTCATTCTAGTTTCTGGAAGGATGGGTTACCTACTAACTTTAAGCAACAGCCACTTGATTTTTTTTATTTATTCATGGGTTGATTAGAAACTAGTGCTGATGAGTATGCCTATTTGATTGTACTATCCTTTGATTTTATAAAGTGATGCTTCCCTCTACTATTAGATATGCCCTTAATTTGCTGTTAAGATAATTGTTTTGTTTGAAAGAAAAGCTTATGTCCAATTTAATATATATGGCCCAAAGTAAACGATTAATTATGTATGATTATTATGTATTGATTTTCAATGAAACCTTTATTCTTTTCCAACTATATAATCATTTTTAGACTAAGCTACAAAGAGTGATTTCCAATGTCTTAATATAAAAGCGATGTGTTACATAATCAAATTATGAGGTGGTAATATAAATAACATGGAAGGTTAATGCATGCTTCTGTTTTTAGTTATTCATTAGTGATGTTACAGTACAGCTGGTAGCATTGTGCCCCCTTGAAATTTCTAAGTTCCTGCCTTAACTGTTAAGGGCTCTCTTTCCTGTGTAAGATACTATACTCATAGTAGTAATTCAAGTAAATGTAAGGGCAGCGCATCCTTTACAAAGGGTAGGGTAAGCCCCTGACAATGCTACAATTGGCCACCCTTCTTAGTGTCATAATTTTCAACTATATAGAGCTCAGCTCAAATGGGAATGGGACTGTCTGCGCTAACAGATACTCTTGCAAGCATATATATATTGAAGACTATCAATGCATTTACAGCGTGATTGCTGCTTGACGTAAGGTACAAAATTGTTTATTGGTGCATGTGCGTGTTCATGGAGCTGGGTGCGTTGTTCTGGTAGCAAGAACTCTGCTTGTTAATAGTTAACGAAGTGAAATGAACTGTTTCTGTTGTCATTGTGGTTGTTCTTATCATTTTTCCATTTTGACATGGCTCAATTTCTCTAGCAGGAGAGATCGGGGGGAAGCAGATTTAGCAATCCTTCATCTATGTATGAGGGCCTTGGTTCTCCTGTAAGTGTTCCTTTGCCTAAGCAATCTATTAATGTATCTGCTGATTTATGGTTTAGTTCTAATTCATCAGACACTCTCAGATTAGAGAAGAGCCTCCACCATACACATCACCTGGCAGGGAACAGTATGAGTCATTTGAGAATCCCTTAGCTGGGCGTGGGTCCCAGGGTTTTGAATCCCAGGATGATGATCGCTTGTCTTCTGGAAATCCGCAATTTGGGACAGCATTGTATGATTTCAGTGCTGGTGGAGATGATGAGGTAAGTTGACTTTTTGCTACCTGGGATTTGTCTTCAAATTAGAACTTATATTTCATTGTTCTCAACAGTTGTGCTTGCGTGTGTTTCAGCATGAAACCTGCTTTTAGTTCTTTCAGTTTCTGTGGGAAGTTGTGTATTAAGATTTTGTTATATAGCTGTGTAGACGTTTGAATTAAATAGGTTTTTGCCATGTGATTTATCTGAGTATTAATCTTGCTGCTATAAGTCAATCATCTCTATTTGATTTGGATGCCTATCTGCAGAAAATTAATTCATGGTTTCCTTGATTGCAGTTGAGTTTAACAACTGGAGAAGAGGTTGAGATTGAGTACGAAATTGATGGATGGTTTTATGTAAGTACTAAAAGAGAAGCTTTCAATTATGGCCATGGTTAGATATTAGATAGTCTAATATCTTTTAATGGTTCCGTTATGGAGTACATGCTGCTAAATTTTGACTTTTTGTTTTCCTTTTCCTTTCGTACCATTCCAAATATTGTCTTATCTTTGCTATAACTAGCTTAAATATGAAGTAGACTATTATGCTTGAGAAGTTTGTGGTATGGCTAAGGTACTGATTTCCCATACTTGCTGCAGGTGAAGAAGAAAAGGCCCGGCCGGGATGGTAAAATGGCTGGGTTGGTTCCTGTTCTTTATGTCAGTCAAACTTAAGTTGTCCATGTCATAATGGAATTTTATTCTTTTCTGCTCAGATAATTTTTTTTGAAAATTTATGATTATAAAGTTTTTCTTGGCAATCTACTAATATTTCTCGAGCATGAAACTTGACAGAAAAATCGGCAGTGTGCTGACTTTTGCTGTTTATATGTTGTTGTATGATGCATCATTCAATAGGTTATTTCCTATGTTTGGTTTCATAAACTATGGAAGAATTTAGTTAGCTTTTCTTTTTCTTGTTTATGTACTCGTTTTGGAGGGAGAGACTTGTATCGGTTGTGCACATAAAGTTTTAAGTCAATTTCATATGCATCAAATCGATTGAAAATATTAATCTTTTTTGAAAATGTGTTTCATAGTTAAAATGAATAGGTATTTTCTATTAATGTCAAATTTGGAATGCATGAACTAGGTGAATAAATTATAAATCATATGAAATAATTTAAAATTTAAAATTATTATTATATTATTGTATGTGGATCTCTTTTACATAATATATATTACTAAACTAATGAAATTATCAGCTTTTGCAAAACTTTTGTGAGATGAGCCATTACAAACTTAAATCTTATAATTTACAAACTTGTGTACTTGCAGCACTTATACTAACACGTAGTGATTATACTAACCTCAACCAAACCTAATAGTGTTATAAATTGTGAAACTTTAATTTTTTATTATGTAGAACTTAGAAAATATAAACCTTTTATGAACTATATTTTGGTTGTGATAATTGGATGGGTTTTCCAACCATTTGATGTTAAAATTCTTCAAAATGTGGTGTCATATTTGTGGATGATCGATCCCTAGAGGTATTATGGGTCAAGTTAGCTACTGGAAGTATCAAGCATTGATCCTTGAGGAAGGGAGGATCAATCCCTACTTAACAAACATTTGGAATAACTTCTGGAAATACCAAAGATCGACCCCCAACTTGAGGTTAATGGGTTGATCCCCAACAACTTGGTAGAAAATAAAAGCTTGAGGATCAACCTTTAAAGGTTAAAGAGCACTCGAGCATTTTGGCTTATTGATTGATGCATTATCCTCTTACTTAAAGAGTAGAGTTCGAATCTCTCCTCTCAATTATAAAAAAATATCCCTTAAGGTTTAGTGAAAAAAAATATAAGCCTTAACTCAAGTCATTTTTTTTATTGTTCATTCATTTAGTCTAAAATTAGTCCATAGTAGGCCCTAAACCCTCTCACAACCTCTTAAGAACCCATCTATTAAAGATCTAACCTTCCAAACTTGAATCTAAGATAAGATTTAGCATTTTTGGATTGGAAACTTATGATTATAACATAACTTTATATTTCTACGAATTTCAACATATTATCCCTTTATTGAGCCAAGGATTTTGGGGATTTTGATTCTTCAAAAAGGTTATGCAAGTGAGGATACTCAAAGTTGTTTAATATATGGTTTTGGTTTAAAGTTTGGAAACTTATTGGAATTTTAACAAAGGATATTCGATTACTCGACTAGTTTTGGAAATGGGTTTTGCTAGAAACTAGGAGACTCATGATAGGATTTATTGTGCTAGGTGATTGTTAAAGCTCGAAATTTTAGACGAGTAAGATTTTGGCAACTCGAAGCTTAGGAAAGTCTAATGATTCACACACATTAAGTGACATGATTGAGCATGAGGTCAAATCTTAGCACTAGCACATATAGAATGGTGGGCTATTCAACAATCACATCCATATTATTATAGGTGGGTATCTACTCAACTTAGGCATTCACCTAACCATACATTAATTGTACCTCATATATCCATTATAGGAAATTTGAATGAAAAAATTTAAAAGAGCTTGTCCTTATTGAAAATTAATATGTAGTAGAGATATTCTCATAATAGGTTCAAAAACTTCATTGAAAACATTTGTGCTCAAACATTTAGATTTATTGAAATCAATATGGCATTGAAATCGTTTATGTTAATCAAGGTGATAAATCATGCTTGGCGTTTATGTTAAAGCTCGAAATTTATATGTTAGTAATACATATAAATCATAATTAAATGTCAATTTGATAATTGATTTATATTTATAGATCATGAGTGGTATCTAGCAACACATCATGACCATCCAAATGTTAAAAAATCAATTAAAGAATTTGACAAAGCCCTTCAATGATAAGCCTTTCAGTGTAATGTAGTTTTTTCATCAAATATCTTAAATATGTTATAAAGCATGGCTCAGTGTCTACTTATAACATTTCATATTAGTTCTCATAATTCATGACTAACTTCTTGAATTTAGGAAACTAACTTTGCTTAAATTTATCATACTTTAGTCAAAGATTTTATATAAGTTAATTTAGAATTGAGAACAAGTGAGATATATTCTCTCATATCACTTGGAATGATGAATCTTCTCTTGACCACCCATCCACCTTCGTATGTTTCATGGCATACTTAAAACCACTCTGTTTAGGCACTTGATCGCCTTTAAACTCGAAAGGGTGAAATCAAAGAATGTCAATTCGGATACGAGATGACCTAGTGTCTCAAGTTCAAGGACTAGTTGCACGACTATCACATAAGAACATATTCCATAGACACTTAAATGAAATGTCAAATGGAGTTCTCATAACAAGTCATGTTCAATGAACTTTTTCTTTAATAAGCACCCACATGTTATCCTCAAGTATCCCATATACTCTAGTCTATGAGATCGATTGATTACTTCCCAAGTAAGAAGGCTTAACATCTACCAATCTTTAAGCATTTTCAATGCCCTATTTTGACAATGCAAGGACTAAGAACAATTTTAGGAACATGGTTTTGATGCATAATGATACCATAATTGTAACAAATTTACAATTCTCTTACAAGGTCTTTTTTCTCCATGAGCTTTATCCAATTAGTATCTAATATTATTGCACAAACATGAAGGAAAGCCTCTATCATATATAGTTATATGATTAAGTATGCATTAAATGATAATAAATATTTCTTGACTAATCTAATTAGCTTAAGGGTATATACCAACAACTAGTGTGGATGGTTAGATGCCACCTTGAGAATGGAGGATAGATGTCATATCCCATTTTCTAGAGGGATCGTGATCGACACTAAAAGCTACATGTGTATGGCCCATTAGACCTTAGCAAGTCTTTTTACATCATTCAAACATCATTTAATCACAATAGACTCATTTGGCATCATCATCGTCATACATACATAAGCATAGATCATCATAAACATAAAGGTAAAATACCTTGACCTCCATAAATTTTGATTTAAATTATACGGAGGTCCATTAGTTTTCAAAATAAACACTTTGCCCTAAGAGCACAAACATCGTTAATAAAAGTTGTAAAAAGACTAAAATGTTTTTTTTTATTTATTAATTTAAAAAATTATTATTATATTTTAAAAAATTTTAAAAATTAAAAAATTAAAAAAAAGAGTATTGATCGGCCAAAAGATGGGAGCACCAATGCTCTTAAGGAAGGGGGGCACCTAGTGCTCCCTAGATGGGTAGCTCTGACAAGGGCTCCTTTGGGGAGCTTCGGTGCTCCTCATGGGGAGTTATTTTTAATTAAGAAAAATAATAATAAAATAATATAATAGTAATTATAAAAATTAATTAAGGGTAAATCAAAGTGAGATTTTGGCTATTTTTCACTTTAGTGGGGTTTTCAATCTTGCAAAGATTGGTGATTCACCTTAGTGGGGTATTTAACTTTGCCATGATTGGTGTCCGTCACAACATCATCATCACCATAAAATAAAATGTCATCAAGACGCTAAAGTCATCAAAAAGATGATCATAAGTTCAAGATTGTAGAACTACGTCATCAAATTCAAGAATTACAAGAGCAACTCACAAGACATGATGTTTCTTGAATCAATAATAGCAGATCTAGTAATGAAGAGGATGAAATCAACCTTTTCCATCAAAATATGTCCTCTAATGATGAAATACCTATACATCAACTGAAAATCGTTGCTACCAAAGACTTGGGAATCAAAGTCGACATTTCTAAATTTGAAGGAAGAATTCACTCTGATGACTTCTTTGACTAGCTCTAAACAGTCGAAAGAGTTTTTAAGCTCAAGGATATTCTTGATGAAAAACGTGTGAAGCTTGTTGCAATTAAATGAAAGAAGCTTCCCTCAATTTTGTGGAAAAATCTCAAACGACAACTAGAAAAAGAAGGTCACAACACGATCAAGATATGAGATAAGATGCGTCAAGAATTCATGCGTAAGTTCCTTCCTGAGCATTACCGATAAGAAATTTTTATCAAATTTTATAACCTGAGGCAAAAATTAATGTATGTGGAAGAATAGACAATAGAGTTTGAACAACTTTACATGAAGTGCGATGTCATGAACTTGAAGAGCAAACTATAGTTCGTTATCTTAGGGGTCTCTATAACGATCGCTCCTTGATCGTTACCGGCGTCTGAGTCTCGCTGGGGAACCCACCAAGTCTCGAACAAGCCTTACTTAAAACATTAGTCATTACCTCATATTCATACCATCAATCTATAAAATTATTTCGATTAATAAAACTCTTTGTAAAGAGAATTGAATAATGATCTTTATAAATTGAATAAATCTTTATTCCACATAATCATAAAGGATAATACATCAAAACTTATAATCTCCAAATGTACATTTGCATTGACACAACTGTCTAATTTCATAATAATTTACATTATGAAGATTCGACCTCTAATAGCGGAGTGACTCGAAATAAAGTGTTATGAGATGCCTTTACCTATCCGCGGTGGACTGAAATTACCGATGAATGCACGCTAGGCTGATCACTATCTGCAAAAGGAAAATAAACGGGTGAGTCTCACGGACTCAGTGATCATCGGCTCCGTGAGCAAGGTTGCAGATGGGAAACAAGCGTAAGGTAGATAAGTTGAATAATAAAATCGGAATATCAAATCATAGTCTTAAGAAACCAAATCATAAGTAAGATATTTGTGCCTTGTAAAAATAATGACGTAATTCATAATGCAATATTTCACTTGGCAAAATGATGCCGAAAACAATGTTACGAAACTAAGTTCAAACATCAAAAACATTACTTGCTATACAAATATGAATAACGATATAAAGTATGCACTTTCCCAAAATATGTGACATGTAAAGAAATCAACTGTACGGCCTGGTAAAACACCTCATGTTCGTCAAATAAGCACTGAAAGCTTTTATTCACATCAGGGGAGCTGCAAGGAAATCTCAAATCTCCACCATGCAAAAGAGTATGCATCGAAAACTCACAAGGCTCTCGAGTAGGTAAGTATAGTAATCACTCGTGGATCCATTTTCATGTAATAACATCCGGGAGCTCTGCTCCACCAAATTCTCATAGCCATGACAGTCTTGACGATGTTGACCTACATCGGAGAAATTAAGCAGTCGCAACTGCGAATATCACTAGTGGCCTAGCCACATATAACAACCCCTGGCCTTGCCATGTAAATCACAGACTATGGCCCCAGCCACGTCTAACTGTCTGTCGGTGACTCAAAAGTTCTCTAGTTAGAGCTCACTTGTGCACAAGGGTCACACTTAACTGAAGTGACAGCCGGCCTACTCTCGACGCTCTTGGTTTAGCAAAACCATTTTTAAAACCAAATCAGGTTTTACAAAGCTTTTCCTTTTAAATCCTTTCAAATCAAGGTTTGATAACCCCTTTGAAATTACTTCTCAAGTTAAATGGCATGGTGTAATCACTTGTACGAAGATCGGAATAAAACCGAAGCTCAGAACTTTGCATTTTACATCATTTAACAAATGATCTTAGCTATGCATATCACACAAAAACACAAGGCACAGATTTTGATACAAACATCGTGAAAGGCTTGTTTCCTAGTTTCAAAAGCTCTTTACATATATAGTTTATCTATAGTTATGTCCAAAACTCTTTTGAAATAATTTGCACCCACAAACTTCCTATAGTTTCTACTAGCTCATGCGTTCCACCATAGCAATACATAAATTGTTGTAAATCCATTTAAAATTGCCTAACAAGGCTAGCAGCTCATGCTATCTACAATTGCACTTAGGAAAACCATCAATATTTACTAACGTAAATCATTATATATAGCACGAAGATTTTTAAAATAGGCACCTCTACTCACCTTACAATAGAGGGACGCTACGTCGGTATTGATTCGGGAGTGTATTTAGCTAATTCCACTCACCGGTTACCCCATTATCTCCTTTGGCATGCCACCACAACACACTTTCTTTAGTCATGCCCTTCCTATCAATCATATAAACTCTATACACTTAATTTATTCGCATGCATGGCAGCACATCAATCAATAATGTCATAGTTTTCATTAATCCTTACTCATAATCATTTAACATACAATCCATATACTATCAATTAACCAATGCCAACACATCACCATACAATCACATTACATGCTTACCTTTCGGTTTTAGCTTGAGTTCCACACATATAGTTCATAATTTCCTCACATCCATGGTCACCATGGCTGCCACAAACATAGGCAACCAATATACATATCATTTTCCTTGTTTACTTGTAATTTCAAGACTAAAATACTTACCCATAGCTTGTCTAGTTCCAAAATCAACATGCATTCCTAGATTAATCCACATGCATGCATCCATTTCTTTCAAATCTTGGAGAACCTTTGCTGCCACAAACATACTCACACCAATACCAACTCATTTCGTCAAGAAATCATAACCAAAAATCAAAATTTTACTTACCTTCCTTGTCTCGGGTTCACTAGGCCGAACCTTCACTTTCTCTTTTCTTCTTCCCCCTTTCTTCCTTTCTTTCTTTCTCCCCTTCTCTTCTTACTTGGGTATGAACGGACCTTCAATGCATAAGCTTTGAAAATGACTTTGTTTTCCCCATTTTGTGCTCACATGCGGGGATTGCCCAATGTTACTTGCTTTTTACGTTATTTTCCTTCCTTTTCTCTTTATTCTCTCATGGGCAGATTGCCCAAAGCTTCATGCCATTTTGGCATGTTTTCTTCTCACTTTTATGTGGCAAGAGCACAAGGCAAAAGCCTTTAAAATCCTTCCACCTGCCACACCCATTTTCCACACCTTTTCATTCTTTTATTTCTTGATTCCTTTATTCCATTCTCTCTTTTTATTCCTTTATTTATTTCTTATTCTGATTGGACCAACTCACTCCCCACTCACATTTCATGCACAAATTGCCCTTTTGGCTCATTAGTCCAAAATCTATCTTAATTATCCTCCATCGACCACCTCATTTTCTTATTATTATCATTTTTTTTATTTCCTTTGCCACCTATTTCTACCAATTTCACTTTTCTCATTTGACCACCAAATGCACCAATATTGTTTCATGCATATTATTCCTTACCAATAGCCTTTGCCGTCCCATGCACCTATAAGATTTCATGCATTTTTCCAATCTTGGATCCTATTTGACCTCCCTCAAGACCAATAAGTTTTCATGCAACCAAATTATTCTTTCTTTTTCTTTCAAATCGCATTTTCACTCTTACTTTATTTACCATGGGCTATCTTTGCCAAACCATGATTTTTTTTCACTTCAATACTCTTTATTCTTTTCCTTTTAATCAACTATCACATGGTAGGGTCCCACATGTCTCCCACTAACTTTTACTTTTTATGCACACTATAGTTTGCATGTAATATTAACTTTCACATGTACATCTCATATATTACATAACTTAACTCTTCTTGATTAGTTAATATCCATTTAACTTCAACTATTATAAATTACATTTAAGTCCTTAAACTTTTCTTTATTTACAATGTGACCCTTTGAACTTTTCATCATTCACAATTTAGTCTTTCTAACATGTTTTAAACTTCAATTTCCTCCTATTTTCTTTCCTTTACATGTGTACAAAGATATTATAAGGTTTGCACCCTATCAAGGTGTCACCATAATATTTAAATATATACTTATCTGCTCATTCTCTATTTAATAAAGGCATGCGGGCCTACTAACATCGTTTTTCTTCAAAATTCATTTCTACTTCTTCTCCCCCACTTAAATTAGTCATATTCTTCTTTTTCATGACTAACTTCAATCACAGATAAAATATTCATATTTTAATATTATTTTATTAAAAAATATTATTTTATTTCAAAATTTTCATCGGGACCCAAAATGTCTCACTTGTCTCGGTTCAGTTCAGAATTGCCTTTTTATCTCACTAATTCATCCTCGGCAAGCTATTATTATTTAATTATCATGTTCTAGTGTATGGAGTATTTTATTTTAAAATATTTCTCTCGCCTATCACTGCTCTTTCGCACTTAAATTTAGGTCCATCAACCCTCTGTCTCGTCGATGAGATCATATTGGCTCTTATACTACGGTACGGGGTGTTACAGTCTCAATGTTGAAATTGTAGATATTTTTCAACAACAACCATATTGGAAGTTAAATGATGTCATCAAATTAGCATTAAAGGTTGAGAAGCAATGATCATAGAAAAGCTTTATGAGTTCATCTAAATAAAAAGATTCCACCTCAAATCATGAGAGACAAAGTTCAGCCACTATTTTGCCTATAATGGTAAACTCTTTCAAAATTGTAAGCAACAATAATAAAGAGACTACTTCTACTCGTGCTTCTAATGTCAACAAGAAGTGCTTCAAATGCCAAGGATTTGGCCATATTGCTTTTGATTGTCCAAAACAAAGAATTATCTTCTTAGTAGAAGAAGAAGTTATAGCATGGAAGAAGTAAATGATAAGCTAGAAATATTTAACAATGAAGAGATAGTAGAAGTTTATGCTGACTATAGAGAAGCTCTTGTTCTTCATAGTAATCTCAACACAGCTATGATGGTTAAAAATGAAAGTTGGCTTCGTCACAACATATTCTATACAAGGTGTACATCCTAAGGGAAGGTTTGTAATGCCATTATTGATAGTGGAAGCTATGAGAATATTGTTGCCAACTACATGGTGGAAAAGTTGAAACTTTCAACTGAAGTACCTCTTCATCCTTACAAGCTATAATGGTTAAGAAAAGGAAACAAAGTTAGGTAACGAAGTGTTGCTGTCTTCAATTCTCTATTGAAAATAAGTATCAAGATGAAATCTGGTGTGATGTTATCCCAATGGACGCATCCCACCTATTGTTGGGATGCCTATGGCAATATGGTTGTTGAGCTCACTATGATGGATACAAGAATACTTATTCCTTCATTAAGGATGGAATAAAAATTATGTTAACTCCATTAAAGCTAGAAGACTGACCAAAGAGACGAGAAAAATAAAGCACTCATCACTATGTCTAGCACAAACAAAGCTTATGGTGAGTCAAGCCTCTTATACCTCTTATTAGTTTGTGAGGAGAATGAAGTATCTTCTCCTTTATCTAAAGATGCCAACCCCATAATTGAGAAGTTTTGTGATATTCTACTTGATGAGAAAGCTGAAGGACTACCACCAATGCGAGATATTCAGCATGCCATTGATTTCATCCTTGGTTTTGTAATTCCAAACAAGCTTACTTATCGCATAAGTCAACAAGAGCATAAGGAGTTACAACATCAAGACAAACAACTTTTGTAAAAAGGCTTGGTAAGAAAAAACGTCAGCCTCAGTTTTGTTCCTGCTTTATCAATTCCAAAAAAAGATGGAACATTGTGTATGTGCATTGATAGTTGTGTCGTGAGCAAAATCACTATCAAGTATCATTTTCCCATTCCTAGACCCAATGATTTGTTTGATCAATTGCATGGTGCTATTATCTTCTCCAAGATCGATCTGCATAGTGGTTATCTTCAAATTCGAATACGATTAAGAGATCAATAGAAAATTGCATTTAAAACTCA
>NW_018397257.1:147388-147491 GCF_002168275.2 Theobroma umbraticum | reverse complement strand
ATTGAATGATTAAAGGTTTTTCTTCATCAATAAGACATCAATTATAACAAGTTACAAAGTCTAATCGGATGAAGTCCATGAGATTAATATGCCTTGCAAGGAA
>NW_018397257.1:147179-147378 GCF_002168275.2 Theobroma umbraticum | reverse complement strand
GTTACAGTTATGAGATTCTTATGCATCAAAGCGTAATCTCACAAAAATGTTCCTGGTCAATGTATCATTGAGATTGAACATCAATGATGCCTAGAGATTGGTACATTCTATGTTCCTTACTTGAGAAGTAATCAATCGATCTCATAGGTTGAAGCATAGAGATACTTGAAACTAGAATGTAGGTGCTTGCCTAGGAGAG
>NW_018397257.1:147030-147169 GCF_002168275.2 Theobroma umbraticum | reverse complement strand
AAACATGACCCGCCGTGAGAAGTGCATTTGGTATTTCACTGAAGTATCTATGCAATACTTCTCATGTGTCAGTTGTGTAAATACTCCATAGACTTAAGACACCAGGTTGTCTTATGTGTGGAGTGCTATGCTTTGATTT
>NW_018397257.1:146822-147020 GCF_002168275.2 Theobroma umbraticum | reverse complement strand
AGTGCCTAACCAAGGATGCCAAAACAGGATGCTTTTGGGTATAGCATGAAGCATGTGAAGGCAAATGAGAGGTCAAGATAGGAATCATCACCCAAAGTGATGCAGGGGACATATCCTAACTGTTCTTGGTTGACATTAGCTTCTTAAAGTCCTTGGTCAAGGCGACTTGAAGATTATGAAAGGAGTTTCATAAGTCTT
>NW_018397257.1:146680-146812 GCF_002168275.2 Theobroma umbraticum | reverse complement strand
ATGATCAAACTTTAAGAACGAATATGGAGATCAATAAGAGGAGACACTGCACCATGCTTTTATCATCTTTGGGATATATGATGAGGGAACGAATTACACTGAAAGGCTGATCACTAAAAGGTTGAGTCAAAC
>NW_018397257.1:146546-146670 GCF_002168275.2 Theobroma umbraticum | reverse complement strand
CTTCTAACATTTGGGTGGCCATGACGAATTGCTAGATCCTAATCTTGGTCTATGAACTCTAGGTAGTTACCTTGATTAATGATAAATTTAAAGTAATTTAAATTTATCTAATTCTAAGGTTAAC
>NW_018397257.1:146006-146175 GCF_002168275.2 Theobroma umbraticum | reverse complement strand
TGATTAAAATTGTTTAATTAAGTTGTGCCTAATTCATTAAATTATTTAATTAAGCCATTGGGCCTAATTGATTAAATTAAACAATGAAGTTAATTAGGCTTTTTAAAGACTTAACTAAATTGTTTATTCAAATTATTGGATTAATTTGCAATTATAAAATAGTTTTGTA
>NW_018397257.1:145827-145931 GCF_002168275.2 Theobroma umbraticum | reverse complement strand
AAAAGAAAGGAACGGCAGATTAGAAACCTTTTTTTTTGTTGCCGTTCCTAGTGTGAAGAAAAACAGTTTTCATTCACTTGATTCCTTTTCAGCCCCATAATTTT
>NW_018397257.1:145408-145620 GCF_002168275.2 Theobroma umbraticum | reverse complement strand
AATCCTTAAAGAAGGATTTTCTAATTCATTAGTGTGGATCACCGTTAGAGGCTGTACAAGGATTCCTTGGACAGCTTTGGTTTGCAACAACCGGGCTGACGTGGTTGAGCTTTTCGAATGAAAATTGGTGGTTTAACAAAGGATTCATCAACCTTTGTTATTAAGGTAAATTTGACATGATCATAAATATATATTTTATTTGTAATTTAATT
>NW_018397257.1:145278-145398 GCF_002168275.2 Theobroma umbraticum | reverse complement strand
TTCGGCATGAAAGAGATCCTAGAAAGATGAGGCGTAATTTAATCTTAAATTTATTTCTGCTGCATGTATTTGTATTTGATGCATGATCAGCCCTCACCCAGCAGTGGTATCAGAGCACCT
>NW_018397257.1:144882-145122 GCF_002168275.2 Theobroma umbraticum | reverse complement strand
GTTGTTTTGCATTTTGATTTGGTGCGATGTTGTTATAAATCGATTTTTCAAAAACTGCTTTGCCAATTTATTTAATTCTGTCCAGCAACATTAGTGCCCTCCTTTAATCTTATTTTAACATATTTGAATCACGTATAGACTTGACTAATGTGTATTTTAAATTGTGCAAAGGAACCACAAGAAAAAGGGACACCATAGGCATGGTTTTGGAGGCTGGCTTGCAAGGCAGCACACACACGG
>NW_018397257.1:144719-144872 GCF_002168275.2 Theobroma umbraticum | reverse complement strand
AGAATTTTGCTTTTATTTGTGCTTAATTTCCAGCAAAAAAAATATGTAATTGTTATACATTTATTGCTGGATATGTGGACAGAAAAATCATGAAATGTTTATGATTAAATAGGCTGATTTTAAGCAAGAAAATTGGTGCAAATATAAAGCAGT
>NW_018397257.1:144331-144512 GCF_002168275.2 Theobroma umbraticum | reverse complement strand
TAAGGATTATTTCTGGAAATTATCATGGTCAAATATGCTGATTTCAAGCAATAATATTGGTGCAAATATAAATCTGTCCATCTCACTGTTTTGGTATGAATTTCAGTTTTAATTGACAAGAAACTCCTGAAAATTAATTATGAAAATTCCAGAAAAATTATCTTTATTAAAATGTTTAATG
>NW_018397257.1:144058-144221 GCF_002168275.2 Theobroma umbraticum | reverse complement strand
AGTTCAGAGAATAGTTATAGCTTGGAAATCGTTTTGAATGGCCAGAAAATCTTGTAGAGTTAATTCTGAAAATTTCAGAATATTATCCTCATTTGAAAGGTTCAATTAATGGATAAAATTTTGAATTTGAATTAATTTTTGAGTGGCTGGACACTTAACAAAA
>NW_018397257.1:143833-144048 GCF_002168275.2 Theobroma umbraticum | reverse complement strand
GTCCTTCACATGTGAAACGGCACTCATGACAAAGGTTGTGCATGGTGCCGCCGCACATGGATGCTGCTGCACCTCCCATTGCCATGGATGCAACCGCTTTATTGAAAGAGGTTGCTTGCTGGAGAAATTGGACACTCAATGATTAGGAAGGATTCTTTCCATAGCTGATCATTGACTCTTAAATGTTAGGGATACATGCCTAAAATCAAGGAGTT
>NW_018397257.1:143727-143815 GCF_002168275.2 Theobroma umbraticum | reverse complement strand
AATCAATTTTGAATTGATTGATAGTAAATCTCCAAAATATTAAGTCTTCCTCATCAAATGAGGACTCCCTAAATTAAGGGATTATGAT
>NW_018397257.1:143622-143717 GCF_002168275.2 Theobroma umbraticum | reverse complement strand
CAACATCTAATTAGATTAGATAATTTTAATTTAAATGGAAAGTCAATTTCAGTAGATGACATCCTAATCCGATTAGGATAGATTTTAATTAAGAT
>NW_018397257.1:142813-142996 GCF_002168275.2 Theobroma umbraticum | reverse complement strand
TGATTGTGGATGTTTGGTTAAATTGCTATTTATGAAAATATTTTCAAATAGGGTTTGTGAACACTATCTTATCTCTTACATTTTGGGTTTGTAAAATTCTCTTCTCATTTAATTCCCCTCGAATATAACTCGAGATTTCTACATTCATTGTAATTAGAAAGAGGATTAGATTTAGAAAGAAAT
>NW_018397257.1:142697-142803 GCF_002168275.2 Theobroma umbraticum | reverse complement strand
AGAAGATAGAGATCAAAGGTGCCATAAAAGCTAAAGATGCATGCAAGCTAAGGCCTGAAGTGCTTATTGTATGCAAGCCCCTAAGATTTGACCAACTAGGTTCCTT
>NW_018397257.1:142595-142687 GCF_002168275.2 Theobroma umbraticum | reverse complement strand
AGGAAACTAGAGTAGAAAAGTCCATAACCTTCTTAGTAGGAAAGCATGTGATAGATTTAATTTTATGTGATATATTAAATGCTATGCATGCT
>NW_018397257.1:119751-142585 GCF_002168275.2 Theobroma umbraticum | reverse complement strand
GACCTTAATAAAATGAAAAGGATAAAATCCCTCGGTAAATATTGAGTCACATACCACATATGATTAAGTAGCCTTCCGCCATATAGCAAGAGAACTTGGCTGCTTTTTTAATCGGAGGCTTGTTGAGGACACTCAAGGCCACACTTTTACACGAGTATGTTTGAGCTATTGGTGGGTCTTACTCAACTAGTTTCATAAAATCCGGATGCTTGAAAACTTGATTATTATGGAAACTAAAGGCAAAAGCTAGGCAAAACATATATGATATGTTTAGGCAATGTGTTGTCAACTAGCTGATCTAGGAGTCGTATAGAGATATGATTGGTAAGCTTAGTTACCTACCTAATCCACCTATCATAGTTTGTTGATCACACTCAAGGCCATGACTAGATGGATGGGATCCTAGCCCACTAAGAGAATCCTAGTAGAGATCTCTCGAGGTGATATGGAGGGCTCTTATCTTGTAGAAAATAGTGGGAGAACTATTTAAAATTTTAAAACCCTATTTTAAATAGTTTATGCATGATGTTTACTTATTGCTTTATTTTATCTATTTAGGCATAATTTATATACATGGCGAATAATCTGTTACTGACGAGCATCTTAGATGCAAATAAACTCATTGGCCCAAACTTCCTCGATTGGTTTCAAAACCTCAAGATCATTTTGAAACAAGAAAAGAAATCTTATGTCCTTGATACTCCCATTCCACCAGTCCCTATTGTTGATGCTAGTGTTGAGGATAAGGAGGCATATGAACATCATAAGGATGACGATAATCAAGCAGAATGTGTGATGCTAGCCAATATGACCCCTGAGCTCCAAAAGCAACATGAACACATGGATGTCCAATCCATGATTCTTCACCTTAGAGAACTGTTTGATAAAGAGGGGCGCATTGAGAAATATGAGATCTCTAAAGAACTATTCTAATGCAAGATGGTAGAAGGCAGTTCTGTTAGACCCCATGTGCTGAAGATGATTAGACTCATTGAGAGACTTGGATAATTGGGATTAGTAATGGATCATGAGCTAAGTATAGACTTAATTCTACAATCTTTTCTTGACAGCTTTAGTCAGTTTTTGTTGAACTTCCATATGAATCGATTGGAAGCCATTCTTCCTAAACTTTTGAATATGCTAGACACGGCAGAGAGGTCCATCAGGAAAGATAAGGGATCACTGCTTCTTGTTTCTTCTTGTAAGGCTCATACGAAGCAACAGAAGAAGAAAGCCTAAAAGGGGAAAAAGGTAAAATCCCAAAATGAAAAGGCGTTGAAGCCTAAGGGAGGTGTCAAAAAGGACATAGAGAAAAATATTTGCCATCATTGTGGCAAACTTGGGCATTGGAGGAGGAACTGCAAGGAGCAGATAGCAACTGTGAGCAAGAAAAAGAAACTTATTGAAGTTTCTGATTCAGGTACCATTCGCCAAGTAATTCTACTTTATATATTAAAGGTATATGATACCTCTAAGTTGGTTATCATATGTTTGACATATTGCTGTGACCAAAGATAAACAAGAGTAGGATCTTGGATTAGGAGATGACCACATGGATGGACTACCTAAAGCATTAAATGCTACATTGGATTGTTACACTTTTATTTATCTCGATATGTTGGATTATTTTTTTGGATGTTTTTGAAACATTAATTATGTAATTGCCATGGGAATGGCTGGTGAAACATTTGTCTTTAGCATTTGGATGTGGAAGCTTTTATGTTTCATGTTTGAATAATTATTTGGAATAATTATGTCACATTTAATTATCCATGCTTCATGTTTATCCTTGTAATGATATTTGAGCAATTATGAATTATGTACAATTGATCAAAAGGTTAACTATTGATTCATATAAAATGGAACTTTCTTAAGAGCAAAACATAGAGATGAATATTCAAGAAAGAAAGCAACTTCATATTGCAATATGATTTGGTCCATATCTCTCTAACATAAAAGCCCATTATGATATTCCAAACCAATGTGATTCCAAGCATACATTGAGATGTATATACCTCATGGAACATTCAAAAGAGTTTGAATATTACTGTCACAAAGTATCTTGGATTTAGTGGGAGCCCAATCACAACAAAAAGTTTAAAAGGGCCAAATGGCATAACATAAAGTGACTCATGCATATGATGCATGCAACAGAGTCTAGTTGGAATGGTCCCAAGGAGCAAAAGGGATTATATGTATATATAAATAAAGTCATATACATTCTATTATAAAGGGCTCAAATAAGAAGATATTTATATCGTTAGTTCATGGAACTAATAAAGGGTTCTGGACATTGTTATTGTAACAATGAAGCCATAATGATAGAACTTGGGTCTCATTGGATTAGGACATTGTGTGGATTATGAGTTTATGAAACTCATCTTTGCTAGCACATTGTTAAGGCATAACACTCCCAATCCTTAAATAAGGATTTTCTAATTCATTAGTGTGGAGCACTGTTTAAGGCTGTACAAGGATTCCTTGGACAACTTTGGTTTGCAACACTGGGCTGAGGTGGTTGAGCTTTTTGAAGGAAAATTAGTGGTTTAACAAAGGATTCATCAACCTTTGTTATTAAGGTAAATTTGATATGATCTTGCATATATATTTTATTTGTAATTTAATTTCGTACTCAATTCGGCATGAAAAGATCCTAGGAAGGTGAGGCGTAGTTTAATCTTAAATTTATTTCCTTTGCATTTATTTGTATTTGATGCATGATTAGCCCTTACCTAGCAATTTGGCCTCTTTAATGTACCCAGCACCCTTATGTGCCTAATGAACTAGGTATTTCACCCTTTTATTGGGAAGTTTGTTAAAGTTTATTTTAATGATATTTTGGTGTATAGTAAAAGTCAAAAAGTGCATTTGGAACATTTACGGTATATTTGAAGTATTTTGAGAGCAAAAGCTTGTTGCTAACTTAAAGAAGTGTGAATTTATAATAAACAAAGTTATCTTCCTAAGATATGTTGTTTCAAATCAAGGGATTGATGTGGACTAAAGCAAAGTTGATGCTATTATCAATTGGTTAGTTCCAAAGTCACTTCATGATGTTCGAAGCTTTCGTGGATTGACCTCTTTTTACTAGTGTATCATCAGCAACTTCAGTTCTATTGCTGCTCAACTTATTGAATGCCTCAAGCAGGATAGTTCTATATGCAATATCAAGGCACAACATAGGTTTGAGGAATTGAAAGATAAGATTACTAAAGCTCTCATGCTTGCCCTTCTGAACTTTGATTTGGTGTTTAAAGTTGATTGTGATGCCTCTAATGTTGGTATTGGTGTTGTTCTTTCTCAAAAAGGATGACCAATTGCCTATTTTGGTGAGAAACTCAATGATGCAAGATTAAAGTACTCAACATATGATAAAGACTTTTATGTTGTTATTCTAGCCCAGGATCATTAGCGCCATTATTTGTTGCCAAAAGAATTCATCTTGTATTCTGACCATGACACCCTTAAACACCTCAACTCCCAACACAAGTGTAATTATTGACATGTAGCTTGGAGTGAATTTCTTCAAGCCTTTCCAATTCTCTTCAAGCACAAATCAGGTGTGCAAAACAAAGTAGCTGTTACTTTAAGTTGTCACCGTAATTTCCTTAGTTGAAGGTTGTTGGCTTTAAATTTGTGAGAGAATTGTATTAGAAAGACCTTAAATTTGGTTAAATATGGAAGTTTAGTTCCCAATATCCTTATCGATAATTTCATCAGCAAGAAGGGTATCTTTTCAAAGGTAACCAACTATGTATCCATAAATGTTGGTTGTGTTAATCTATTATTTGGGATGCTCATAATAGAGGGTTGGCTAGACATTTTAAGAGAGACAAAGCATTAGTTCTTGTGAAAGAAAAGTTTTATTGGCCCAAGCTGGAACAAGATATCATCCAATATATTCAAAGGTGTCGTATTTGCCATATTGCCAAATTTGGAAGTAAAAAATCTGGTATGTATAAACCATTACCCATTCTTGAAGCTCCTTAGGTAGATGTGAGTATGGATTTTGTTTTGGGTTTGCCAAAAACTCAAAGGCAAAATGATTATATAGTGGTCGTCGATTGATTTTCCAAAATGGCTCATTTTGTGCCAGGCCATAAAACAAATGATGCTTCTCACATAACTAATTTGAACTTTAAAGAAATTCTGCGTCGTCATGGAATTCCAAAAACCATTACTTCAGATTGAAATGTGAAGTTCATGAGTCATTTATGGTGAACTCTCTAGAGGAAAATGGGAACTCACTTGCAATTTAGTTCAGCAAGTCACCCTCAAATGGATGGTTAAACAGAAGTGGTCAACAAAAGTTTGAGAAACTTATTATGAAGCTTTGTGGTTAAAAACATTCTCTAATGGGATCTTGTGTTAGTACAAGCAGAATTTTCTTATAATAATTCTGTGAGCAAAACCACTAGAAGATGTCCATTAGAAAGAGTGTATGGAATGTGCCCTTTTAGTCCCTTAAACCTTCTTGTGTTACCAATTACTTGTGAATTTAGTGTTGACGCTGAAGAACGTGCAAACAAAATCAAGAGGCTTCATGAAGAAGTTTGAGAGAAAACTATTTGTTAGACTATTAGATACCAAAAGCAAGCCAACAAGGACAAAAAGCTGGCTAGTTTTAAAAAAAGAGACTCAATGTGGATTAATTTAAAGAAAGAGTGTTTTCCTAAGTCTTGTGCAAAACCATCTCGTTTGTTGATGGACCATTTCGAGTCTTGGAACGTACTAATGAGAATGCTTTCAAGAATGAACTTTCTGGAGATTATGAAGTTTCTACAACTTTCAATGTACCTGATCTTTCTCCTTACTATGAAGAACATGAAGACCACATGGATCTTGAAAACAAATTTTCTCCAACTTAGAGAGAATGATGTAAGAGTATATTATTAGATTAATATTATTTAGGAATTATAGGAATAACAGAATTCTTCTTTTGATTTAATTTACTTGTATTAGTACTTTAAGCTAGTCATGTTCTATTTAGGAATAGAACACTTATTTTATTTAAATCTCTTGTTAATTATTCTAATTGTATTAGACAACTAGAAGTATAGTTTTATTAGGATATGGGCCTATAATACTATAAATAGGACCCTTAGGCTTAGTTATTATTCACATTCAAGTTGAGAGTTAATAAAGAATATTTTCTTGAGTAAGCGTTTATTTCTCTAGACTCTTTTTAAAGAGTAAGAGATTTTAGTATCTTTGACCTGGCCAACTAAAGTGAGATTTTGGCTATTTTTCACTTTAGTGGGGTTTTCAACCTTGTTGAGATTTATGATTCACCTTAGTGGGGTTTTCAACCTCACTGCGATTATTGTTTTTCACAACACCCAAGTGTCTTCACAACGCCTCGGTGTCAACAATTCATGTAAATCTTGTAAAGGCACCCCGGGTGCTCATATGGGCTCTCAGGGTGATTCATAATATTCACATAATCTTTATATAAGTATCTTGCCATTAAATGGCTCAACATTCCAATATCAACAAGTATTATAAACAAAAACATAAAGACCAACTTGTCCAGTGAAACATGACCCGACTCCCTCAGCTTTAAGAGACTACTATGTCACTTACCAAAGGAAGAACGGATCACATTTTTGTGACATGGATTCTTAACAGCTGTCACTGATTTGCAACAAAATAGGAAAAACTAATGTGTGAGTCACAAACACTTCAAGAGTGAATACGTGAAGGGGACAAGTCTAGTGGTTAGAGTTTTGGCATAAATAGAGTATTTATGTAACCATGCATGTATGCTCTTTGAAATACACATTGAATGAACTTGTAAGAGAATAGTCATGCTTTCAAAAAGTTTCATAAGTTCTTTGGAAATAAATATCATTCCTTTAAATCATTAAGTAAAGAATCCAAATAAGTCATGGAAACACTTTTCAAGCATGTTGAAGACATTTAATTCTTTATAAACTAATTTGAATGTAAAACTTATTGAATCATATCCAAAAAGGGCTAGCTTATGCATTCATCATTTCCATATCATGGTATCAAGACTTACCCCATAGCGCTTATTAACTATGCACATGAACTCAAGGAATTCGGGCCATCAAATCTTCAATTTCATGAGTTAATCTTACCTTTTATCTCCTATCATAATTGTTAGATAGAGAAGCTTGAGATATGATAACCAAAAAGGGGTGAATTGGTTTTCAAATAAAAATTTCACCTTTCTTAAGAATAGAATTAAAGATCAAAACTTTAGGCACTAAACTTGAAAACCAGTGATAATGATGAGAAATAAAGCAAGCATGTGTCATCTCCTTTGATATCACAAGGAGTTTGATAAATTCTTTAGAAATAACCAAACCTAGGATCAAGCATAACCTTTACAAGCAACTACCTTTTAAGGATCAAGCATAACCTCTCAACAAGTCACTACTTTTTCTAGGTTAAAGCGTAACCTTTCTACCTTTCCCAATGGAGGTATAGCTAAACCTACTTTTTCAAGGCTCAAGAATAACCTTTTTACCTTACCAAGGAGGTATAACCTTTCTACAGTGGATTACAAACTTCAATGTCTTTAAAAAGGCTGATCAACTAAGTTTAGGTACCAGAAACTGAAGCTAAATTAAAAAAATATAAGTTCGAACAAGAATGCTCTGTTTTATGAGTGTGTTGTAGAGTGAGAAAGGTATGAACTTGAGAAAGGAAGCTTTGTTCAACTCTTGGAATGATTTTTAGCTCTCTTTTCTTTCATGGTGCTCTTCTCTCTTTCAAACGAAGCTCTTGGAGGGTATTTATAGCCTCATTGAATTTCTGCCCATTAGGGAGAGAGATGTGTTCCAAATTTTAAAAGTTAGGGCCACTTAAATCGCATCACCTAACCTTTAGGAATCGAACAATGGACATCTGAGAAGTTGATTCTTTCGCAACATGGGACATTCTATTTCCAAAGAATCAACCTTTCAACTCTTTAGATATTGATTTTTCTTACTTCAATTTTGAGCCTAATGCTCTCTATTTGCTAAGAATTGATCATTACATTATTAGGTAGTCGATTATTCTTGCTTTACTTCAGGTATAGTATGTTTTGTTTTTCAAGAATCAATTTGTGCCTTCCCCAAAAGTTAATTCTTTTTGTCCTTTGAGCGCCAAATTGAAATTACTAATTATGTTTTTTCACTCAAAGCTTGTCTTTTTTCTCCCTTTTGGCTTCTTCATCAAGTTTTCAAATTTTCTTCATTATGGCTCAAGGAATCGATCATTGGATACTTGAGAAGTTGATTCTTTCTATCTAGTGGCTCTTCATTATGCTTTTGCCTTCACAAGAATCAACTTTTGATTTTTCAAAAATCAATTCTTTCAATCTAGTAGTTTTTTGTTTTGTTGGAATTGATGGTTCCTTTCTTGACAAGTTGATTCTGTCATATTACAAAGAAGAGATATTGCTTTTTATTTCACAAGGAATCAATACTTCACTTTCAGAAGTCGATTCTTAACTGTTGCAACTTTGGTTTTAAAGCACTTAAATGATTTTTCTTTAACAAACAACTCTAAAACACTTAAAGGAATAATCTTCCGTTTCATAAAAAAAACATTTCCTTTTAGTTCCAAAACATATTTAGATCATTAAATTTTGTCATCTCAAAACTAGGGTGAATTTTAAAGTTAGCAATGATAGTTTAAGGAACCTTGTTTCGACATTCTAAAGTATCTTATGCATAGAATCATTGTTCATCAATCAAAGTCTATTTAAAAAGGATAAATAAATTGTTGATGGTTAGGCGCCTATCAATCCTTGGACTAGTAACAGCTAAACCCCCATTACCTTTTAGATCGATAATAGTTAAGCCCTCATTACCTCTTAGGCAACTCTTAGCAATGGTTAAGCCCCTTTCGCTCTTGGACATTTATGATGCATCTGGGAATTGAATCACTGCCTCACTTTAGGAGTGGAATTTATACCTCACTTCAACATAATGCTGATGGTAAAACCCTTAAAACTCTTAGGATAATAATCAAACATTTCACATCTTATATTATCATGTACTCATGATAAGCGGTATGTGAAAACTACATCACATACTTAGCATCATATAATTTACATGCATTCTTATATCATGGGTATGTAAAAACTGCATCACATACTTAGCATCATAGCATTTAACATGTGCCCATTCTCATAAAATAGGTATGTGGGAACTACGTCACATACTTAGCATTATAGCACTCAACATGTGCCCATTCTCATATCATGGGTATGTGGGAACTACGTCACATACTTAGCATCATAGCATTCAACATGTGCTCATTCTCATAACATAGGTATGTGGGAACTACGTCACATACTTAGCATTATAGCATTCAACATTGTTAGCTTTAAAATGATTATAGTTTTGATTATAACAAAATGATCAAATTTGCTTGAACATTATTTAAGTGATCCTTGACAATTCTTGAAATGATTTAACTTTCATACATTTATTCTTACAAGCTTGTATGGCTTAGTTGTATTACTACTTATGAACCCTCTAACATTCATCTTTAAGATATTGAAGTTGCAAGATAGGTTCACATGTGTTGGAGCTTATCTCAAAGCATCCCAAGATCATCAATCTACACCACACCAAGGTTGTCTCAAGTCATGAAGGTCATTCTCAACTTTAAGACTTGATCACAAGGAAGATAGAGCTAAAGTTACATGCCAAAATTACAAGGAATCTTACGGAAACAAAGCTCAAATCAATCTTAAAAAAGCTTCTGTTGATCCAATGGCAGAATAAGTGTGGAAACTCAAAAAGAGAAAGCCTAGGCAATCCTCTTCATGTGCTAGTTGATCCTTGAATGGTTAAAACATGGAAATTTCAATTTCAAGGAATCGTAGTAGATCTCTAAGGCTTGGTTGTCGATCTTAATGGCTAGAGATGAACGTTAGGCATAAAATTCAACAAGCAAACGACTAGTTTCTTGCTTAAATCATCTCCAACGACTGGTTTGCTTCAACTATAAAAAGGACCCTTAGGAAGCATTGCAAAGTGAGGAAAAAGAGAGAGAAAGGCCAAACTCTTGAGGATCAAAATCTTAAGTCAAGCTTACTTGAGTTGAAACCTTCTTTGTCCATTGTTAGGCATTCTTCCTCCATTATACCCACTTAGTAAAATCTACCTCTTATAGGCACTCTTGCTATTCCTTGTAAAGGTTCTAACTTGGCCTTGAAAAGTTAATGTAGGTTTGTGGTTGAGCCAGCTAAAAAAAATTGTAAGGGCTATGCTTGCTCCTATTAAAAGGCATTGTAAGGGTTGTGCTTGCTCCCATCAAAAGGCCTTGTGAGGTGTTCATACTCCTATTAAAAGGCATTGTGAGGACCTAGGCATTTGAGAAACCCGAACCTATATAAAATTCTTGTGTCTTGATTTCATTGTTGCTTTAGTTTGCTACATTTTATTTCAAGAAACCCTTCCACAAATTGCTTGTGGCTTTATTCATATTCTTTTCATCTTAGTTTTGATTATCTACTAAGTCCTTCTTTGCCATCACTATTCGTTTATCTCTTGACAAAAATATTTTTTTAAACATTTTCTTGAGATGCTCTTATTTGATTTACATTTGAAAAATGTTTTAAGTACTTCAAGAGAGATCATTTGCTAGTGTTTAATTGAGTAGTTTTGCTAAAGACTAGTATATGCATCAAAACGTTCTTTGGAACTTCTTCCACAAGTGTTGAAAATGATTTTTCTGATCTAAGATCGAGTAGCTCTATTTTATAGTCGATTGAAACATCACTTGCACTTTTCAAAAGTTGAGTTCTACTCTAGCATCATCGTAGATTTACTATAGTCAACTATAGCTGCTTGTTTCTCACATTGTCGAATTTTTTTAATATCCAACTGTTGGATATTTTTGTTACTTATTCATTGAGCTAACACTTCTAATATTGGTATAAGAGCTTTAGTCTCAAATTTGTAAGTTTAAACACCTTGGGTAAAGATCCTTTGTTAGCTCCAAATATGGCATCCAACTCTCATGAATCAACCTTTAAAGAATGGCTATCACTTCTAAAGTCTCCATTTTTCTATGGAGTAGATTTCTTTATTTAGAAATATAGAATGAAGTGTTTCATCATTGCCAAAGATTATGAAGCTTGGAAGCAAATTGAAGATGGCCCACACAAACCAAAGAAAGACTTGATTGATTGGAATGAACATGATCAAGACTTGATTGAATAAAATGCCAAAGCCATGCATATTGTCTTTAGTGGACTTGATGAAAGAAAATACAAGGAAGTTAAAAATTGTGGAAGTGCCAAAGAGATATGGGAAGAGTTAGATGAGCTTTATGGACAACCTAAAGAGAGTTAGAAAAAGATGATCTTTTGGATTAAAATTCAGCAAGTGAAGATGAAGAGATTAGACAACTTAAAGGTTCAACATCTAGTTGCGAGGTAGGTTCCCTCGCAAGTCAATTTTATTTTCAAATAATGATTTGGGAAATGTGTTTGAAAGCTGGCTTTATTATTTCAAGATCTAAGCTTAAATCAAAAAGAGAAAATATCAAAGCTTAAGCTTGAAAATAAATCATTAGTGGAAGAAAACAATCAACTGAAAGTTGAGTTGAAATGCTTCAAAGAAGCTATGATAAGTTAAAAGATGAAAATCAAAAATTGAAAAACATTGTGAATGGAAAGGGAAGATAAGAGACTAGAAGTAGGAAGTCTTATGACTATATTAATTCCTAGTGTATCATTACTGAATTTATGATCATTTCTATAAAATACTTATCTTATGCACATGTTTGCTAAGACTAACCCTCAAGGATCCAAAGAAATGTGGATCACAAAAATCAAAAGACAATGTTTCTTGTATGTGTGCCAATCCAAAGAGAATAAATGCTCACTAGATACATAATGAAAAATAGGTGATTTCTATACAAAAAATCATTTATTTGATTAAATTGAGAATTTTGGCTATTTGCTCTTACTTCTTGAATTGCATTGAATTAGCTTGGTTTCTCAAGATAATTGTTTCTTGATTGAGAATTTGATTGCCTATTCTTGCTTGAATATCAAGTAAATAATTATTTGATTTCTCTCTTGTAAGCCTTATTTATAAATCTTGGTTATGCAAAATTAGTTCAAAGGTGATACATTTCATAAATTGCATAACCTTGAAGGAAGTATAACTCTAAAGATTGAGTGTGCACTTATATTTGATCATGCTTATTTTTATTGATTTGTTTTTTTTCTCATATATTTGAGCTTTAATTGATTTTGATTGTGAAAAGTTGTTTTAATAAAAGAATTTCCTCATGTAATTTCATTTCAGACTATTCTTTTGAGGAAAAATGATTTTTAAGTGTTACCTTGAACATAAAAGGTTTGATGTTGATGATATCTTGACAAAATGAGCTTTCATGAGAAAAATGCTTGCCATCCTATAGCTTGTAGTGATTTATGAATTGAACAAGTTTTCTTTATGATGAAAATACATTTTAACCTTTTCCAATTGGAAGTGCATGTTTGCTTGCAAGCTTGAATGGTCATAAGGGCATTTTTGGTACATGATTGTGAAATGTTTAAAAATGAACCTTGACATACATAAATATGAATCATTATGCTTATTACACATTTCATAAATCATGGGGAGCATAATTGAACAAAGTTGAGTGACACTGAGCTCATGATTTTACACAAAGCATGCCTAACTCAAATCTTATATACTTCAAGTGCAAAAAGAGATTTAATCTTTGTCAAACTATTTTCTAGAAAAATCATTTTGAAATTGATTTATTATCTCTTTGATTTTGCTTGGCTGAGCAAAGTTAATTTAACGCATGTAAAACTTGAACAAGTGTGCATTGTGTTGAAAATGCTATTATAACTTAGTCTTGATGTAAATGAATGCATAAGTAAATGCTTAAATTCATTGATCTTATTACTACTTATGTGCTTGTATAGATAACATTATTTCTTGAGAATGAAATGTTCATGAGCTCATATTGATTAAATCATTTCTTGGGAAATTGGGACGTTTAAATGCTTAGTTTAGAATCAATTCTTGAAATATGCTCCTTGTTTGTGTGTAAATGAGTGTTTCAAAATTTAATTATTGCCAAGGCTCATAAATTTGATTAGGATGAACCTTTTGAACTTGATGAAAATATTCTTGGTTAACATGGTCTTTCTTTATCCATGGATAACACTCATTTCACGTTTCTCAAAGCAAACATCCAATTATGATAGGCTTCAACCAAGAACAATGAAGCTTTCAATTTAGAATTATTTATATGATTATAATGAATTTTATAGTGTAATATTGATGAAAAAATGTTATCAAAATGATAATTATTCATTGATAAACCATTTGAAGCTTTCGAAGGCAAGACAAACTTAAAATGCTATTTTTTTGTCAATAGATAGCATCCACTTCATATTTCTCAATGCAAAAATCCAATTATGATAGCCTTTAACCAAAAACAACAAAGCTTTCAATTTATTTTCGATTTCTTTTCGATTTATAACCATTTAAAAGATTATAAATGAGTTATATATCAAAATATTGATAATAAAATGTTATCAAACTGATAATTGTTCAGTGATATATCATTTCAAGCTTTTGAAGGCATTATAAACTTAAAATGCTCTTTCCTTGTCAATGCATAGCATCCACTTCACATTTTGAAATACAACCATCTAATTATGACAAGCTTTAACCAAGAACAACAAAGCTTTCGATTTAGTCTTGATTTATTTTCAATTTATAATAATTTATAGGATTATAAATGAATTATATATTACAATCTTGAGGACCCAATGTTATCATAATGATAATTATTCATCAATAAATCATTTTCAATCTTTTGAAAGCATGATAAATTTAAAATGCTCTTTCCTTGTCAATGCATAGCATCCATTTCATGTTTCCCAATGCAAACATCTAATTATGATTGGCTTTAACCAAGAACAACAAAGCTTTTGATTTATTTTTATTTATAATAATTTATAGGATTATAAAAGAATTATATATCATAATATTGATGATAAAATGTTATAAAAAAGATAATAATTAATTGATAAATCATTTCAAGCTTTCAAAGTCATTATAAACTTAAAATGCTCTTTCCTTGTCAATGGATAGCATCCATATCATGTTTCGCAATGCAAACATCCAATTATGCATACATCAACTAAAAACAACAAAGCTTTTGATTTATTTTCCATTAATAATCATCTATAGAATTATAACTGAATTATATATCATAATATTGATGATAAAATGTCATCAAAATGATAATTATACATTGATAAATCATTTCAAGCTTTTGAATGTATGAGAAACTTAAATTGCTCTTTTCTTGTCAATGGATAGCATCCGCTTCATATTTCCCAATGAAAACATTCAATTATGTTTGCCTTCAATGAAGAGAAAAAAAGCTTTCCATTTATTTTTGAGTTATAATCATTTATAGGATTATAAATGAATTATATGTCATAGTATTGATGATAAAATGTTACCAAAATTATAATTATTCATTCATAAATCATTTCAACGTTCCGAAAGGATGATAAACTTAAAATGCTTTTCCCTTGTAAATGGATTGCATCCATTGCATGTTTCCAAATGCAAACATCCAATTATGATAGGCGTTAACCAAGAACAACAAAGCTTTCTATTTATTTTCAATTATAATCATTCATAGGATTATAAATGAACTATATGTCAAAAGATTGATGAAAAAATGTTATCATACTGATAATTATTCATTGATAAATCATTTCAAGTTTTTAAAGGCATGATAAACTTGAAATGCTCTTTCCACGTCAATGCATAGCATCCATTTCCTGTTTCCCAATGTAAATAGCCAATCATGATAGACTTTAACCAAGAAAACAAAGCTTTCAATTTATTTTTGATTTATAATCATTTATAGGATTATAAATGACTTGTATATCATAATATTGAATATAAAATGTTATCAAAATGATAATTATTTATTGATAAATTATTTTAAGCTTTTGAAGGCATGATAAACTTATAACGCCCTTTCTTGTCAATGGATAGCATCCATTTCACGTTTTCCAATGCAAACATTCAATTATGATACACTTCAACTAAGAACAACAAAGTTTTTGATTTATAATCATTTACTCAGAATGATAATTATTCATTGATAAATCTTTTCAAGTTTAGAAGGCATGACAAACTTAGAATGCCCTTTCCTTGTCAACGGATAGCATCCACTTTACATTTTCCAATGCGAACATCTAATTATGATATGTTTAACCTAGAGCAACAAAGCTTTTGATTTTTTCGATTTGTTCTCATTTATAGGATTATAAATGAATTGTATATCATAATATTGATAATAAAATGTTATCAAAATGATAATTATTCATTGATAAATTATTTTAAGGTTTCAAAGGCACAATGAACTTAAAATGTCCTTTCCTTGTTAAATGATAGCATCTGTTTCATGTTTCCATATCCAAACATCCAATTATGATAGGCTTTAACCAAGAATAATGAACTTGTCAATTTATTTTTAATTTATTTCTTATTTATAATGATTTATAAGATTAATAATAAATTATATATCATAATATTGCTGATAAAATGTTATCAAAATTATAATTATTTTTTGATAAATCATTTCAAGCTTTCGAAGGAATGATAAACGTAAAATGCTCTTTCCTTGTTAATGGATAGTATTCACTTCATGTTTCCCAATACAAACATCTAATTATGATAAGCTTTAACTAAGAACTATAAAGCCTTCAATTTATTCTCAACTTATATTCATTAATAGGATTATAAATGAATTATATAGCATAAAATTGATGATAATATGTTATCAAAATGATAATTATTCATTGATAAATCATTTCAAGCATTTGAAGGCAGCATAAACTTAAAATGCTCTTTTATTGTTAATGTACTGCACCCATATCTTATTTCCCAATGCAACCATCCAATTATGTAAGGTTTTAACCAAGAACAACAAGGCTTTCAATTTATTTTTGATTGATAATCATTTATAGGATCATAAATGAATTATATATCACAATATTGATGATGAAATGTTATCAAAATGATAATTATTTATTGATAAATCATTCTAAGCTTTAGAAGGCATGAAAACTTAGAATGCCATTTCCCTACTAATGAAAAGCATCGACTTCACGTTTCCCAATGCAAACATCCAATTATGATAAGTTAACCTAAAGTAACAAAGCTTTTGATTTATTTTTGAGTTTTTATCATTTATAGGATTATAAACGAATTGTATGTCATAATATCGATGATAAAATGTTATCAAAATGATAATTATTCATTGATAAATTATTTTAAGTTTACAAAACCGTGATGAACTTAAAATATTCTTTCCTTGTCAAATGATAGCATCCACTTCACGTATCCATAACCAAACATCCAATTATGTTAGGCTTTAACCAAGAACAATAAAGCTATCGATTTATTTTTGAGTTATTTTTTATTGATAATGATTTATAGGAATAATAATAAATTATATATCATAATATTGCTGATAAAATGTTTTCAAAATAATAAGTATTCTTTGATAAATCATTTCAAGCTTTCGAACGAATGATAAACTAAAAATGCTTTTTCTTTGTCAATGGATATCATTCACTTCATGTTTCTCAATGCAAACATCCAATTATGATAGGCTTTAACCAAGAACAATAAGGCTGCTGATTTATTTTTTATTTATAACGATTTATAGAATTAATAATCAATTACATATCATAATATTGCTGATAAAATGTTATCAAAATGACAATTATTCTTTGAGAAATCATTTCAAGCTTTTGAAGGACTGATAAACTTAAAATGCTCTTTCCTTGTCAATAAACCATTCATATCACGTTTTCCAATGCAAACATCCAATTATGATAGGTTTTAACCAAGAACAACAAAGCTTTCAATTTATTCTCAACTTATAATCATTTATAGGATTATAAATGAATTATATAGCATAATATTGTTGATAATATGTTATCAATATGATAATTATTCTTGATAAATCATTTCGGGCAATTGAAGGTAACTTAAAATGCTCTTTCCTTGTCAATGTATTGCGTTTACTTCTCGTTTTACAATGCAAACATCCAATTTTGAAGGGCTTTAACCAAAAACAACAAGGCTTTCAATTTATTTTTACCTCATAATCATTTATGGGATCATAAATGAATTATATATCATAATATTGATGATAAAATGTTATTAAAATGATAATTATTCATTGATAAATCATTTCAAGCTTTCAAAGCCATGATAAACTTAGAGAGTTCATTCCTTGTCTGAAGATAGCACCAACTTTACGTTTCCTAATGCAAACATCCAGTAATGATAGGCTTTAACCTAGAACAACAAAGCTTTCAATTTATTTTTAATTTATAATCATTTATAGGATTATAAATGAATTATATATATCATCATACTAATGATAAAATGTTACCAAAGTGATAATTATTCATTGATAAATCATTTCAAGCTTTAGAAGGCAAGATAAACTTTAAATGCTCTTTCCTTGTCAATGGATAACATCCACTTCATGTTTCTCAATCTAAACATTCAATTATGATAAACTTTAACAATGAACAACAAAGCTTTTGATTTCTTTTTAATTTATAATCATTTATAGGATTGTAATTGAATTATATATCATAATATTGATGAAAAAATGTTATCAAAATGATAATTATTCATTGAAAAATTATTTCAAGCTTTCAAAGGCAAGATAAACTTAAAATGCTTTTTCCATGTCAATGGATAGCATCTGTTTCATGTTTCTAAATGCAAACATTCTTTTATAATAGGCTTTATCCAAAAACAACAAAGCTTTTGGTTTATTTTTGATTGATTTTTTACTTATAATAATTTAACAGGTCATAAAATTGATGATAAAATGTGATCAAAATGATAATTATACATTGATAAATCATTCCAAGCTTTTTAAGACATGATAAACTTAAAATGCTCTTTCCTTGTCAATGGATAGCATCCACTTCATATTTCCAGAAGCAAACATCCAATTATGATCACCTTTAACCATGAACAACAAAGCTTTCGATTGATTTTCCTTTTATAATCATTTAGAGGATTATAAATAAATTAGATATCATTTTGATGATAAAATGCAATCAAAATAATAATTATTCAATGATAAATCATTTCATGCTGTCCGATGAAGGATAAACTTAAAATGCTCTATCCTTGTCAATGGAGAGCATATACTTCATATTTCCAATTTCAAACATGCAAGTATGATAGGCTTTAGTCAAGCACGACAAAGCTTTTGATTTATTTTTGATTTATAATCATTTATAAGATTATAAATGAATTATATATCATAATATTAATGATAAAATGTTATCAAAATGATAATTATTTGGTGATAAATTGCTTCAAGCTTTTGTAGGCATAATAAATTTAAAATGTTTTTTCCTTGTCAATGGATAGCATCCATTTCAAATTTCTCATTGCCAACATCCAATTAGGATAGGCTTTACCCAAGAAAAAAAAAAGGTTTCAATTTATTTTTGTTTTATTTTTTGATTTATTATCATTTATAGGATCATAACTGAATTATATATCATAATATTGATGATAAACTATTATCAAAATGATAATTATTCATTGATAAATCTTGTCAAGTTTTAGTAGCCATGATAAACTTGAAGTTCTCTTTCCTTGTTAATATATAGCATCCACTTCACGTTTCCCAAAGAAAACGTCCAATTATGATAGGCTTTAACCAAAAACAACAAAGCTTTCGATTTATAATCATTTATCATATTGTAAATGAATTATATATCATAATGTTGATAATAAAATGCTATCAAAATGATAATTAATTATTAATAAATCATTTCAATTTGTTGTTGGCATGATAAATTTAGAATTCTCTTTCCTTGTCAATAGATAGCATCCACTTTATGATTCCCAATGCAAACATCCAATTATGATATGCTTTAGCCAAAAACAACAAAGCTTTCAATTTATTTTCGATTTATGATCGGTTATAGGATTATAAAAAAATTATGTATCATAATATTGACGATAAAGTGTTATCAAAATGATAATTATTTATTGATAAATCATTTCAAGTTTTCGAGCACTTGGTGAACTTAAAATGTTCTTTCCTTATTAATTGATAGCACGCACTTCACGTTTCCTAATTCAAACATCCAATTATGATAGGCTTTAACCTAGAACAACAAAGCTGTTGATTTATTTTTTATTTATAATCTTTTATAGGTTTATAAATGAATTATATATTGGAATGTTGTTGATAAAATGTTAACAAAATAATAATTATTTATTGATAAATTATTTCAAGCTTTTCAAGGCCTGATAAAATTAAAATGCTCTTCCTTTGGCAACAGGCAGCATCCACTTCACATTTTCGAATGAAAACATCCAATTATGATAGACTTTAACCAAGAAGAACAAAGTTTTTGATTTATTTTCAAACTATAATCATTTATAGGGTTATAAATGAATTATATGACATAATTTTGATGATAAAATGTTATTGAAATGATAATTATTCAATGATAAATAATTTCAAGCTTTCGAAGGCATGATAAACTTAAAATGCTCTTTCCTTGTCAATGGATACCATCCACTCACATTTCCTACTGAAAACATCCAATTATGATAGGTTTAACCTAGGGCAACAAAGCTTTTGGTTTATTTTTGATTTGTTATCATTTATAAGATTATAAATGAATTTTATTTCATAATATTAATGATAAAATTTTATCAAAATGATAATTATTCATTGATAAATCATTTAATGGTTTCAAAGGCATGATCAACTTAAAATGTTCTTTCCTTGTCCATTGATATCATCCACTTCACATTTCCCAATCCCAACGTCTAATTATGATAGGTTTGAACCAAGAACAACAAAGCTGGAAATTTATTTTGATTTATAATCTTTTATAGGATTATAGATGAATTATATATCATAATATTGATGATAAAATGTTAACCAAATAATAATTATTCATATATAAATCAATTCAAACTTTTGTAGGCATGATAAACTAAAAATGCTCTTTCCTTGTCAATGGATAAAATCCATTTCATGTTTCCCAATGCAAACATCCAATTATGATAGGGTTTAACCAAGAACAAATTACAACTTTGGATTTATTTTTGAATTATAATCATTTGTAGGCTTGTAAATGAATTATATGACATAATATTGATGATAAAATGTTATCAAAATGATAATTATTCAATGATAAATTATTTCAAGCTTTCAAAGATATGATAAACTTAAAATGCTCTTTCCTTGTCAATAGATAGCATTCACTTGACGTTTGCCATGGAAACATCCAATTATGATGGGTTTAACCTAGAACAACAAAGCTTTTGATTTATTGTCGATTCTTTATCATTTATAGGATTATAAATGAATTTTATTTCATAATATTGATGATAAAAAGTTATCAAAATGATAATTATTTATTCATAAATCATTTCAAGTTTTTGAAGGTACAATGAATTTAAAATGTTCTTTCCTTGTCAATTGATAGGATGCACTTCACGTTTCCTAATCCAAGCATCCAATTATGATATGCTAGAACCAAGAACGCAAAGTTGTTGATTTGTTTTCGATTTATTCATTGATAAATCATTTCAATTTTTCAAGGGCTTGGTTAACATAAAACGTTATTTCCTTATCAATCGATAGCACACACTTCACCTTTCCCAATCCAAACTTCGAATTATAATAGACTTTAACCAAGAACAACAAAGCTCTGTTCATTTATTTTCGATTTATAATCTTCTATAGGATTATAAATGAAATATATATTAGAATACTGATGATAAAATGTTAACAAAATAATAATTATTTTTTGATAAATCATTTCAAGCTTGTCAAGGCATGATAAAATTAAAATGCTCTTCCCTTGTCAATGGATAGCATCCACTTAACGTTTCCAAATGCAAACATCCAACTATGATAGGTTTTAACCTAGAAGAACAAAGCTTTCAATTCATTTTCAAATTATAATCATTAATAGGATTTTTTAACAAAGAATGCCAAAGGTTTTGATTTATTTTCAAATTATAATCATATTTAGGATTATAAATGAAAATGTTATCAAAATGATAATTAGTTATTGACAAATCATTTCAAGCTTTCAAAGGCATGATCAACTTAAAATGCTCTTTTCTTGTCAATGGATAGCATCCACTTCACGTTTGCCAACACAAATATCCAATTATGAAAAAACTTTAACCAAGAACAACAAAGCTTTCGATTTGTAACCTTTTCTAGGTTTATAAAAGAGTTATATATAATAATATTGATGATACAATGTTATAAAAGTGATAATTATTTAGTGATAAATCATTTCAAGCTGTCGAAGGCATGATCAATGTAAAATGTTTGTTCCTTACGAATGGATAGCATTCATTTCATGTTTCCTAATGCCAACATCCAATTATGAATGGCTTTAACCAAAAACAACAAAGCTTTCAATTTATTATTTACTTATTTTAAATTTATATTCATTTAGACGATTATAAATTAATTGTATATCATAATATTGATGAATAACTGTTATCAAAATTATAATTATTCATTGATAAATCATTTCAAGCTTTTGTAGGCATGATGAACTTAAAATGCTCTTTCCTTGTCAACGAATAGCATCCATTTGATGTTTTTCAATCCAACATCCAATTGTGATAAGCTTTAACCAAGAACAAAATAAAGCTATTGATTTATTTTTTGGTTATAATCAATTATAGGATTATAAATGAATTATATATAATAATATTGATGATAAAATGTTATCAAAATGGTAATTATTCATTGATGAATCATTTCAAGCTACCAAAGGCAGATCAACATAAAATGTTTGTTCCTTAACAATGGATAGCATCCATTTCATGTTTCTCAATGTAAACATCCAACTATGAATGTCTTTAACCAAGAACAACAAAGCTTTTAATTTGTTTTTGATTTATTTTAAATTTATATTCATTTATACAATTAAGAATTAATTGTATTTCATAATACTGATGATAAAATGCTATCAAAATTATAATTATTCATTGATAAATCATTTCAAGCTTTTGCAAGCATTGTATACTTAATATGCTTTTTCCTTGTCAATGGATAACATCCACTTCATGTTTCCTAATCCAGACATCGTTTTATGATAGGCTTTAACCAAGAACAAAACAAAGCTATTGATTTGTTTTGAATTTATAATCACTTATAGGATTACAAATGAATTATATATCACAATAGTAATGATAAAATGTTATCAAAATGATAATTATTCATTCATAAATGATTTCAAGCATTTGAAGGCAAGAAAAACTTAAAATGCTTTTTCCTTATCCGTGGATGGCATCCATTTCACGTTACCCAATGCAAACATCCAATTCTGATAGGCTTTAACAAATAACGACAAAGGTTTCATTTTATTTTCAAATTATAATCATTTTTAGGATTATAAGTAAATTGTATATCATAATATTGATGATAAAATGTTATCAAAATGATAGTTTATCATTGATAAATCATTTCAAGCTTTCAAAGGCATGATAAACTTAAAATGCTCTTCCCTTGTTAATCGATAGCGTCCCCTTCACGTTTCTTACTACAAACATCCAATTATGAAAAGCTTTAACTAAGAACAACAAAGCTTTTAATTTGTAACCTTTTCTAACTTTACAAATGAATTATATATAATAATATTGATGATAAAATGTTAACGAAATGATAATTATTCAATGATAAATCATTTCAGCTGTCGAAGGCATGGTCCATTTAAAATGTTTGTTACTTATCAATGGATTGTAACGACCTCTTCCCTCGGTCGCTACCGACGTCTGAGACTTGCGAGTGAACCCGCCAAATCCCAAAGAAGCCTTAGTTAAGCCTCTAGGCAATTTAAACTCAACTTACAATTTTAACATCATAATTCATTTAAACCAAATAATCACAATATTTAAAACATGCCATCTAGATACTAATAACCAGGTTTGATAATTCCATACAATTCCAACATAATAAGTAGTAATCGTTACATAACCCTAAGTTTTAGCAAATACATTTCCAATAAACTATGAATCATTATAAGCTTGACTATTTGACACAACCCGACCTCTAGGCAGTGGAGAGACTCAGAGTGAAAGTCTATGTGATGCCATTACCTAGGTTGTAGCTAGTCTCGAGGTGCTGAACAATGCACTAGAACTGATTACTTATTTGCAAAAGAAAATAACGGGGGTGAGTCTCACAGACTCAGTGATCATCAACTCCGTGAGTAGGGCGTAGATGGGAAACAAGCTAAAGGTAGAAAATTTGAATATTAAAAATATAAGAATATATGTAAACATTAACTCAAAAAGGGAGGTTTATGCCTTATATATAAAAGAAGTAAGTTAATACAAAATAGTCATTTAAATCAAATGTCAAACTAATTCATGTAAAAATTTCTGCCGTCGAAATCAGTCAATAACTGACTTAAAGCAATTTAATATCATCACGCATGCTCCCGTAAAATCCAACATTAACAAAGTTTATATGCAAATTCATAAATCACCTCGTACGTGAGGAATTAAATCCAATGTCATCATTTAATTAAGGGAGCTATGGGAAAACTATTATTTCCCACCATGCGAAAAAAAACCACGTGCGTGAAAACCCAAAGAGATATCACTCTCGAGTAGGAATAAAAAAAAAGAACATGTGGACTCGTTTCTACGTAATAACATTCAGGAGCTTCGCTCAATCGGATCCCCACATGCCATGGTAGTCTCAACGATGTTGGCCGACATCAGAGAAAATCAATTGGTCGCAACTGCGTAACACAACT